>NC_092803.1:147737436-148337436 GCF_040954645.1 Diabrotica undecimpunctata
CACAATGATGAACTTTAGACAGTTTATGGAGATGAAAATATAGTACGCTACATTAAAGCAAACCGAATAAGATGGGCGGGCTACGTACTAAGATCGAGTGACGAAAGACTCCTGAACGCCACATTCTGGGAAAGGCCCGATGGCAGAAGGTCAGTTGGTCGCCCAAGAAAGAGATGGAGTAGCCAGTGATCAACGCAAAATGGGAATACAGCAATGGGAAATAGCTACTCAGGACCGACAACAATGGAGGGAAATAGTAAACGCGGCCAAGACTCACATAGAGTTGTAGAGCCAAATGATGATGATGATTATGACAATATTCTTTCAGGAATTGCGGTTTTCGATCTAACCACGAGACTGTAAGAAAACAATAACTAGTAATGTACTATACAAAAACAATTAAATTTATCATCTGTAGTTTCAAATGAAATTAGGAAATAACAATTACCTAAATATGCCAAATAGCCAATAAGGCCTGTCGTTCGATAGATCCAATAATATGTTATTTTTATTGGCAAAAAAAAATCAACCGAATCGACTGCTTTGACAAAACACAAAAAATATTTGTAATAGAACCACTGAAAGACCAAAAGACCGATATTATCGGTCAACAAAACCAATAGTGATCGATAGGGTCTGTGACAAGCAAACGCAAGGACAATGCCAAAACGGCACTAAGCTTGAAACGTCCAAACGGCTCAACACCCAACAACGTGCAAGGTATCGATGGAACGGGGAGGTGGTAACGTATATGTTAAGATAAAAATAAAACGCAAAGATATTGAAAAAACGGTACTAAGCTTGTAAAGTCCAAATGGCTCAACGTACAACAATCTGCTACTAAATGACATCGACAAATAGAATACCATTTTACGTTAGAAGCATATACTAGAAGAGCAAAGTCACTCTCATTTAAGATTAAATGATACCATTCTCTTGGTGACTCTTCGTAATCATTTACCATCTAAATAGATGGTAAATGTATTAGGTTAGATGGTCTCTGCATACCTCTGTCTACGTGTTACAGATGGTTCTGTGTGCCTCTGCATGTCTCTGCGTACCTCTGTCTACGTATCACAGATGGTTCTGTGTGTCTCTGCGTCGAATATCACATCATTCATGTTATTTCACGTGACATTTCACGTGAAATGTCACGTCCTGCGCCGAATGTCACGTGATTCATGTAAACGTTAAATGTCACGTTATAAACGTCACATTTTTACGTGAAGACGTCACGCGTCACGTCAAAACGTCACGCATCACGTCAAAAACGTCACGTTTTAAAGTCAACACGTCACACCTTACATATGGATAACATGGGAGTAAAGCGTCTTTTCGTCCCTTGAGTAAAGTTAGCGATGGTTGAGCGATGGTTAATTTATTAGGTTAGGTGGTGCCGCGAAGCGACCCGACCTAACCTAATAAATTAACCATCGCTCAACCATCGCTAACTTTACTCAAGGGACGAAAAGACGCTTTACTCCCATGTTATCCATATGTAAGGTGTGACGTGTTGACTTTAAAACGTGACGTTTTTGACGTGATGCGTGACGTTTTGACGTGACGCGTGACGTCTTCACGTAAAAATGTGACGTTTATAACGTGACATTTAACGTTTACATGAATCACGTGACATTCGGCGCAGGACGTGACATTTCACGTGAAATGTCACGTGAAATAACATGAATGATGTGATATTCGACGCAGAGACACACAGAACCATCTGTGATACGTAGACAGAGGTACGCAGAGACATGCAGAGGCACACAGAACCATCTGTAACACGTAGACAGAGGTATGCAGAGACCATCTAACCTAATACATTTACCATCTATTTAGATGGTAAATGATTACGAAGAGTCACCAAGAGAATGGTATCATTTAATCTTAAATGAGAGTGACTTTGCTCTTCTAGTATATGCTTCTAACGTAAAATGGTATTCTATTTGTCGATGTCATTTAGTAGCAGATTGTTGTACGTTGAGCCATTTGGACTTTACAAGCTTAGTACCGTTTTTTCAATATCTTTGCGTTTTATTTTTATCTTAACATATACGTTACCACCTCCCCGTTCCATCGATACCTTGCACGTTGTTGGGTGTTGAGCCGTTTGGACGTTTCAAGCTTAGTGCCGTTTTGGCATTGTCCTTGCGTTTGCTTGTCACAGACCCTATCGATCACTATTGGTTTTGTTGACCGATAATATCGGTCTTTTGGTCTTTCAGTGGTTCTATTACAAATATTTTTTGTGTTTTGTCAAAGCAGTCGATTCGGTTGATTTTTTTTTGCCAATAAAAATAACATATTATTGGATCTATCGAACGACAGGCCTTATTGGCTATTTGGCATATTTAGGTAATTGTTATTTCCTAATTTCATTTGAAACTACAGATGATAAATTTAATTGTTTTTGTGTAGTACATTACTAGTTATTGTTTTCTTACAGTCTCGTGGTTAGATCGAAAACCGCAATTCCTGAAAGAATATTGTCATAATCATCATCATCATTTGGCTCTACAACTCTATGTGAGTCTTGGCCGCGTTTACTATTTCCCTCCATTGTTGTCGGTCCTGAGTAGCTATTTCCCATTGCTGTATTCCCATTTTGCGTTGATCACTGGCTACTCCATCTCTTTCTTGGGCGACCAACTGACCTTCTGCCATCGGGCCTTTCCCAGAATGTGGCGTTCAGGAGTCTTTCGTCACTCGATCTTAGTACGTAGCCCGCCCATCTTATTCGGTTTGCTTTAATGTAGCGTACTATATTTTCATCTCCATAAACTGTCTAAAGTTCATCATTGTGTCTTCTTCTCTATTCTCCTGTTGTCTCTTCTCTGCAAGGCCCATAGATAGTCCGCAGTATCTTTCTTTCCAGTACCAGTAATTTTGTCGTTTCCCGCTGGTTCAGAGTCCATGTCTCGCTTCCATACGTTATTGTGGGACGAATTATTATTTTATACACTCTTATTTTTGCTTGTATTGAGACTATTTTTGATTTAGATTGAACGAATATTGTGTGATCCATTATTTGTTCATAATCCCAGCCTAGAAAATTCGCCAAAATAGTAAACATGTTTATGTGTTTTTTCAAGTTATCGGTTTTTTGTTATCAATACATGGGGTGGAAGCAATTGGTTGTACAGTTTTCAAATCAGTATGTAAGTGTTCAGTCATCAAAATTAAACGTCGTATCCTTCAGAAACTATATTGTTACACACCGCTAGTATTCTGTGATATTTAACGGTATAAACGGCGTGTGACACTACAGTGACAGAGTCTGTAGCATCTGCAACATACATCCACTGTTAGTGTGTCTACTGTTTCTGTGTTATTTTCTGAGAACACTGGGGTCGATGTGTTCTGTACATAGACAATATCCAAGCTTCTGCAGCCGTAGTGTGAGTGTTTTCGCAAATAGTGTTTACTCAGACAAGTACTGATTATCATATATAGTTGCTTATTTTTACATAAAACGCATGCTGTATTCTGTTTTTCGTTATATATTTGCTTATTTCTTTTGCAGGTATTTATTTGTGACTGCATTTTAAATATTTTTATTATATTTCAGCATTTTTTTTTTTTTTTTTCGCTTTAGATTGTGCTTCTTTCCTTGCAGGTGTTTATTTTTGAAAATAATTTACATGTAGTTTTTATTATTTTTTAGCATATCACCCCTGTATATTTGTTTATTTCTTTGCAGTTCTTTATTTGCGACAGCAGTTTACATAAGTTTATTGTATTTGAGCATATTTCACAGATTTTCGTTCGGTTGTCTCATTTTTCCAAAGATTACGTCTAGCTCTACTCTACTATTTTGGCACTGTTTTTACCTTTACCCTTAGCAGTATTTTGGTAGATATTTCTGTGTTTTCACTGTATTTCGATGACTTATGCACTAATTTCTTTTGCCGTGGGCCGGTGACAAGTAATTTTTGTTTATGTCAACACCTCTTGTCCTTTTTGACGTTTTTTATTGCTGCCATTACATGTTAAATGCTAGATTGCTTTTTCCATTTTTTACATTTTGTGTGTATGTTTTTTGATGTTTTTCATATATTTTTCACGGTATTTCGTTGACTTTATGCATTATTTCTTTTTACGGCTGCTAGAAATAATTATTTTTAATAATTTATTTTATTGTTATTGTGTTTAGGCGGCTTGCCCTTTGCTTTTTTTTTGTTAGACGGTATTTTGCCGTGAGGTTGTAACCCTTCTTGTTTTACATATTAACACCTCTTCTGTTTTAAGATATGTTTGTTCATTATATATATATATATATATATTTTTTTTTCGTTTATTTCTTTGTAGGTAATTATTTTTTAACTGTAGTTTATATAGTTTTATTGTATTTTAACATATTTCACAGAAGTTCCTTCTTTTTGTCTCGTTTTTCCAAAGATTACATCTATCGGATATATACTCAGGTATTTGTAAACATTTTTTGATGTTCTTTGCTATTTGTCGCTAATTGTCTGTCTTATGTCTCGTTTTTAGCATAATTCAATATGTTTTATTGAATTAACTGTATTTTATTACCTTTCCGACGGGTAGGTGTTTATTACTGTTTTGTATGTTTCCTCTTATAATTTTGATATTTTTTAATGTATTTTCATTGCATGTCACCTGCTTTGATCATTATTTCCTATTAGTCGATTGGTGCTTATTACTTTTTGCGTGTCGCCTCTTATAAGTTTGATGTTTTTCAAATGTATTTTTTACTGTATGTCGACTGCTTTGATCATTAGTTCCTATCCATCGATAAGTGTTTTATTACTTCATTGTATGTCGATTTTATTTGAACATTATTTGCTAGCCCTCAGTACGTGTTTATTACTTTTTTTTAAATTGTTGTACACACTAGTACCTCTTCTGTTATGTTTTATGTTATTTTTTTTTTTTTTTTTTGCTTCTTCTTTATTTGTAGGGTGTTTTTTTTTTTACTGTAGTTTACATAGTTTATTATATTTTACCATTGTTCACGCTATACTTTGTTCATTTTTCTTTGCGGGTATTTATTTTGATAGTATTTAACATAGTTTTGTTGTATTTGAGCATATTTCACAAATTTTTGTTTGGTTGTCTCTCGTTTTTTTTTTTTTTTTTTTTTTCCAAAGATTACGCCTGTCTGGGTATGTACTCGCTACGTTTTTACAATTCTTTGTTGTTAATTTACAGGTTCATGTCTCGTTTGCATAATTGAGTATGTATCTTAACCGTATTTTCTTTGATGTGTACTGCTTGTGAATATTATTTTCTTGGCTGTATGTGTTTATTACTTTTTGCGTGTTGCCTTTCATGATTTTTGATGTTTTTTAAAGTATTTTTATTACGTGTTGTCGCTCATGATTTTCGATGTTTTTTAATGTTTGCATGTAGACTGCTTTGATTATTATTTTCTATATCCGATTAGTAGCAACAAAGATCCGATATAGTGCCGTTTTGATAATGTCTTTGTCTTTTGATTTTTGTGTTTACGTATTAAATATCGCTCCTCTTTCAGTTAACGTGTTACACGTAGTAATCTGACTAATAACAACAAAGATTTGCTGAAGTGTAGTTTTGGCAATGTTTATGCATTTGTGTTTTGTTTTAGCATGTTTGTGACCACCCCTTTTCTATCGATATTTGCATTTCTACCCCTTGCACGCTATTGTACGTTGAGCCGTTTAGACTTATAAGCTTAGTGTCCTTTTGACAATGTCTTTACGTTTGATTTTTACCTTAACACATTCATTACCACCTCCCCTTTCCATCGATACCTTCCACGTTGTCGTACGTTGAGTTGTTTAGACGTTTCAAGCTTATTGCCGTTTTGGCATTGTTTTTGCGTTTGCTTTTTATCTTAACATATTTAATAACACCTACCCTTTCCATCGATACCTTGCACATTGTCGTACGTTGAGTTGTTTAGACGTTTCAAGCTTAGTACCGTTGTCTTTGCGTTTGCTTTTTATCTTAACATATTCGTTCTCACCTTCCCTTTCCATCGATACCTTACACGTTGTCGTACGTTAAGTTGTTTAGACGTTTCAAGCTTAGTGTCCTTTGGGCAATGTCTTTACGCTTTATTTTTATCCATCAATACCTTGCACTTTGAACCGTTTGAACGTTTCAAGCTTAATGCAGTTTTGGCATTGTCTTTGCCTTTTTTTATTTTAACACATTCATTACCACCTACCATTTCCATCGATATCTTGCACGTTGTCTTACGTTGAGTTGTTTAGACGTTTTAAGCTTAGTGTCCTTTTAGCAATGTCTTTTCGTTTGATTTTTATCTTAACAAAATCATTACCACCTCCCCTTTCCATCGATACCTTGCACGTTGTCGTATGTTGAGTTGTTTGGACGTTTCAGGCTTAGTGTCCTTTTAGCAATGTCTTTTGGTTTGATTTTTATCTTAATCATTACCACCTCCCCTTTCCATCGATACCTTGCACGTTGTCGTACGTTGAGTTGTTTGGACGTTACAAACTTAGTGTCCTTTGGCAATGTCTTTACATTTGATTTGTATCTTAACATATTCGTTCTCACCGCCACTTTCCATCGATACCTTGCACGTTGTCGTACGTTAAGTTGTTTAGACGTTTCAAGCTTAGTGTCTTTTTGGCAATGTCTTTGCGCTTTATTTTTATCTTAACATATTCGTTACAATCTCCCTTATCCATCAATACCTTGCACGTTGAGCCGTTTGGACGTTTCAAGCTTAATTGCACGTTGAGCCGTTTGGACGTTTCAAGCTTAATGCAGTTTTGGCATTTTCTTTTCGTTTTTTTTTTTTTTTCTTAACATAATCATTACCACCTACCCTTTTCATCGATATCTTGCACGTTGTCTTACGTTGAGTTGTTTAGACGTTTTAAGCTTAGTGTCCTTTTAGCAATGTCTTTTCGTTAGATGTTTATCTTAACATAATTATTACCAGCTCCCCTTTCCATAGATACCTTGCACGTTGTCGTACGTTGAGTTGTTTGGGCGTTACAAACTTAGTGTCCTTTGGCAATGTCTTTACGTTTGATTTTTATCTTAACATATTCGTTCTCACCGCCACTTTCCATCGATACCTTGCTCGTTGTCGTACGTTGAGTTTTTTAGACGTTTCAAGCTTAGTGCCGTGGATTTTTGTATAAATAACTGTATTAACAATTTTTGGAGAAAAGTTATTGCAGCAGGATCATTTAATTGGAATCTTTTTGAAGTGCCTTGTCCAAACGAAAATATCTTACAACAATTAAAAACTCTAATATCTAAACTTGTATCTGTATATAATTAAAAGTGTAAAAGATATGTTTTTAAGAAATATTATGTTAGAATTGTAAAGAATAAAAAGTTTTTTAGCGAAACTGCAATACATTTACGACTTAAAATGTTAAATAATAAGTAGCGAAAAATACACCTTTAAAGAATAGTTAGAAAGATCGTTTAGTCGTCGGAAAAACCATATACATATAGCCAATCATATTTAAGGTTAGGATCAAGTACTGTTGGACGAGACCATTTAACTTGCAAACATATTTTACGAGTACAGTCTATGTAACTATTTCTTACCTTCTTCAGTCAGAAGATGTGTGTGTTTGGATTTTTGTATAAATAACCGTATTAACAATTTTTTGGAAATTAGTATAAATCAAGGTGCTGGTCTGTTTACATGCCTTATTGTTGCTCTCTGTGTCTGTGTATGCAGAGAATAGCACTCTGGAGTATGCTAGTTCTTTTCTTAAACGTTTCGGATACCTCTTCAGAAGTCTCTTACATTTATTCCTCTGGTTAGGATACACAATGCCTTATGAGACAATAAGTGAAACTATAAAACCTTGCGGTTGTATAGAAATATTCAAAATGAACGATTGGATCGATACTAGGACTGAGTACATATTATGTGAATCATGTAAAGAACAATTGACAAACCTGCGAATTGAAGATCAAAGGAGATTGGAAGCAGAACGAATACTTAGAGAACAACGACTTTTACACATAAAAACGCAAATTGAGGCATTAACGGACGACGTTCAAATTAAATTACATCACATAATTAAAAATACTGATCGACGAAATACCCTTATCCGATATTTGAATAGAGGTTACCTGAGTAAAACGCTACTTGAACTACTAGGTTTTGTGAAAAAGGGACGATTTTGGCTGGCATATCCCAATCGCTTACTAAAGATGGAGGAAGATTATAAAGAAGTGCTTTTTTGGTACTAATGTAATGTAAATAAACAATACTTGTACATGTCTATGTCTTTTTTTAATATAAAAGTTTCAGTGTTGTATATATAACTTGTATCTATATGTAACTCAATAATAAAAGATATTTTAATGAAAGATGTGTATATTTCTCCTACGCATTACTACTGAATATGTTCTACGTAGAATGTCACGTTTTATATGGCAAGTTTCTAGATAAATTTTATAAAGATATAATTTGTATTAGTACAAGAGAATTGGGAATTTGACGTTGGTTCGTTTTATGATGTTTTTAGCCATAAATAATGATCGTATCGCACTTGGTCGGTAATTTTCGTAATATACATGAAAATACCTTTCTAATGGTATACTGCACGGAGCACTTGGTGCAAAATTGAGCGAGTTAGGGTTTGCTAGAGATCAAACTGCGATAAGAGATTTTTCTATGCCAATGGTTTTGTTTTAATGTTAATAACAATAAATAAGCATTTATAGTTCGACCAAGTTATTACAACGGTCGTTATGACACCTTACCATATATCTTTTGAACGGATAAGCGGAAATCGACGTATGACCCATCAAATTAAAGGATTTTGAATGATGAATTACATTGTGATGTTTGATTTAATAAAATTCTATGTATAAGATCTCTTTGACACCCTGTTACATTCTGCATCGAATGTCACGTCATTTCACGTTCTATGTCGAATGTCACGTCCTGCGTCGAATGACACGTCCTGCGTCGAATGTCACGAAATTTCACGTTCTGCGTCGAATGTCACGTTCTACGTCGGATGTCACGTTTTCTTAGGCACTGTACGGACAAGAAGAAGAAGAAGAATGTTCATACTGAACGTTGACATGGCTTCTGTGTGTCACCAACGCTTTCATTTGACACCTCATACGTCAAAATCAGGCCAATAGCAACGAAGAAATATGTTCTACGTAGAATGTCACGTCCTGCGTCGAATGTCACGTTCTACGTCGAATGTCACGTGACATTTCACGTTCTACGTCGAATGTCACGTCCTGCGTCGAATGTCACGTCCTGCGTCGAATGTCACGTCATTTCACGTTCTGCATCGAATGTCACGTCCTGCGTCGAATGTCACGTGACATTTCACGTTCTACGTCGAATGTCACGTCCTGCGTCGAATGTCACGTGACATTTCACGTTCTACGTCAAATGTCACGTTCTACGTCGAATGTCACGTTCTACGTCGAATGTCACGTTCTCTTAGGCACTGTACGGAAAAGAAGAAGAAGAATGTTCATACTGAACGTTGACATGGCTTCTGTGTCACCAACGCTTTCATTTGACACCTCATACGTCAAAATCAGGCCAATAGCAACGAAGATACGTGTTAGCGCCCATTTGGCAACGTCGCCATCTTTGTTTTTTGTGTCCCCGTCTCCTCCCCGTTCCAACGAGCCCTCGTACGCCCCGATCGGACCAATAGACACAAAGATACCTAATAATGACCTTTTGGCATGCTCCGATGCGCACGGCACATACTGCGTTCAACCCCATTTTTCATCCCCTTTCCAACGAGCCCTCGTACGTCATCCTACGTTAAGCCGTTTGGAACTTACGACCGGGGGTTGCGATTTTAGGGGATGCGAATTAGGGGATGTGCTCAGATATACATAGTCTATCTACTATATTGGGTAAGTACCACCCCTATAATATTTTAATCAACGGTACCACTGAGTGAGAAAACAGTATCTTTAATGTTTTAAATCTGAAGGTATCGATGTATGATATAATTGGACACATATCACGGTGCATTGGTAATATGTCTCAAAACTTTAACTTGGAAACGCTGAAGTTTCAGTAAATGAGAATTACGTGAGACTTGCAAGAAATTCGCTTATACCTTGATATTTTTATTTTTTATTTGTGTAGTTCTTTTTTAAGGAAGCGAGTATCCTGTTGAATGATTGACGTAAGTTGATTGACTGCTTCCTCAATATTTTCATCTGTTTTAAGAGGAAGATTTAAATTACTTGCATTTTGAGCATTAATTCTAAACAGACTTCAATTTCTTTTATGATTTGAAAATGTGGGGTATTTATTTGTATTATATACATGTTCCAATAACACTGGAGTTATTATTGCAGACTGGCTTAAGTCCATCTTTGATACAATACCTAAAAAACACAATACTAGAAAATGCTCGGAATATCGATTAATTAGCCTATTGAGCAATACACTTAAGATTTACCTAATTGGACTCAAATACGAAGAAGACCTCGAAGATACCAAATTTGGTTTTATAAATGCTATGGGAACTAGAAAGACACTATTTGAGCTAAGTATCCTATTACAAAAGTGTCGTGATCAAAGAAAAGATGTATTTGCATACTTCGTTGACATCGTAAAAGCTTTTGATAAAGTGGAGCCTGTAAAATAAATGCAGATGCTAAAAAATATAGGAATAGATGACAAATATATTAGTGTCATTAAAAATCTGTACTGAAATAAAACTGCTATCGTAAAAATTGGAGAAACTTAAACCAAAGAAGTCTCCAAACCAGAAGGAGTAAAAAGGGTTGCATTTTGTCCCCAACATTGTTCAATATTTTTGACCAGCTATTTAAAAAGGCACTTTGGTAAGAGATAGCCATAGGGAATCAAAATCAACGGGGAACTAATTAGATACGCGGACGATACAGTAGTTCTGTCAGAAAATATCGAAGGTCTCCAAATTCTGCTAGATAGTAGTCACGAAGTAGGAGAGGAAATAAGCATTAAAATAAACTAAAACAAAACCAAATTTTTAGTCTTTAGTCGTAACCCACATCCAGATGCAGAGCTTCAAATATATGGAATCCTAGTTAACCAAATTGCATATTTGGGAAGTGTCATAATGGACCAACTAGATCCAAACGTAGAAATAAAACGAAGAATAACAGTGATTAAATCCACTTGTATGAAAATATATACTCTTCTTTGCAATAATCATCTCAGTTTAGAACTAGGACAAAAAATGGTTAACTGCTATATTTGGAATGTACTTTTGTATGGAGCAGAAGTGCGGACACTAAAATCATCAGTTATAAAAAGAATTGAAACATTAGAAATTTAAATTCATAGACGGATGCTGAATAGACATTAGATAGTAGGAAAAAATAATGAGAAAGTACTAAGATAGGTCAACAAACAAACACCGGAAAATGTCTTACTTAGGACATGTAATGAGGGAAAATCGATATAGAATACTGCAACACACCCTTAAAGGCAAAATAGAAGGCCGTAGAGTTGTTTGAAGAAAACTGGTTTCTTGGTTAAAAAACATTCGTGAATGGACTCAGATATCAAATGCAGAATAATAATTCCATGTGACAAAAATCAAGAAGCCTTCGAAATGGTGATCGCCAACGTCGGATAACTCTGATATGGCACGTGAAGAAAATATACATGTTTCATCACATCAACAAATATAAAATAATGGTCCGAATAAAGGTCAAACGAAGGTTTGATATTTAAAAAGTTGTTACTAATTCCTTTTACGATAGCAAAGTCAATAAGATCGGGTGTTTTATTTTTATCTATTGGCCAGTAGGTCGGTTGTCCAGTAGAAATTATTGTCGATTAAACTTATAGTAAGTTCTTTTCTGCTATATATATCCTAGTTGGTAAGCGACTTTGATTAAGATGCCACCAAGTATCGTGCTGAGCATTTAACAGGAAGCTTAACTGGAGAAATCATGAAAACAAATTACCAAATTGTACTGAATGATGGAAAGACATTCTCAGCCATCACTAAACGCTAAGCTAATGTACTCAGTCTATATTAAAACCAATAAAGAACTTAATTTTTCATACTTCCAATAATCCCATATGCATCTCTCGCATGGGGACACATAAGTAATTCAAATGAAAAGAAAATACGAGCAACCCACAATAAAATTCTCAGAGAAGCGGGAAATATACCCAGATACGTTGCTGAATGCTTTCTATTTAGAGAACTGCAACAATTAAGGGTGATAGATCAAATGGCAGAAAAAGCCAGAATTAGGTTTGCAGAATTAGAGAGGCAGAATCACCCAAGTCCAACTGTCCGAGAGATAATAAGATATGATGCGTTTTATCGATAGAAGCACAAAAGACCAAAACAGCAAATCCTGGCAAATACATAACGTATAGATAATTCGTAGCTCTACCAACAGAAGAAGCCCCAGCACGCAGCACTGGAAATTTTAATAATTGATGTTTATTTTCAGGATAACATTGTAAAAAATATATAATAAATAAATAAAGGCTTCGGCCACCAAAAAAAAATAACACAAAACTTCAAAACCTGGGGCACGAAAGGCCAACATCCTTCGAGTGAAGAGAAGGGCACCGAGTCACCGAACTGGGCGTAGCCCGGAGAGGAGACTCGAAACCCGAACAAGCAATTTCAGTTCTAGGATACGTCACTAGAGAAAGCAGGAAAAGAGCGCCTCACACTAGCTTGCATTGATCGGGTTAGGATATCATGTTGGAGTTCTTGTACCCAGGACTTCATCTCGCATCAGAGTGCTATAGGGGGGAAAGGGATGACCTGGAGCATTGGAATGCGGTGGAGTGGTTCCTGATAATACGAATCAATACACCTCGCTCCAATGAATTGTAACTCCCGAATGTTATTGTAAGGGGTGTGCAAGTCTCTCAGACTTGGTTGAATAAATGGCTTGCTTGGGGTACATACAATGACGTAAACAGAATAATGAAAATTGGAAAACCAACAAAACGAAGAAGATGCAGACTAAGAAAGAAATGGCTGGACCAAATAGAAGAATATGAAGTGGAAAGAGGAAAAACCGTAAATAAGATGAACGAATTGGCAAAGAATAGAAGACAGTGGGAAAATGGATAAATCATAAACCTGAATTACACACTGACACCTGAAAGTGTATAACGAGCTGGAGAAGAAGTAGAAGCAGAAAACTCACAAGAGTCACACATTTCTGACTATCCTTGTATGAACTGTTTATTTCTGATTTTGTCTCGATGTCCATTTAATTCCCCCGAGTTGGGACAAAATACTATCAAAATACCTTGCTAAGACTGTATATCTCAAATAATGTTCCTCAGGATTACGAGCGCAGTATTGACAGCACAAATACCATCTGATTATTTTAATATAATATCTGTCATGTGTGTGTATTTTGTGTTTATCCATATGTGTATGACCCCTGGTCAAAAATGACCTCCGGTCAAAAATGATAATTGACAAAAAAATAAAGTTGTTTTAAGAAATAAAATAATGTATTCATAATTTTAATGTTGGTATAGTGTCAATAAATAATTAATAAACATTAGTAAAACACGTTTTTAATTACAATTGAACAAAAACAAAAACATAATTCTGAACTTGGAACTAAAGAAATTTAAAAGTGTACACTAATTTATGTCGCCACAGATATAACAATCTCTTTGTATCTTTATCTTAAGAATCTTCTGAAAATTTTGTTAGTACCATATCTATGGCTGTTTGAATGTATTTATGTAAACCTTGACACGGTCGGGATTGTATAAAGGTTATAACTGTTGCAGTACTACTGCACCTTTGTATTTGTTATAGTCCAAAGTAATTTGGGGCTTATAGGCTGTTTAATCACCAGATAAATTTACGCCAGAATGTCAGGTGCTGAGCAGCAGAACGGTCCTATTTTTTTTTTTGGTACATAGGAAACTATAATGGCGTTTTTTGTATATAAAATTTCGCTTGAACGTTTCGGTCGGTTTTTGCCCGGCAATAAGCAATAATCCGACAAAGGCATACAGTTCTTCCTTACCGACGGAGTTCCAGTTATCGCCTAAAATTGATTGTGTGTGAATATTAATTTCACGAATGACAAGGTCTATAATTTCATCGGAAAAATAAAGTTTGAAAGCTTCTGCCTTCGTGGTCAAATTTGGCCTGTACTTAGTTTTACCAGGCCTTTTAGCTAGGATATTTCTTTCTAAAGGCTTAGAGCTTTTAGGTTTCTGCCTATTCCACATCTGTGTGCCATCTTTTGACAAGCTATTTCCCCCTTGGTTTGAATTGTCGTTACTTTCTTTTCCGGTGTCTGTTAAACTGTTTATAGCATTTAAATCTTCCTCTAACAATACATTTCTCGATTTCTGATCTGCCGTAACTCAGCCGTTATAAGATATTTGCGGGCCATATCTCAGACAGAAAACACGAAAAAACTGTAATATATGCCAGAAAATAATAATAATGACTAACTGAAGCAGGCAGTAACGTCGCTAGTAACAAAACTTGCGTCTCGGGACAGCCAGTGCGGAGCCACGACTGAAAGCGTTTATGCCGATGCCGATGCAAAAATGGGTCATGTTATGTTAATATTATAATCAGTGAAGATTAATTTTCCAGACTGCTCGTATGTTTCTAAAAGTGCTTAGTTCTGAAATTAACTAGCTTTGAAACGGCGACGTTTAACTGCGATTTTTTATAATTAATTTGTTTTTAATGATATTATTTAATCATATAATATAACATATTATATAATATTCGGTTCTATTTATATTTTCACCAATTTCAAGATGCGAAAATGACTAAATATTGTTGCAAAGCTTGCAACGTTTCTTTTTCTTTAAAAAAGAATTTATCTTTTATCTTTTTTAGATATCTTTTATCTTTAAATGTATATTCATGAATTAATAATTATCTATACATTCACAATATTCAAAAATTTGGACAAAAAAATTGTTTTAATACGTCTGAATATACTGAATCTTGTTTTACTTGCCAAAAATTCTAAACATTGTTCAATTTTAAGCTTGTTCAAAATAGTTCAATTCTAAACTACTGAATATCAATGTTAGTTTTTGTTCGAGAAGTGAAATTATCCAAAACATCGAATCCGTATTCAAAACTCTGGTTGGCACCGACTATAAACGCTTGAAGTCGGGGATCCGCACTGGCGATCCCGAGATGCAAGTGAGTTGCAACAGACACAATCTAAAAATTTATGTTGATAATGCGCAGTGCAAAATTACACATAATTTTTAAGGTATTTACTTAATATAAAATTGGAACATGGAATGCCAAGGGGGTTGTCTTTGACCTCAAATTCAGAAAATATTTTTTATTCGTGAAATATAGAGAATTTTTTTATTACAAAGTATGTGGGTAACTAAAATGAAATTAAAGTCAGATAAAAAACAATGAGGTAAAAATTGACAATATTTCTGAATTTATTAAAGAAAAACATGCATTTTGGTAAAAATTGATTCCCCATGGTCATAAGAAAGTTAATAACATGCATTTTGGTAAAAATTGATTCCCCATGGTCATAAGAAAGTTAATAACATCGTGGGTTACAATTTGTTTACACTTGTGCTATATATACATAAAACATTTTCTATTATTAGTTATTGGGACGCATTGTCTGACAGATAAGAACTTTTCCACCCAGTCTACCCCCAATTATTTTTGACCCTTTCCCAGCACAAACTTAGACTGGCTCGGATTGTTTACCTTTGTAGCTTTTTCGATAAAAAACATTATATCTATACAAATAATGTTCCATTATTTTTGTGAAGCAACGTATTTTATAAGAAGTTACTCGGTACGTCCATGGCTCTTAAATATTCATATGATCGATCACGGCTCACCCATTAGAATATGCCTTTATGGTTTGCTATCAATTTGTTCCAATATACTTAGCAGGTGGATTCTTCGAAACTGATACGATGTCAATTAATACCGGACGCGTTAGTTATTGATCAGCCAGTCTGAAATGAATTCCATTTATCGAAAAACATTTACTGATGGCCTCTCTATGATGGATATTAGTTCGTCACAAAATGTATCAGGATTTTTCGGCAATTAGAATGTATTTTTTTAATTAATTAAGTTGTGATACGAAAATTTTGAGCTGTAATCAAATTAGTATTTGTAATCCTACAATAAATTGCATAAAAAAGTATTCTTTTCATTTTGTATTTGGTGAACATAGTGGTTATAAGGAACTAGATATTATTACCTTAATTTATGCATTTTTTTAGTTGGTTTTATATTGTTAATCCTGTTTTCACTACATTGTTGCTTAGCTTGCATAACCCCCTTTATATTCGCGTTTTTGCATTCTACACATTTTGAACTCTCTTTACTTAATCTTGATTGCGGTGGTTAATTTTGTTTGGATGCGTTTTGTAACCTTACAATATGGTGGTTATATCCATTTTTTAACTAAATTCTAATAAAAACAATGAACTTCAAAACTATATTAGGTACTTTTCACAGCTTCAGAAGCTACTGACTATGATTTATAGAAAGCTGTAAAAATATTAAAAAGGCCTTAATTTAGCAACCCTCCTATACGTAGTCCAGATGGTCGATCAATGGGCAAAAAGTAATGAGGACAAAGCCAATGTTTTTGCCGATCACTTAAAAAAGGTCTTCCAACCATATCCCGATGAAAATAACTTCAACATTGAAGGTAAAGTGAAAGCATTACTGCAAACCCCTTATCAACTGAAATTACCTATTTAAAATTTAACCAAGTCACAAGATCCATACATATGTTAAATCCGAAAAAATCTGCAGCATACGACTTAATTAGTGCTAAAATTCTAAAACAACTTTCGTATAAGGGACTGAGGTATTTGACACAAATATATAATGCTATTTAAAGCACAGGATACTTTCCGCTTCTGTGGAGAAATTATACTAATGCCTATACCAGGAAAATCTGCTAAGCAAACAACATCCTATAGACCTATTAGCCTACTCTCTGCTATGAAAAAGTTACTAGAAACATTATTTGTAGACAAAATAGAACCAATTTTAAAAGCAAAGCAATTAATTCCTAACCATCAATTTGGATTTAGAGTGAAACATGCCCCCATCAAACAAGTCCACCAAGTTTTAAAAAATTATGTAAATTATTTGAAGATCAAGAATACTGTTCTGCTTCCTTTTTAGACATCGTCCAAGCTTTCAAAAAATGCTACAAAATAAGAAAAAGCTTACTTAACAACATCTTTCTTGTCCTCAAATCCTACCTTTAAAATAGATATTTTTAAGTAAAGTATCAAGACAAAACCACATCTCTATACCCAATAAGATCTGGCGTGCCTCAGGGGAGTGTAATTGGTCCTATCCTCTATATCATCTACACAGCTGATCTTTCCACTGGTAAAAATATAACCATTTCAGCATATGCAGATAATACCGCTCACATAGATCCTGCCATTGCTTCTCAAATCTTGCAGAATCAACTGGATGTTATTTCCTCTTTGCCAAAATCCTGGCGAATTAAAGCAAATGAAATTATGTCAACTAAAATTCCACGTGCAAATTGCCGTGCATTCCACGGCATATTAATTCATCTAATGAAGAATTCATCGTGAACTAGTTTCTTATACTTATAAGGAGTAAATATAGATACAGAAAGACAGGTAAGATTTGATTTCACGCATAGTGCTTCTGCTTATTTGCTTATACGTATTTCATCTTAGCAGTTCTCTTCAGAGCGACTCTGCAGAAGCCCTGAACGTGAAAACAAATATATATATATATATATATATATATATATATATATATATATATATATATATATATATATACTGGCACTATAGTTTTGGCTAATTATATAATCAATTTTCACAAAACTCCGATTACTAACTTTCCATTAGCAGAAGAAATTGATTATTTCAAATACAAAATACAGCACGATGGAAGGAAAACATAATAGTGCCCATGCACAAAAAAGGGGACAAAACAAAATGCGCGAATTATAGAGGAATTTCACTCCTAAACACGGCATATAAAACCTTCTCAAACATCATTCTTAGTAGACTAATCCCTTATGCTGAAAATGTCCTAGGCGAATATCAAGCCGGTTTTAGGGCAAACAGATCAACAATAAATCAACTATTCACGCTGAGACAACTTCTAGAAAAGGGTTGTGAGTATAACAGACCCATACATAATCTTTTCATAGACTTTCGACAGGCATATGATAGCTTAGAAAGAAGCCAAGTATGGAATGCCATGGCGGAGCTCTCAATACCAAAGAAACTCATTCGGATGACCAAAGTCTGTATGGAGGGTGGAATATCTAAAGTACGTGTAAATAATAAACTGCCTGGCAGCTTTGAAATCAACAGTGGACTCAAACAGGGTGATGCGTTATCTCCACTAATTTTTAACCTTGTATTAGAGAAAGCCATGAGGTCGGCCGAAATAAAAACAGAATTGCTATCGGTTCAAGGTCCCAAGCTATTACTCGCATATGCAGATGACATAGATCTCGTTGAAGACTCCATCCTATGCACGAAAGACATTTTCAACAAGGTGGAAGGAGCAACAAGTGAAGTAGGGCTGAAGATACAAAAATTTTCGGACCTCGCCATGACATCACCACAAACCAGTATAAGATCAGAACCAATATCGAATTAAAAGCACTTTTCAATGACGCCGATATTGTCCAAGAAATTAAATCACAGCGGCTAAGATGGGCAACTCACTAAGGCTACGTGCACAGACTGCATAACGATAGACTTGTTAAACTGGTATGGGAAGAAATTCCCACAGGCAAAAGACCACTCGGACGTTCCAGAATGCGATGGAGAGATAACATCCAAGCAGATCTCCGGAAAATGAACATTCCATTTGACCCTAGGTTGATGGAAGACCGAACACATTGGAAAAAAGTTGTACAGTCAGCCAAGACCCATCCAGGGTTGTAGCGCTACGTGATGATGATGAAATACAAAATCAACATGTTAATATACATTCTGGGATACACCCCAGTAGCGCTTAAAATAAGTTGATAAAAGTTGAAATAAATGCATAATAAATATGAGGAAATAGGAGTTTATTATCATTACGGGAAAATTGTTAGCGGTTGTGTTATAAAGTTATATAAAAAAGTTGTATAAAAACTTCAATTTGCAGAAGGTACCTATATTTGTGTTTTGACATCTATCACACCATCATCAGTGAGTCCTTAACAGCAAGGAAATTTTGATTGTTAAAGAAATATATGTAGTAATAACTTACTTGATAGAAGCATGTCTGCAGCAATATAATGTATGCAGGTGTTGCTACCTGAAACAAAGTAAACCTGTAGGTGTGTCACCGGTACAGGGAATTGAAGCCAATTAGTACTTTAAATGCAAAAGGGTTCTATGTGACAACTCTAAAGAAGTCAAGAGGTTAATGTAGTTTATTCCCATGTATAAAATATTCATCTGATACTCCTATTATTTTCACATGCTTTAACTTTATGTTCTTTCTAATTACTTACTTTTACTCCTCTTATATTTATATTCTATGCATGATTGAGAAAAATACCTTAGAAAAATACCTTAGGTACTTATCTCAGTCCTATTTGACTCGATTATAGAATTTAAATTGCAACCTAATACATTGTAATTATTACAATATACTTCATCTACGTGATTCATCCCTACCCTCATTCAAAAGTCTCTGGGATTAGCGGTTGTCATTACTTTTGGAGTTCTCATTTATTTAACCCTGAGTACTGACTCGTGGTCTACCAGACTAGGGCTGTTTTAAAAACTGTAAGATCTACCGTAATTAATAAAATATTTAGTTTTTCGTCAGTATACTCTCAAATAGCATTAAAACAAACGTATTTATAATACCAGATATTAAAAAAGATCTTGAACTGAACCGAATTAGAGTTACTATTAATTAGACGTGGGTTATTTGTTTACTATTACGTTGTGATAGTAAAAACTGGATAAAATGAGTAATAAAGCATATTCCTCAAAGGGTGCGCATTTTATGGATGATACTGATGAAAAAACAGTTACGAAATGGTATGATGAATATGAACGAAAATATTGAGGAAGATGACTTATCTAATCGTGATAATATTTTAGGTAAAAATCGTTTTAAATGGGCGGCACTTGAAGTTGTACCTACACGAGCGACAACTTTGAAACATAATATATTTATACAACTTCCTGGTCTAAAGAATTTTGCTCGTGCGCTTGGAAATAATGCATTCCCTTTAGATGTTTGGAATTTACTGTTTTCTGCAGAGATGATTGAGCAAATTATTCACTGATAGAAGTGAAATTCGTGGCACGGTATTTGATTGAAATTTTTGGGTATACTAGATTATACTGCTGTTTTCAACTCAAATCATGAGGGTATTCACACCATTCTTCACTTTCACGGCACTTTCGAAGCCAACTCAATATGTTTTACGACTTTCTCGTCCATTGTTCAAAATAAACCAAAATATCACCGCAGATAATTGGTTTTCATCGATTGAGTTAGTGCAACTTTTAAGGAACAACAAAAAAAATAGAAAGGAAATTCCTCCTTCTTTTCTACCAAATAGAAAGAGGAAGATAGAAAGCACCCTATATGGTTTTACTGAACAGATGACATTGCTTTCATATGCAGGAAAAAAAGAAAAGGCTACAATTCTTATATCCTCAATGCACCATTGTAAAGGCACATAGTCGCAAACGAACAAGCCAGAAACTGTATCGTACTACAATACGATTAAAGGAGGAGATGACTCATTAGATGAGAAACGTTCCAAAAGTACTTGCAGACGTAGTACCCAAAGATGGCCAGGGGCAATATTTTTCAGAATTGTAGATATATCTTGCAGCAATGCATACATAGTTCATTAGGCATACAGACAATCCTACAATATCAGAAAAATTTAATTTTCTAAAACAATTGACAAAAAGGTTAGTAGAACCACATAATGCGAAGACGGAAAAGCATGAATCATATTCCAAGAGTGTAACGAAATTATTTTGCCTACGACATGGGGTATTACTATTAGGGGTAGAAAATTGGGGACAGAAATTATGGGGGCGAAGATAGGGCAAGCAAAATAAACGCTACTTGTGCGAACGGCACTCAGGGTTTGTTAGGAGAGCTGGGGTCGTGGATAAGTAAATATCAAGGGGTTTGGATTGGGGCAACTACAGAAAAATGAAACAAAGGGTTATAAATCTCTTGGGACAAATAAAACAACAAGAAACAGGAAACACCTCTAGTAATTTAGAAAGAGCGCCACTTCGAAGTGCCTAATTATAACTATTACAACAGCTAGTTGTAATTAGGTTAGTTAAAAAAAAATAAACAAATGTTAAGAAACAAAATTTAACATTTATTGCTGTGTCACCACAAACAGTTACAAAATATACAGTGCAAAAATGATACAACAATAGTCGCAAAATACAAAAATACAAAAAAAAAACTTACATGTGTCAACTTACAGGTTTAACCTCTTCTACAAAACTAAAAATTTGTCACAACAAAACAAATTAAAGCTAGCTGTCATATGTCAACATTCAATTTTGATGACAAAGAACAAATGGGTTGACAGCATAACCACGCCCTGATTTATAATATAAAATACATATTATCTTATTTAAATTGTTATGAAAGCAATTACTACTTTTTTAAAAAAAATGTCTGCTTTACTTTGAAAATCTGATCACAAAAAAGTTACCTGAGTTCCACTGTATAACTTTCAATAACTGGAACAAAAAACTACATCTCCAAACTGTAAAAAAAATATCCCTAAACGGTTGCTTAGGACATTAAGGTTTGAGGTTGAAACTGATACATTGGACACACCCTATAAACGCTTCTTAAAAACTGTGACATAAACAAACAATAAAATGAATTATTATCGACTTGGCGACGTGAAAAGAACAAAATATTATTTGGGTCTTAAATTAAAAGATACGAACTAAGAAACATTGAAAAAATTCTTCGTTATTATAATGCATATATGAGGGGATTTCAATTTAATAAATATACGAGGGGATTTTCAAATGCTACAAGAGAAATAAAAATTTGTATACGTTGAGTATTAGATATTTAAGAAACAGAAAAATATGCTAAATTTTCCCAAGTAAAAGAAGACGAATGCCAAAAGACAAATAACAAATACCTTGGTAATAATTGCAAAAAAATCGATATGCAGTTTGCAAAGTAATAATTTTTTTTAATTACTTTGTGTTGGTTTTTATTATTTATTGAAAATATGTTATTGCAAATGAATTTAATTAAGACGTTTAAATATATTTAACTGAATTTGTTAAATTTATAAATAAACATGCAAAAAAATTGTTTTTATTTAGGGTAGTCTCACAGACGACATGTCAGTAATTGTGTTGCAATATTAATATGTCAGTACTTTAGGGTTAAAATAATAACGTTAATAACTAAACTATTTCAATTATTTTGTATTAAATTAACATTTAACAATTTTAGATAAATACCCTATTATTTTGTTTAGATCAGTCAATTTTAATTAATATTACATTTGTTTTCTTTTATTGTGCAATCGTCTTTAAAGGAACCATTAGTATATTAGTTGATTTGCATATTGGCGCGAATAGAACTATTTCAATAAATATTTACTCTACATAAGTATTATAATATTTTAGCGAAATTTATCAGCGAATATAGGCTAATGATAACTTTTTTTTAAATGTCTCGTTTGATGACCATTCTTCAATGCTCATACAACACATTCGAACGTTTCCCCGTTCGTTTAAAACATTTATTACTAAATTAATCACTCACATGTGATAGTTGTAGGTGTCATAGTACATATTTACTGCTTACGAACCATGGCACGTCAATTAATTATTACTCGTAGCACCATATTTGAATCGTTCCATGATTAATTACTAGGTTGGATTTTGAAGCAGTACCCCTCTAGCTCTACTCTATGCAACTAAACTCTTTTCAGTATGGCATTGATGTCGTTTTTTCCACATATAGGTCCTCCAGGTAAGTCTTTTGTCCATGTGTAGGTTTAAGTACTTTACATTACCTACCATTGCAAGTTATTCACAGTTGAATAAAATTTGAGGTGAATCGCTATGTTATTTCGAGAAAACTATGTGGCTCGATTTTGAGTCATCGAGTTCTCTCTTTCATTTTTTAGTTCACTTCTGCACTTTATTTATGTTTTCTTGGAAGTGATCTGCTGCACCAATGGGATCTGTATACACTGTTATTATTGTGGTATCTCCTGCAAAAGTGACTGTATTTACATTATTGCCAGTAACAAGGAAACATGTTTCTTTTACTAATATTGTTGTTGAAAGTAAACTAATTAATAATGAACTTCGTCTACAGGTAGATGTTTTCCAAAGTTGTCTCATTCTAAAACGAGTTTAAAATAGCTTAATTCTTCAATACTCTTCCTGTTTAAATCATAATGTTTACTATCAATTTTCTAACATCGACTGCTTTTTTTTGTTTTACTTGTAAAACTTTGCCTTTTAAAGCACGTGGTGTAAGAGATTTATTTATTAGGAAAGGTTTCAACATCCTGTCTCCTGATGTATTGCTATAAAGTATGTAATAATGTTACTCGATCTTTACTTGCTTTATGTCCACTTGCAGTTTTTTCATCCTTTGCGATGTAAGTAAGGTTATTCATTTTTTTCCAATACCCTTCCGTTTCATCCGGAGCACACTAGTTCGCTCCCAAGGTCAAAAAACCCTCTTAATTACATACTAGTTTGCTCCGAAAATCATAACCTAGTTCGCTCCCGTGGTCAAGCGGATTAAGTATTTATCTATTAAGTTCTAGGAAAATTAGCACCAGGAAAATAGGTACTGCGGCTTTTGTATTTTATATTAGAAATTATATAAAATATTGGTAGTTACATATTTACATAAATACAGTGATAAGCGCGCTGATAACCGGCAAAATAACGCAAACGATGGAAAACATATGAAGTTGTAAGATAGAAGAGATGAAACTAGTAGAGATGAGAAATTTAGCGATAGAAACCTATAAATTTACATTCTATTCACTGTTTCCCATCTTTAGATGTATCAGAGGAGGATGTCAACTAAAACTGTCACTGTCACAGCGGTAGTTTCCAAACTCTTACGTCTAAAGGTGGGAAACAATAAATGAAATGTAAATTTATAGGTTCTATCGCTAAATTTTCCATCTCACTAGTTTCATTTCTATTTATCTCACAATTTAATATGTTTTCCATCTTTTGCGTTATTTTGCCCACCCCTATTTCTTATCATAAAATTGCAGGTAGACTACTAATTACCTACCAATCTTTACAAAGAAATATATCAATTGCAACTTCTGATACGGAAAAACCCAATCAAATATTGAACAAGGGAATATGAGCTCTAACATCATAATACTTTAGTGATATTATCGTTATAATTTTAATATTTTTTTAAGTAAGAAGTAGTGTTATATAGGAAGAAGACGAAACTCCTGGCTAAAGAATCTACGGGAATGGTATAGCTATAGCAACAACGAATTGTTTCGGTCGGCAGTTTCGAAAATACGTATAGCCCTGATGATCGCCAACCTTCGGAACGAAGATAGTTTCGAATCATTGTTCAATCACGAAAGAAGCATTGTTAAAAGAAGACTCATTCTTTTTTAAACACTGATGGTAGTGTTGTATTAATAGGTAAATACAAAGTTTGAGAAGATATTATTCAAATATCTTTTCTCAGAAATATATGGACAGAGCGAATTTACCTATGCCCCTTTTCTGAGGGTTATTAAAATCTGTCCGCTGGAGCGAACTAGTATACACCCGTTTCATCAGCGGTAAATACTTGATCGGCACAATAGACTCCATCTTCAATAATTTTCGCTAGTTCCCGTAGAAATTTTGTTGGTGCTGCTTTATCTGCTGTAACACTTTCTTTTCTCTTTTGATCTTGACATTATGAAATACATTTCTTTTTATAAACCCGATTAGCCTTTGCTAGCTGACAATGTTTTACCCTCGAAGTCGAAGTTGGTGGCTCTGACTGTTTCATTAACTCATAAAACTGAACAGTTTTTTCCTGGATTAAATTACCACTTAAAGGAATTATTATTTAAATTAGTTCCTCAATTCAAATTGCGATGGCTCTTTCTATTCTTTCTAATAATATATCCCTTGTGTAAGATAAAAATTTGGCACTTAATTTTGTACCAGAAATTATAGATTTTCTTATAGCAACTTTATTCTTCTTAATTGCTTTTACGGTGGAGTGACCTAAATTAAAATGTTTTTAAATTGCCGTAGATCCTTCTCCTCTTCCTAAGCGATCTAAAATTGCAATTTTCGTTTCCAACGAAAATGATTGTCTTTGATGTTTTTTTATTCGGTATCAGTGAAGCCAGGTGGTCCAACTCAGGTTGTTTTTCAACAGACGAAGCCACAATATATTATTCCGGTAACGAGAATAACCAAAACAGACACGGCATGCCAGTAAAAGTTAATAAACAAATCTAATAGAGCGGTGGAATGCTATTTCCATATCTCAGAAAGGGTAATGGTATTGAAGTTGGTGACATCTCATGCCAAACTGAATTTGATACAAGTTTATGTTTCTACGGCGAATGCCGACGAAGAAGAAGTGGAATTATTTTACCGAGATATTAAAGAGGCACTTAGAATAACAAAAACAAGAGAAATCATGATGGACCTAGGTGATCTTAATGCAAAGATTGGAAAGAGACAAAGCGGAAAGTGTATAGGAAACTATGGTCTGGGAAATAGAAACGAGAGAGGAGATCGTCTGTTACAGTACTGTCAAGAGCAGAACTTGATTATTACAAACACATTTTTCAAGTTACGAAACAGACGAATGTATACATGGCGATCGCCCGCAGATACATCGAAAAAAGTAGTCAGGAACCAGATAGACTACATTATGATCAATGAAAGATACCGTAATGCTGTTAAAGCCGTGAAAGCATATCCTGGATCAGACGTGGCCTCAGATCACAATCCAATTATCGCCAAGATTACACTCACCCTTAAAAATATTAAAATGCATCAAAGAATCCCTACAATAGACCCAAAAAAATTTAAAGATCCTAAAGTAAAAGAATGCCTCCAACATGAACTACATGTGAACTGCAGCAACTTGAACACAAACATCAATGATATTGACGAGTACTGGGATCGACTAAAACATTGTCTACTGGAACCCTGTAAAGAAATACTAAAGACTTCCACAAGGAGAAAAGAAGAATGGATAAATAACGAGATACGGAATATGATGGAACAACGAAAACAATTTAAAAACAAAGACAGCAATAAATACAGAAAGATAAACCACGAGATCAGGAAGATAATAAAGCAGGCAAAAGAAAAATACTTTAAAGAGAAATGTAAAGAGGTCGAAGTCCTTCAAAATAAATATGATCTGTTTAACCTACACAAGAAAGTTAAAGAACTGGCAGGACTAAGAAAACAAAATCCCACTCGTGCAATTTTGAATAGACACGGGACAATTATAACACATACGGACGAGAAAGTACAAAGATGGGCAGAATATATCGACGAATTGTTCGATGATGAAAGAGGAGATCTGGAACACATAGAACTTACGTCAGAAGAAATAGCTCCATATATTACAAAAGAAGAAATATTACACGCATTAAAAACAATGAAGAGTGGAAAAAGCCCTGGACCTGATATGCTTCCCATACAAATCCTAAAAATTCTAGATGAGAAGCACATTGATATTTTAGTGACATTCTTGAACCAAATTTATAGTTCAGGCGTATTACTCAAAGAGTGGTTAACATCGATTTTTATATGTTTTTCTAAAAAGACAAACGCAAGAGAATGCAGCGACTACCGCACCATTAGCTTGATGTCTCATGTGCTAAAGTTACTACTAAAAGTCATCCATAACCGAATATATCACAAACTGGGCATAGACGTTAAGGATACACAATTTGGTTTTCGCAAAGGCCTAGGAACGCGCGAAGCTCTTTTTTCACTTAATATACTCATACAAAGATGCCTGGACGTCAATTATATACGCATGTTTTATTGACTATAATAAAGCATTCGATAAAGTACGACATAAACAATTAATGAATGTCCTGAAATCAAAGAAGATTGACTACAACGACCTCAGAATCATATCAAATTTATACTATAAACAGCGAGCAAAAGTACGTTTTAACGAGCAGCTGTCAAAAGAAATTGAATTTGGACGTGGAGTGAGACAGGGATGCGTATTGTCGCCAATTCATTTTAATGCCTACTCTGAAGAGATCTTGAAAAACGCTCTTGAGGGTGAAACACCTGGAATAAAGGTAAGTGGAGTTCCCATTAACAACATTAGATATGCGGACGACACTGATCTTAGCCGAAAATATTGAAGATCTTCAGAGACTCGTGACCAGAATAACGGAGTATGGAAAAGAGTACGGTCTAACAATGAACGTCAAGAAGACGAAATTTATGAGAATATCGAGAACTCAAAGAAATAACGAGAATCTTCTAATAAATGGAACCAACGTCGAACAAGTGGACAAATATGCATATTTGGGAACAATGATTAACTCCACAAATAATTACATTCAGGAGATCAAAATCAAAATACAAAAGGTTAGAGCAAATTTCAACAAAATTAGAAGAGTGCTATGTACACGCGATTTAAAATTGGAACTAAGAGTTAAGTTGGCGAGGAGCTATATTTTTTCGACTTTGTTTTATGGAATGGAATCTTGGACCTTGAATGCGACATCAATGAAAAAACTGGAATCATTCGAACTGTGGGTGTATACAAGAATTCTGAAAATATCGTGGACAGAACACGTCACAAACAAAGAGAAATTTTAAATAAAACTATATTAAGAAAATTGGAATATCTCGGAAATATTACACTTCTTCTTCATGTGCCGAGCTCGATTACCGAGCGTTGGCTATCAAATTGGCTATAGTAATTTTGTTGACGGCAGCTCGGAAAAGAGATGCAGATGATCTGTTAAACCAATCTCTCAAGTTTCTAAGCCATGACGTTCTTCTTCGACCTGGCCCTCTTCTTCCGTCTACCTTACCTTGTATTATTAAATGGAGTATATTATATCTCTCTGGGTGGCGCATAACATGGCCAAAATATTCAAGTTTGCGATTTTTAACTGTTTTGACGACTTCCGTAACTTTTCCCATCCGATGCAAAACAGCTTCATTACGAACTCTATCCACCCAACTTATTCTTAGGATTTTCCGATTTTTTCGGAGAGAAATACACCTTCCTTCAACTGATTATGTAGGGAAAGATCCAAGGAAAGAGAAGCATAGAGAGGCGTAGCATGTCATGGTTGCGCAACTTGAGAGAGTGGTACGGATGTACATCAAATGGACTTTTCAGAGCAGCTGTCTCAAAAGTCCGAATAGCTATGATGACTGCCGACCTCCGCCGCGAAAATGGCACTTGAAGAAGAAGAAGATGTTTTTTCTGTATTGGGCCAAATGAAATCTTAAAAAAAAAGAAATAAAAAAAATATACTTACGATATTAAGATGGCGAAAACCTCTTATAATGAAAAATAAAACTTTACGACACTCACTTGAAATCTGTCAATCCGAAAACCTGTTTATTATACTGCAACTTGGAATCAGAAAAATTTTAAACAACTTATTATAAAACGAATCGCCGCTAAGAGAAAAATTAATTTTAAAACAATAACAGGTTATACTGTTATTACTGAATCCCCGAATTGCAAAGGCTCACTTTACTGACATCTGGATGTAAATAGTTATTATTTAATTATAATAGTTAATAATAGAAATTTTTGGATAAAATGCAAACCGCATAACTTTAAAATCGCATAAAAAGAGACCTTACAGTATATAAAGAAAATATAAGTCTGCCTACCGATTAAGTTGTTCTTAATTTTAAGTTGTTTCTCGTTCCAGTTTTATCAGTTTTTTTTAGTTACATTACAAGTGTACTACTCTTCTGAATGAATTGTTTTGTTTTCCCGATAATTACAAAAATCGTATTTAAAGTTTATAAAATTTGACATTCTCTGTGTGTTATAACATTAAAAATGTGAGAAAAATGCAAATTAAAAGCTCCCCTGTCTAATGTTGCTAATTTATTCAAGAATCTGAAACATTTAGGTATTCAGATTCTTAGTTCCCCAAGCATTTTTCTAAATCTGCTTGAATATACCTATTACGATTAAACGTTAGATAACTGGCCATCATATTTAAACGTATTAAAAAATTAAATCGGCCAAACTATAGACCAACCACCTATAATTTCCTATGATAACACATGAATTTTGGACCCAGGTAGCAAATTCGAGAGAAAAATAACATAGATATAGAAAATTGACGTTACCATAGCATTCTTCATAACCAATATGAGCGGTCATAGGCGCAGCAAATATGTTTATAAAATACAATAATTTATAAGCATAAATCACCAGTGTGCGTAAATAAGTGTAAGCATATCCCCATCAATTTATCTATTTTTCGAACAAAAACAAAGGGTTATGAACTCCGCATCATTTCTCTTCACATAACAGTGATAATTTAGATTTTTTTAATGAAAAAATACATCATCGACACCTTTAAATATTTTTAAAATACTGATCCCAAAAAGCGATATATTGGAAAAGAATTTTAACAGGTACCAAAAAAAAAATTAATGTCACGTAATACAATTTATTAGTAAAAATCATAAATCGATGTTATGAACGTAGCGTAAAGGTCTTGCACAGTTAGAATTTTTTAAAACATTTTATAATTACTATAATAATCAATATGTATTTTGCGTATGATAAAAAAATACTTATAGATATGTTAACAGAAGGTTAATTAAGTTATTTATTAAGATAACATGTTACTACCAGATCCTCTTATATCAGAACTAATATTGTATAATATTGAATTTTGGGTCAATATTAGGGCCAATAAGTCTTCTTATTATTTTGATATTCCTATGCATTTTTTTTCTTAAAGAAAAAACCTAGAGTTACTTGATTCATTGGTTTTTCTTGGGGTAGAAAAAACTCAGGCCATTTCGTCCTAAAATGGCCTTCTTTTTCTTTTTATATTCTTATTATTTTTATACTATATCATTATTATCATCATTCTCAGCAAATTCTACGGATTATAGTGCAGTCTTCCTTACATAGTCTTTCTTCATTTCTGCCCACGATTGTCTAATATTTACTTTTATGTGCCACGTTGTACCGGCTTGTTTCCTTAAGTCCTATCTTAAATTTGGACATCTTCTTAGTCTCTAGAACCCTTTTGGATAACACAGTGTAATTTTAGTGGACCATCTATTATTGTCAGTTGTTGATCTCCATCTAAATGTTTCGCCCATTGACATTTTGAAGATTTAATTCTGTGGACTACATTAGTGACCTTGATTTTCTGTCTGATCCATTCTATTCTTTTTTTATCTCTCTTTGTTAAACCTAGCATGCCTCGCTCCATTGACCTTTGAATGACTTTGAGATTCGCTATTATCTCTTTCTTTAATGTCCAAGTTTCGCAGCCATATGTAATGATTGGTAGCGTATGTACACTGATCGAAAGTTTTTTTTTTCAGGTAGAGTGACATCATGAGTTTGAATAGAACTATTTTTTTTCATTTTTCTAATCTTTTCATTTTTCTAATCGTCGATTCTACTTCTACCGAAAGTACTTCTGATACATCTTCTTGGTTACTGGTTGCTTCGTTAAGTGTTTCCGACGCTTTGTATAGTTCGCTGTAGAACTTTGGTCACGAGTTATATTATTTCATTTCTATCTGTAATTCTGGTGTTTCCGTTTGTTAGAGAAACCATTTACTTCTTTCCAATAATTAATGCATTTCTTGTTTTCTTATAGTTTTTTTTATTTTCGATTGCATTTTCTACCAATCTTTCATTGTATTTTCGTATGTCTTCCTTAATACTTCTCCTTATTGTCTTACAAACTTCTGTGTATTATATTCTCTGTATGTTGCTAGTTACTTTCATTCCCCGATTTATTAGCATTATTTTGGTTTTATTAGACAGTTTTCTATATTTATTTTGTTATAGTGGGCCTCCGATTTCTTTGGCACTATCACGGATGATTTCCATTAATTAAGAGCTGCCGATTTATTAATTATTGATATAAGGTTGAATGCGTGAATAAATGAACTTTAAAAATTAAAGGCAGATATCGAGCACAGTTTTATTAATTAAATCTTGCCCAAGTACTTTCGCTTCTAGAGCATCTTCAGGGGCATTTCGTCAAAATTGGGCTATCCAACAATTGCAGAATGTCGTACACATAAAACTAAACATAAAGTTGAACATAACACTACACTAAACAACGACAAACAGTTTAAAATTATTCGAATTTTAATTTAAATTATTTAATTAGCTTCGACTTTTTAAATAATTTTAAACTGTTTGTCCTTGTTTAGTGTAGTGTTATGTCCAACTTTATGTTTAGTTTTATGTGTATGACATTCTGCAATTTTTGGATAGCCCAAAATTGACGAAACTCCCCTGAAGATGCTCTAAGGAGCTAAAGTACCTGGGCAAGACTTAATTAATAAAACTGTGCTCGATATCTGCCTTTAATTTTCAAAGTTTATTAATTAATTCTCTTATTAATTGTCCTTTGGTAATCATCTGAGTTTTCTTTTAGATTAAGATTTACGCCAGTTGGCGTAATTGGTCGGTCAGATAGCCAAGCGGGCTAGGTGAACGATTCTCATTCGCTTCACTGTCGAATGGTTCAGTGGATGTGGGTTTGAGCCCCAGCTCGGTGTACAGAAAAATAAAAAAGGCTAACGCAGCAGTTTAAAATTCTAGATGAATCTGCGGCTTAGACTAGAATATGCTGGTGTCTGATCGGCCTAAGGTGGAGCAGTACGGTAAGAGATAGGTGTTGGTTTTGTGATAAATTTTATTCTTTCCAATTTTAGATCTAGAACGATTTTGGCTCTGAATAATCTATGACCACTGCCTGTTTGAAATTGATTTATTACGCTGACAGTCTTTTGACACTAACAATTGCTACAATCATTTATTATAGCAATCTTGTTGGTTAGAATGAAGTCAATTTCGGTCTTATTGGTTTTAGTTGATGCTACTTAAGTCCATTCTCTGTTAGATTTTTTCTTAAAGAATGTATTTGCAATATGCATGTTTTGTTAGTGTGCAAACTCAACCAATTTTCTACTTCTCTCCTTTCATTTTTCTTACCGGCTCCATACTTTTTCATGACTGGTTCCTTGTCTTTTCTCTTTCCCACTTTTGGCATTAAAGTCACCAATTAAATGCTTGAAGTGACTTTTATTGTTCACTATTTAATGTTTCAGTTATGTTACTGTAGAGTTCCTCTATTTCTTCGTCAGTGTCAGTAATTATTGGGGCGTATATTTGTATATTACCGTAAATGATGACTACTCAGTGCAAGAAAAGGAAGCTTTTGAAGAAGACTTTAGAAAAATCCTGAACGAAATTCCTAACAGCCATGAGATTATATGCGGAGGAGACCTAAATGCCAGAGTAGGAAAACAAGTTCAAAGTAAAGTTTCAGTTATGTTACTGTAGAGTTCCTCTATTTCTTCGTCAGTGTCAGTAATTATTGGGGCGTATATTTGTATATTACCGTAAATGATGACTACTCAGTGCAAGAAAAGGAAGCTTTTGAAGAAGACTTTAGAAAAATCCTGAACGAAATTCCTAACAGCCATGAGATTATATGCGGAGGAGACCTAAATGCCAGAGTAGGAAAACAAGTTCAAAGTAAAGTGGTAGGCATGCATGGAGAAGAAACTGTTAACAACAACGGAGAAAGACTCATAAATATATGCCAACAATATGAGTTAAAGATTTTGAATGGTTTTTTCGCCCACAAGAACATACATAAATACACCTGGTATCAGCACACAAGAGGTCTAAAATCGATAATAGATTATTTCATAACAAGACAACAAACTAAGTTAAGAGTACAGGACGTAAAGGTGAATAGAGGAGCAGAGTGCGGCTCGGACCACTGCCTGATAATAGGAAAAATATATACACCATTCGTAGACAGGAACCACACAGACATCAACAAAGAACACAGAGAAAAAATAGAGAGAACTACGTACACCTTAGATAATCTAGATAACGAGAGCACACAGTTACTTTACTCCTGGAGACTAACACAAAAACTACAGGAATCACACAGATCAACGACGGATGAATACGAACATATAAAAAACTGCATGAAAGACGCAGCGCTAGAAGCCTTAGGGCCACAGGTACGAAGAGTAGATAAACCATATTGGTGGGATAAAGAAGTGGAAGAAAAGATAAAAAGAAAGAAGGAAGTATATCTACAGTTATTACAACAGGGAGACGAACGTACAAAACAACAATATAAAAACTTGAATAAAGAAGTCAAACGAGAAGTGGTTAAAAAGAAAAATAGTACATGGGAACAAAAATGCCATTACCTAGACAACCATATGGGAGGGACAAAGAGCTCTGAAGCCTGGAGAACTATAAAAACGATGAGAACAACGACAAAAAACCAAGTCATAATAAATAGAATACCAGAGAATACATGGGTAGAGCATTTTGAGAACTTATTAACAGAGAGAAGAGAAAGGTTTAAACAGACAAATGAACAAGTGGAAGTAGAAGGAAGAATCGAAATATCAATAGAACAAGTGAATGAAGCAGTTAAGGGAATGAAATTAAAAAAATCTCCAGGCCCAGGCGGAATACATCCAGAGTTGATTAGATATGGATCATCAAAACTGTTTGAGATGATCCGAAAATTATTCGAAAGATGCTTAAACGGAGAAGAAGTTCCAGAAGAATGGAGACAATCGTATATCTCTCCAATACACAAGAAAGGCACAAAGATGGATCCTAAAAACTATAGGGGGATCGCAGTGATTGCTACTATAGGCCGACTATACTCAAAAGTACTACGAAACCTGATAGAAAATGATATCAAAGACAAACAACCCGAAGAACAAGCGGGATTTAGGGCCGGACGCTCCACTATGGATAATATCTTCACATTAAAAATTGCAATGGAAAAACGAGTGCAGAGAAATAGAGAAACTCATATAGCTTTAATAGATTTGGAAAAAGCATATGACAGTGTACCGATCTCCCAACTATGGATAGAAATGGGTAACTTGAAAATAAACCCAATTCTTATTAACGCCACTCAAAAATATTACGAACAAAACTTTGCGAGAATTAAAATGGGACAAGAAATCACCTCTCCTTTTCAAACAACAAAAGGACTACGACAAGGCTGCTGTCTGTCACCCACCTTATTTAAAATCTATTTGGACAGATCCTTAGTGAAATGGGTAAAAAAATGTAGAAACATGGGAATAACGGTGGAAGAAAACAAGCTATATACACTTTTCTTTGCGGATGACCAGGTAGTAATTGCCGAAGACAGCTACGATCTTAGCTATATGGTAAGAAAACTGCAAGAAGAATATGAGGTGGCAGGTCTAAACATGAATATGACAAAATGTGAATATCTCTCAGTGGGAACAGATGAAATATGTGACCTAGTCTTGGAAGACGACAAAATCAAAGGCGTGCAATCCTGCAAATATTTGGGGGTCATTTTCAACAAGAAGGGAAATAGCGCAGATGAAATCAGGGAAAGAATAAACAAGGGCAGAGCAGCGACCCGTGCCTTAAACTCTCTTCTCTGGCAAAAAACAATTCGACGAGAAACCAAAAAACACATTTACGGTAGTATAGTTCAAAGTATTACACTTTACGGTTCGGAAGTATGGGACGTCACCAAAGCTAATAAAAACAAACTTATGACGACAGAAATGGATTATCTGAGACGAAGCTACGGTAGATCGAAACTGGAGAGAGTTAGAAACGAACAAATAAGAAACGAAATGAAAATGGAGAGAAATATCAATGATGACATAGAAAGAAAACAATTAATCTGGTTCGGACATGTTAAAAGAATGCCAGAGTACAGATGGCCTAGGAGAGTACTGGAATGGATCCCTCCTGAAAGAAGAAAGAGAGGACGACCACGGAGAAGTTGGCGCAACGATATTGATGAAGCAATGGCGGCAAGAGACTTAGAAGAGGCAACTGCATATGACAGAAAAAGATGGAAATTGGGGGCGGAGAAGCGGCGACAGCCGTAATAAATCCGTTATTATATATATATTTGTATATTGAATTTCTTTAATAGTTGTAAGGCTAAGCTAGCTACCCAATCTGAGATACTAGTTATTTCCACCATTCGACTGGATTGATTTCATAGCGAGCGGCAGTTATATGTCGCTATATAAAGCGTTGTTGTTTTAATTGGTTAGAGGTTTACTCCGCAGATTCTTAGCACCCTCTGCGGTTCTGGTTTGATCCCAAAAACTACCCAGTTTAGGACCATTTGGGTCTACAGAGAATGATGACCACGATTTAAGTGTGTGTTTTTGTTAGGGATCGCTGGAGTGTTCCGGTTTTAAGGCTTCGAACCCGCCTTTTACCCTCATCCTTCTGCTATATAACATACTCACATAATACGCCATATATTGCCCGGAGATTTCGCTACTTCTGTCTTTGTATACGTAGGAGGTAGTATTCGGTATCAGAGCTGGATGATTTTTACATCAGCTTTTATCCATTCGTCACTATCAGTTAGGCATTTACCGAAGATTTGAATGGTTTGCTCTTACCAGCTCTTACTCTTTTATATATCTTCTTTTCTTGTAAAAAAATAGTCTGTTTGAGAATGATTTTGTCCACTACATACCACACTGTTGATAATTCCAACATACCATACCATCTCCAGCCTAATTTCAAATTCCAAAACCTAGTTCTCCATGTATTGCTTCATATTTTCATTTGGATTAACTCAAATGTTCATTAAAATCACCTTCTAGTGAAATAAAACCTAAATTGTGAAAATAATTAATAGATTGTGTTTTCAACTTAATAAAACAAGCTTCCGATCTGAAAGCCAATCGATAAAAAAAATATTTCCATTTTTGCAATAGCGGTTTATTGCCATTACATTGTTAATATAACTAGAACAGTAGATAATAATAAAAAATTTTACACAGTTTATGCGGTTTATTAAAGATATGATCTTCAAAACATCCCAAGAACCGCCACTGCAGCAATTACCATTTTCGCTTAGACGCCTTCAAATCAAACTTAATGCATTATAAATTGTCCGAAAAGCAGACATGATCGCGGGACCCGAAATTAAATGAGAACCACGCTCCGATCTTTCTCGAGGTTCCGTCTAAAGGAAGGATCCATAAAATTACGTTTCTCAGGTTCCAAATTGTCGGACTTTCGTTAGCAATTAATTTGAATTATGAGTCAGACTAGTACCGTATTTGATAACAGAAAAATTGATGTATGTAACAGATATATTGATGTATTGAAGACAAATATGAAGAACTCCGCAATATGTCTACACGTTTATATTAAGTAAAATAAATATGTAATAAAAATTACCCGATTATTCTGAAGCTATTCTATCTAGTGGCATCTTAATGTAATTAATATTTTTGTTGGGAATAACCCATGATATAAGTTTAAATTAAGTTTTCGACGTTTCAAATTCCACTTCGGAAATTTTTCTCAAAATACAAAACATTAATAAATTAAACAAATTTTGTTTTTTGCCACTTGGTGAAAAAATCTTCTAATAATTTAACTTTAACTGGCTTATTCATATTGACAATTCAGACATATATAATACATTTTAAAGCAGACGACTTTAAAATGATATTGCCAATATTGTTGAGTTGCGTTCCTGGGACGACTTTATTGTAAGATAGTTCATTCGATTACATAAAATTAACTTTAACTAGAGAATATCCGTCAGAAAAATCATAACATGTGATTCGTTTTTAAAAATACAACCACATGTAATGATGACAGTAAAATTCTGCTGTAGTGATTCCAAAATAATCATGAGGAAAAACAAATTTTTAGAAAATAAAAAATTAAATGTAAGATCAAATAAAGTATTTTCCACCTAAGAAGACCGCGTTGCAATTAAATGCTGGTAACTTTATTATTAGCGGACCAGATAAGCAGCGATATATTTTACACTACCTTTATGAATAATATTTTACTGCTCTGTTGTTTTAATCAGCACTGTTCAACAAGTTATCGTTTATTGGTTTTAATATTTTATTGCAATAGTACGAGTACGGAATATTTATTTGAATAGTAAATTTATTACATGTTAATTCTTTTTAATTTCTTCTGACGTATCGTATAATATAGGTTTACCTTATAATCAATTATGCCTTTACAAGAACATATTATTTGAAAAATAAGGACTACCATGTGTCATAATAATTGTAATCTCCTTTATACACATTTTAAAAAGTTGTTTAGTAATGTATTTCTTAAATCCACACAATCATTGACAAATGATTCATGCTATTTAAAAATATCTTTCTGTTATCGACAAAGTAGATCAAACTCAAACTTGTCATCATATTACTCTTCTGTTTATCGTTAAAAATTAATTGATGGTCGTAGGTTGTATTGGTATTATTTAATAATTTAGCAAAATGCATAATCAGCAAATATCCTATTAAAAACATGCGAACGGTTTTTGCAATCACAATCAATGCAGTGTTTATGCTTGTTTAGCAGTGGCTGTTAAATAATTTGTGTTCGATTGTTTCGTCTGTTGTACAACCCTCGTCCTTTTTAGGGTGTAGTAGTTACATATAAGTACCTATTTTTGATAGCAGTGTAGTGAACCGGTACTTTAAAGTAAAATGTGTAATTTTGAAGAAAATAAAATACAGTCGAAACGTCGAGTGTTCTCTCCAGAAGAACGGCGTTTAGTTCTGAAAGTCGAAAGTTATTTCAATTTAAAAAAAAATAATATGGGTCCATTGACATCTGTTATAGCAGTTCAGAAACGCACATGCGATGCTTGCGGTATCTTAGAGAGGACATTCTGAAGAATTAATAACATGAGTGAGGATGAAATAAATAAAGTAAGCTAAATCGTCGACATCCAAAAACTTTAGATTTGCACCAGTCAATTAAACTTAACAGATAAAAAGTTAAGGTAAATCATTACTTTTTTTTTAACTGATGGGTCAAGAATGACCTATCCGCGCTTTAAGGCATTTTCGTAAAAGAACAAAAAATTGGTTATCATAGTAAATCTATACTTTTGTGTATGTAATGTACCAGATAATTCACAAAATGTCATAAAAATTTAAGGCTATAGCAAGTATAGAATATTTACTGCACAGAGATGAATTTCGAAATGGGTCAAAATTGGAACGGTCGCGCTTCTAGTGTTAAACTTTACCTTTTGAGAAAACTCGATTTATCACAAAACGCTGTATTTAGTTATAGGGAAATTTTATGAAAGTATTTCTTATTTTTAACGAACAATCAGAAAATGCAATAAAATACAGTGTGTCCTGATAAAAGATACTTTTCCTCTTTGAGATTTTATCGTTTTCTTATTAGAGTGTATCCAAAAGTGATAGTTTCTGATATGAGTTTATCGTTAATTTTACACATCTTCAACATATTTTATTGATCATGAAGTACTTTATCAGAACTCTGCAAGATGCAGTCATCCGTCGTCAATAAATTTTCTATAAAATGATGTAAATTGGAATCACTAAGACAGAAAACCTGCACCTGATCCATCAAAGCAATCCATGCTTGACTCTTAGTTGTTATTTTTTTTAACATAATAAAATGAGCGAGATAATGAACGATCGATCATAAATAATTAATCGTGTCATGCATTATTGATTCAGAACTATATGATAAAAGCACTACAGGTCTGGACTACGAACAAACTTAATATTGTTCTGAAGCTATATTATGATGGTATTTTATTACAATTTACAATTTTTGAATCAATAAATCCTTATACGATAGAGCCAACATTACTCGATTTAACGAAAATTCGTTCTTAAAAAAAACATTTCTTAACATCTGTTTTATATTAGTTATTATTACTTATTGTTAAGAATAGACCGAATGGAAGAGAACAACTTAGAACGGGATCCTATAACACTCACAAGAAATAATACGGGGAAAATAAGATTACCATAAGTACATAAAGAATTATCGGGAAAACTTAAAAAGATACGAAATAAATTCAACATTTCAACAAGACTCAAAACAACAAACACATTGAGATCTGCTTTATCTAACTAACCTTAACAATGAACAAGAAAGAACAAAGAATTATATTTATAAAATACCTTGTGAATGCGAACTTTTTATTAAGGTGAGACATCAAGTTTTTTAAACATTAAAATATGTTAAAATAAGTGAACATCAATCTTATACTAAAAAAGAGAATTTGAGAGATCTCAAATATGTAAAAACGCATGGGAAAATGAACATAGAGTTCAATGGAAATATTCAAGTAGGTATAGGCCTTAATGAAACAGATGGTAAAAAGAGAAAATCAAAGAAGCGGCTCTAATTATGTTATGTCCAATTGCGCAACAAATTCCTTGGCAGAATGCAGTAGGATCTGGTTACCCATATTCAAAGAGGAAATCAATAGAAAGAAACCACACAAGGTTGTCAACTAGAATAAAAACAGCTAATATCTTAGACCTTAGCCAGAAGATTACACGAACTTTACTTTTAAACAGCTAAACAGACAAAATCGAATACGTCGGTCAGATTGTGATGAACAGTGAAATATATGGGTTGCTGCAATTAATTCGACAAGGAAAAGAAGAAGGTAAACGAGGACCAGGAAGGCGAAGGATTTCCTGGCTGAAAAATCTACGTACGTGGTTCAACACAACAACCACTAACATCCGAAATGGATAGACACTACAGGAACAAGAAGAAGTAAGTCAATAACATATCTAGGATACCTCATTTGTATTTTAAAATAACATACCTATAAAGTTTGGTGCTAATATTGAGAGTAAAATAAATGTAAGACCAAATACTTACCATGTCGAGATAGAATAATGAGGTTTTTTCCTGGTTTTTTTCCTAATGATTTACTATAGGATCACTAAGAGAAGAATTTTACTCTAATCAATGCATGTGGCTGTCTTTTTAAAGATAAATCACATGCTATGATTTTTATGATTAATATTCTTAAGTTAAAGTTGATTTTGTGTAATGGAATGAACAATCTCACAATAAAGTCTTCCAAGGAACGCAACTCAAAAATATTGGCAACATCATCTACTTTCAAATGTATACGAGATGTCTAAATTGTCAATATGAATAAGTCAGATAAAATTAGTAAACTGTACCTATGTCAATGACCATAAGCTGTCGAGACACGTTAATTTTAAATAAAAAAAAAAGAATTATTTACCAAGCAACAAAAACAAAATTTGTTTAATTTATTGTTTCGTATTTTGAGAACGAGAAATAGAGATCGTAACGGAAAATAAACTTAATTTTAAAGTAAAATTGTGGCTTATTCTCAACAAAAATTGTAAATATGAACAAACGTGACAAGGCTTATTATTAGAAGTCGTCTAACTTTTTAATGTCATCTTTTAAGAAAAAAAGTGAAGATACGATATTTTTCCGGATGCTGTCTGTATAAGCCGATCGAACTACAGACATTTAAATTATTTTAAATAAGATCTAGTATTAGAATTAACTATATATGCCAAAAATGTGCACATGAAAACAAGGTGCCTCGAACAGACTAAATAATCACAGAACTAATAAAGAAAGTTACATTTGTTATAGAGGAGTAGTCGTAAGTTAATTTGTTTGATTTATTTTATGGATTTGTTAAATTATTTAAAATGACGGGAATTAGATATCATACTTTTTATATACAATAAATGGAACCAAGGATGCATAAACGTTTTAAATGGTATCTATAAACATCGAGAATTTTACAAGTAATAGATGAATGTAATTGTTGTCTTAGACCAAAATAATTAACTATACGTCAAGTATATATGTTAAGACATACACATGAAAAATGTTGTGAGTGTAAGTATATTGATTAAAATAGGCGTTTGATACAGCGGTTAGACAAACGATGCCAAAGCAATTAGTCACATTAGTTATAGTTAAAGTACAGATGCAATGTTCGTTATAAAGCAAATTACTGAGAAATCACTAGAGTATAATAGACCAGCATTTCTGTGTCTGATTTATTTAAGAAAGCATTTAACAGAGTAAGACTCAAAGATGTAATCCATCTTGTGTATAATAGAGAAATTCCCCTAAATATTACAAAAACTTTCTAAAACATCTACCAAAACAACAACATGGAAGTCAGAATAGATGGACAACTTACAGAACCTATAAAAATAGGCAGCGGAATAAGACAAGGGAATTCATTGAGCCCCATGTTCTTCAATTTGACCATGGATGAAATCATTAAAAGCGTTAGCAAAGGAAGAGGATACAGAATGGGAAACAAAGAAATAAAAATACGATCTTACGCAGACGACGCAATATTGATAGCTCTAGATGAAGATAGTCTGCAAAGACTGGTCTACAGATTTAATATAAGAGCAAAATAATTTAATATGACAATCTCATCTCAGAAAACTAAAACAATAGTAGTCAGCAAAGAACTGACCAGATGTCAAATAGAAATTGGTGGCATCAGTATTGAACAAGTAATGAAAATACCTGTGAGTAACACTGTCCAGCTATGGAGACCTGGACAAAGAAGTGGGAGATCAAAAACAAAAAGCAAATAGACTGGCAGGATGCCTTAATAATACTATATGGGAAAACAGACACATAAACAATAAAATGAAGACAATAATTTATAAAGCCAGTGTAAGATCAATTACTATTTAAATGGGAATAAGCCACAATTAAGGGTTAAAGTACGTTTATTGACGTTTCAATGTCAACTTCGGAAATCGTTCTCAAAATACAAACATTAGTTTGTATTTTGAGAAGAGAAATTGCTTTTAATGCTTGGTTGCTTTTCTCCTCAATTGTGTCGTCTACGTTGCCTTCTTTTGTGATGATTATACCTAAATATTTATTTTCTATATATTGCAATGTTTGATAACTTCTCCATCTTCCAATATCAGGTCCTGTTGTTTCCCGCCGATACACATATACTCGGTTTTTTGGATATTGATTTCAAGTCTCCATTTTTTATAATCCTCGATTAATTTTCGAGTCATATACTCAATATCTTCATAATCTTGTGCTATCACTAGTTGATTATCTGCAAATGACAAAGTGTATATGCTATTTTTGTTAATCGGCATTCCCATATTTCTACATTTGCGCTTCCATAGTTTTAGAGATTGTTCTAGATAAATTTTAAATAATGTCGAGGAGAGACAGCAGCTCTACTTAAGGCCTTTATTCATTTGGAATCCACTTGACAGATTATTTCCAACCTTTACCTTTGAGTTAGCATTAGCGTACAGTTCCTTTGTCGAATTTATTAAATTCATGCTTATGTTTGTTTTTTCCAACGCTTCCCATAATTTATAATGTGGTACGCTATCATAAGCCTTTCGTAGGTCTACATGCAATAAATGTACTTCTTGATTATTAACGGCTATTTTCTTTTCAATAATCTGTGTAATGCAAAACAAATGGTCAACAGTAGATCTACCTTCATTATTATTAAATTGTTTATTTTTCAACTTTTGATTTAATCTATTTCGGTATAAGTCTCTCACGCTTTCTTGTTCTAAGCTGATTAGGTTATACCTCTTCTGTATTTCTTTCTCCCTTTCATTTCCTTCTTTTTCTTCTTTAGGTTTATTTACTCAAAATGTGATCTTAGCTTTTAATAAGTGATGATCGCTTCCACGGGTAGCTCCTCTCAATACTCTTACATCTTGTACAATCATATTTGTTTTTTGTCGTATGATTGTGTAGTATATGATTGATTTTAACCTTCTCGTATTTTGCGTCCATATATATTTGTGTATTTCTCTGTGTTGAAAAAATTCATTTGCAATTTTCATTTCATTATGTTCGTATAATGATATTAGTCTGGTACAATTATCATTTACGTGGTCCTCTCCGAATTAACCTACATATAACTGTGTTATGGGTTTTTTTTCCAGTTCTGCTGTTTAAGTCACCCAAGATGATAATTTCTCGAGATGTGCCGACTTTTGTAACCTATAAATTCAATTTATAAAAAAAATCGTTTTTAATGTTTACTGGTGCGTCATTATTTACTGCATATACACCCAAGATTGTGCATTTGTGTCCTCTAATCGTAAGGTTCATTTTTATCATTCTTTCGTTTATGGCCTCCTAAGTAGTTATGTATTTCCTTAGCTTCTTACATATTAATATGGCAACACCTTGTTGAGCTCTATTCTCCTTTGGTACTCCGCTGTAGAAGTGATCATATTCTCCGATGTTTTTTGATCCTTGGCCCTTTCGTTTTGTTTCGGTGATTTCTGTGATGTCCAATTTTAGCTTACTCATTTCATACAGTATTTCATTTATTTTAGGTCTAAAACCTTGCACGTTCCAAGCTCCAAACTTCATAATCCTTTTTCGTAGCGTACGTTGTCGTTTGCTGATCGATTCATTCCAAGGCGTTTTGCTGGGTTTTTTAACATTTTATTTTTTTTTCTGAGTAACGGGGAATTAGCCCGATGCCTTAACCCCCGACTTGGAGGGTCAGGAGTTAATTTTGGATCTACCCTTCGTCTGTAATCCTAGATAGGAGCCCTTACAGGGTGCTATCAACCGGGCCAGTTGAACCCTGGTTTTTTTTAGAGGGGTTACTCCTCTATCCCTCCTCTTTTATCCTGGCTTGGGACCGGCTGCATCGGTTATAGAGCCACTTAATCTCAATTCTCCGCACACCAATACAGACAGAGTTCAGAAACAAAGATTACTATATAAAAATCTATGCTACTGTTGTGGATTTATTAAAAGGTTCAATATTTATAACACTTACGGATTTAATTTATTTCTTTATTTATATTAACTTATCTGACAATAATTTATTATATTCGTACGTAACAAATTCGCGAGCGCGGGTCTTGAGAATTAACTGCCCTCCATATAAAAATGTCGTATTTATATACGAAATCCTGATATACTAGAACAGCATCGAAAGATCGCATTGTCTTGCATCGAAAAATCGAGAATAATCTAGTTTGGAGGATTCACCATAATTTGAACCTAGATCCTTCGCCAAATTTCTACAACAAAACAGAATTATTAGTCACCATATATTTAGGCCAGTATATATTTATCGTAACATTGCCCCCCTCTTAAAAGATGGTTCCTCCTGGAACCTTGTCGGGACTGGAACCGGAACTGTATGCTGGTATCGGCAACTAGACCCTCTTTTACAACTTCCAGTTGTATAAAAATGACAAGGGACGGTTTTCTCTCCGCACAAGGTACTTAGCGGATTGCAACAGACTAACACCTGGACTTCGGTGTCTTTGAAGATCTCCTCCACCATATTTCGGATAACCCTCCAATCTAATTGGCGGCACTCCAACTTTGGCATGGCTAACTTTTGCACGTCGGACTCTAGTACGTGCCCTCTCAATTGAAGTAAGGCTTCCCATACATCTCGGTAGGTAGGTTGGTCACGGGCAGTGTCTTTTGTTACCAGGTAGAAAAGGTAACGTGATGCATCTTGGAGTTTCAAGGTTTTACCGGGAGCTGGCACTTGGCATTGAAGTTCTGCAACTCGACCAAACTTCCTTCGAAAGACGGATGCCAACCCTGGTGCGTCTTTGATACTGGCCGGGATGGTAAGGGCCAGCGAGTAGTCATCGGGGAGCGCGAGTAGATCTTGCTTTTCTTCAGTGGTAACACCATGTCTCGCTTTACCGGTACCTCCATAGGCACCCATGAATTCCTCAAACGTGAGGTCAGACACATCTTGGACTTGGTTTACTTCCACTTCTTCATCTACGTCGTGGTCATCTTCGAAAGATGCCAACCGGTTATGGTGTACTATCATCGGCTTTCCCCTCGGAATCTTGCTTATTCGGTAGATGACATCGTTGATCTTCTCCATGATGAGGTATGGACCTTCCCAAAACTGCTGCAATTTGGGAGAACAACCTTTTCGCTTCTTGGGATTATACAGCCATACTTTGTCGTTCTTCTTAAAGCAACCCTTTTCGGCTTGTGTATCGTACCGTTTCTTCATTCGGTCGCTAGCAATCTGAAGGTGGGAACGGACCAACTCATGTACATCGTCCATTCTTCTTCGTAATTCGATCACATAATCTTCACCTGCTACATCTTCTCCAGGTCGACACCCAAATTCTAGATCACAAGGTAGTCGCATTTCGCGTCCGAATAGGACTCTGGCTGGTGTCTGGCCCGTTGATTCGTTAACAGCAGATCTGTAGGCCATTGTGAAGAACGGAAGGTATTGGTCCCAATCTCGCTGATGATCGGACACCATCTTTGTCAAATACTTGCCAACTGTCCTATTCATTCGTTCTACCATACCATCCGATTGCGGATGATACGCGGTAGTTCTTGTTTTCTTCATGCCTAGTCTATCACATATTCCTTGGAATAGATCACTTTCGAAGTTCCTGCCTTGGTCACTATGGATCTCCAAAGGCACTCCAAATCGGCTGATATATTCTTGGATCAACTTATCTGCAACGGTGGCGGCCTTCTGGTCTGGAAGTGCGTAAATCTCGACCCACTTAGTGAAGTAATCCATTACTACCAACATGTACTTGCCCCCATTTTCACTTTCTGGAAATGGCCCTGCAATGTCCAAAGCTATTCTTTCAAACGGGCTTCCAACATTATATTGTCTCATAGGAGCTCTCCTTTTCCGGTGAGGCCCGTTACTCGTAGCACAAATAGTACATTTCTTACACCAGTCTTTTACGTCGTCGGAACTGTTCATCCAATAAAACCGTTCCCGAATTCGCTGAAGGGTTTTCCTTACACCAAAATGCCCTCCCGGTGGACTGTCGTGTAACTGACGAAGTACTTCGGCTATTCTGCTCTTTGGGATCACCAACTGTCTTCTTTTCTCTGAACCGTCATCATTTTCCAGGACTCGTTTGAGCAAGCCATCTTCGATGATAAATGAGTCCCACTGGGCCCAATACGTCTTAACTACTGAGCATAGGTTTGATATTTCCTGCCAAGGTGGTCGACGGTTTTCCTCTTTCCATTTTCGGATTTTCTGTATAACTGGATCTCTCTCTTGTTCTTCCCTTATCTTAGTAGGCGTCCAGTCGTCGTTGACAATCGTCGTTCTTAGCACTGCTGCTTCCTTGGATTCCGTTTTGTTGCAGTGGGAACACTCTGCTGGGCATGGCCTTCTGGAAAGAGAATCAGCATTTCTGTGGCTAACTCCGGCTCGGTGCTCAATCTTAAAATCGTATTCTTGGAGTCGTTCGATCCACCTGGCTATCTGACCCTCTGGATTCTTAAACTGCATCAACCACTTGAGGGCGGCATGGTCGGTTCGGATTAAAAACTTCCTTCCATAGAGGTATTGATAGAAGTGCTCTACTGATTTCACTACTGCCAGAAGTTCTCTTCTCGTGACGCAATAATTCCGCTCAGGTTTTGAAAGAACTTTACTAAAATATCCGAGGACTCGTTCCTGTCCTCCTTGAATCTGAGACAGCACTCCTCCAATTCCCACATTACTTGCATCTGTATCTAAGATGAACTCTCCTTCTGGCAGTGGATACCCTAAAATTGGTGCTGTTATTAAATGCTTTTTCAAGGTCTCAAAGGCATTTTGGCAGTCTGTATCCCAGCGGTAATCTCTTGCTTCCTCCGTAAGTCGCGTTAATGGCTTAGCGATATCTGCAAACTTCTTAATAAACCTCCGGTAGTAAGTACATAGTCCAAGAAAACTTCTCACTTGATGTTTGTCAGTTGGTTTTGGCCATTCCTTAATGGAATCGATTTTCCCCTTATCCACGGCCACTCCTTCTTTACTGACTATATGACCCAGATAATTGACTTTACCTTGAAATAGCTGGCACTTCTTGGGGTTTAGCATCAATTGGGCAGCTTTAAGTCGATTAAAAACGTTTTCTAAATTCCTCAAATGATCTTCGAATGTCTCCCCCAAGACGATTATGTCATCTAAATAAACCAGGCATGTTTTCCAAGATAACCCTCTCAACACATTTTCCATAAGCCTCTCAAATGTCGCAGGAGCATTACAGAGTCCAAATGGCATAACATTGAATTGCCACAATCCAGATCCTGTGGTGAAGGCTGTCTTTTCTTTATCTACTGGGTCCATTTCTACCTGCCAGTATCCAGACTTCAAATCCAAAGTAGAAAACAATTTACTTCCAGCCAATGTGTCCAATGTGTCATCGATCCGAGGCAGAGGATAACTATCTTTCTTGGTAACGTTGTTCAGCAAACGGTAATCCACACAGAACCTCGTCGTTCCGTCTTTCTTCTTAACCAGGACCACCGGAGAGACCCATGGGCTCGTAGAAGGTTCTATCACCCCGTCTTTCTTCATTTCCTGAACAATCGTTTCAGCTTCCTCTCTCTTCGCCTGTGGTAATCGTCGAGCTGTTTGACGAATTGGCTTAGCATTACCAGTATCAATTTTATGCTTAACAACGGTAGTTCTTCCCGTCTTTCCTCCTTTCGGTACGAAAATATCACGATACTGCCGAAGAAATTCCCTTAATTTCCTTTTCTCCATCTGATTTAGAGACTGTCCTGCAACTGCAACCATTTGGTCGAATTTGTCGTTGGAATTATCAGATGTTGTCGCCTGACGGATTATGGATGTCACAGGTACACAAGTTCCTACCTTTGTCTCTTTCTTGATGGTCACTGGGTAGTCGTTGACATTGATAAGTCTCACAGGAATTTCTTTGGCCGAAGTCACCAATTCCTTTCCAATTATGATTCCACGGCCAACCTCATCGTCGTGGTTCCAAGGCTCCATCATAACAGGTGTCCCTTCGTCTACAATTCCCTGTAGTCGCGCTACTATGATCGTTTCGCTTCTCGCAGGCACGACTGTATCTTCTGTAATGGCTGCTTGCACAGTGTTGTCATTATGTGGATGGAGAAATACCTCTTCGTTGCCAACTTTGATTACCTTATTCTTAAAATCCAATTGGAATCCATGCATATTCATTACGTCCATTCCTAATATAACATCCTCTTCGATGTCAGCAACTATAACAGTATGGACGAACTTTTCTGCTCCAATTCCCAATTGTACCTGGATTTCTCCATGAATGTTAGCATTTTCACCTGTAGCGGTCCGAAGTCGCAACCTCGTTGGTAACAGTTTCTTTCGGCTGTTTATAACTGTCGGGCGTATAATGGTTCTGGTCGCTCCGGTATCCACCAACAACGTATGCTTTTTACCATTTATGTCTCCATCTACATATACACTATCTTCACGACATTTCAAAGAAGCTATTAGTATGAGAGGGTCTTTGGAAAAGTTCTGGGTCGAAGCTGCCCCCCTAAGGCTGACCCGTTCTAGTTTTCCTGATGGTGAGTTTCTTGATTTGCGTCGTACCTAGGGTGCTTACAGGAGCTTCGCACGTGTCCTATTTCGCCACAATTCCAGCATCTGATGGTCTTCGTTTTCTTATATGTCATGCTTTTCATCATATTAACGAGCTGGTCAAGTTTATCTTCATCTCCTTCCTCTTTTACAGTCCTAACTTTACTGTACCCGCCAGAGGCCTGCGTAGCTGACTCGTATTCGAGAGCGGCGGATAAGACATCAACCAGCGTCTTGTGACGAGCTAATCGTAGTGTTCTCTGCATTTCATGATCACGAAGACCATCAATAAACGTTTGAACGGCCAATTTTTCCATCATGTCTTCGGGAGCTGTTGGATAAGCATATCGTACTAATCTGGCAATATCTACCTCATATTCTTGAAGAGCCTCATCTTTCTTCTGTCTACGATTTTTAAGCTGCGACTGATATACATGCTCCAAATGTTCGTGGCCATATCGCATATTTAACCTCTTCTTCAGTTGTTCGAAATCATCGGTCTCCTCTACGGCTATGGTCTGAAGCACATCTAAGGCATCTCCTCGAAGAGCGATAGTCAGGTTTACAGCCTTTTCTTTTTCAGACCATCCATTCGCTCTTGCAGCTGATTCGAACTGTTTCATGTAGTTGTTCCATGACGATTTTCCGTCGAAAGTTGGGACTTTCACATGGACAGAACCTCCACTTCCTTCAAATTTCGGCCGTATTTCCAACTTACATTTCGTCTCGTCTTCTTTTATCTCCACTGTAATCGGATTGTTACCTCTCTCTGCTGTCCCTGTTTCTTCCATCTTCCTTTCCATCTCTTTAATCTTTTCTTCGAAGGCCAACTTATCGGCAGCAACTTGGTTTTTTAACGAAGATATTCTATCGTCCAGGGCAGACATCTCAGAAGTGACTTTAGAGATTTCTGAAGAGATGTTAGCAGAAACTTTGCTTTCCAGGGAAGAAATCTCGTTAGAAACTTTGCTTTCTAAAGAAGCGATGTCGCCGGAAACCTTCGAAATATCGCCAGAAACTTTGTTCTCTAATGATGCGATATCACCGGAAACTTTGTTCTCTAATGATGCGATGTCACCAGAAACTTTGGCTACATCACCAGAAACTTTGGCTACATCACCAGAAACTTTGGCTACATCACCAGAAACTTTCGAAATCGACGAGAGGACAGCATCTTCAAATATATAAGTCTCTGGATCTAGTCCTTCTTCTAGCAAAGCGTTCTTTAGTCGTTGGACTAACTCAGCCTTTTTTCCGGTGGAAGCTAATTCTCTGTCTTCAAGATGTCTTCTTAAATTAGTCACTGTCAGCTCATAAATCGTAGCCATTTTCACAATTTATTTTATATTCACTTGTAATTTATTTTCGCAATTTATCTTAAGTATTCCACTGTTCTGACACCATTTGTTGTGGATTTATTAAAAGGTTCAATATTTATAACACTTACGGATTTAATTTATTTCTTTATTTATATTAACTTATCTGACAATAATTTATTATATTCGTACGTAACAAATTCGCGAGCGCGGGTCTTGAGAATTAACTGCCCTCCATATAAAAATGTCGTATTTATATACGAAATCCTGATATACTAGAACAGCATCGAAAGATCGCATTGTCTTGCATCGAAAAATCGAGAATAATCTAGTTTGGAGGATTCACCATAATTTGAACCTAGATCCTTCGCCAAATTTCTACAACAAAACAGAATTATTAGTCATCATATATTTAGGCCAGTATATATTTATCGTAACACTACATTAAAAATTTTGCTTCTAATATCAAAAATGAAATTATCAATTTAGACTCAAACTACAGTACTCTAAATCATACTGTTTTTAATGACAGTCAGCCACGTGTGCCTGCTATATGCCCTATACTATTTCTTACGTTTCATTTTATTAATTAACCGTTGTAAACATTTTACAATTTTACAAAATTACAAAGTCGATGTTTACTAATTTCTATCGAGAATATTAAAATTTTTAAACAAATCCGTCCCTGTTTTGTTGTGATCTCGTTAAAATTTTAATACCGAACTTTTCTCGTCCGATCCAAAATAGTCATCTTTAATTGATTGGTTTTTGTTGACAGAAATCGTCAAAAATCTTGTTAGGGCTTGTTTTTGATCAGTCTGTGATTATTCTTGCTATACCCGTTTACAGGACACTAATTCCATAGCCGTCTATAGGAATATAAACATAAATTACAAGACACAATATATCTAAATATGGAGAATTGGTTTGTTGTTTTCTGTATGGCACTTATATGGTGGTGTGCGCTGTGAGACTTCATTTTATATTTGTATCTGTTAATAACGAAGTGAATATATAAACAGAACACTCAACGTGATATGTTTCAAGACTAATAATTTCTATAAACTAATATTTTTCCATATCTTTCTTTCTAACTCTAACGTTTTCAGCATTATATAAAGCTATGATAATGGCTATAAATAAATTACCATAATTTTACACATGAAAGTGACCATAGAAGTTTTCAGAAAACTGAAATTGATCCCACAATGTCAAGAGTACGGACATACAAAATTATTGCAGAAGAGATCCGAGATGCGTAAAATATAACAACAATAGATTGTGAAAAGCCACAAAATAAAGAACATTAATGTATACACTGTGGTGGTCTGTATACCAGAAATTGCACCACTGCTATAGCTCTTCAAAATTATGAAACAAACACAAAACCTACAACTACATAACAAAACAAAGCAGCAGGCATGGAGAATCTATACAAAACCAACCAAGAGAGGTTAACGAAATCTTAACATCCCTAACGTTTATTTCTTCATTTGTCGTCACATCTAGTGTTGGTAGTTCATTATCGCCATCCTTAGCAAATAGGGATCGAAAGTAGTCTGCCCATGTTTCCTTCTGAACGTGTTTCATTTTTTTATTAGTTCCTTTATTTTTGTTCTTTGTCCTCTGATCATTCTCCATATTTCTTTTTTTGTTGCATAGAAGTCGTGTTCCATTTATTTTGAGAAGATCTGCCAGTGTTTTCTTTTTATTTGTTTATCTAACGTATTCGATTCATTTCTAATTCGTTAGAAATACTGGTTGTATGCCTGTTGTGTTTGTTGTACCTTTTATCGTAAAATGGCTTTCTTCTTTTCTTCACATTTTGTCTTTACTTCCTCTCTAAATCATGGGTTTTTCCTTTTGGATATGTTAGTGTTTGTTACTTTCCTTTCTCCAGGTGATTCTGTTGTTGCGTTAATTATATTATTTTTTGATAGTTATTGTTATTTTTATTTTTTTTTATGGAGCGTAGGGTTGTGTTATAGAGGTAGTACCTTTTATTGGAACGACCACATCGAGTGTTATAGACGAGAGATGGTTCTTGATAACTGGTCCTCATAAGATACCTAACTCTCACGTATGGCTCCACGTGCCACACCCCGGGCAACTGGTCTGCAGGCCAAACTAAGTGAGGGTAATTGATGGATTCGACCGTTACTTGATGGAAATTCATTTTAAGTGAGGGTAGCCACTTACTGACCAACAGCTTCGGGAGGATGAGTTAGTAAGTGTTTAGGACACTCTATTACCCTAAAGTTGAGAAATCGGCTGCGAAGGCGGATGAATAATGTGTCAACAGCATAAGGATCAAGCAGGCAAACGGAAAATCAATTGATTACATATTCCAGAGCACTTTATGAAATGACAAGCGAAAGTAACAGAGTGGTATGCGATCCGGCAAGCAACCGGTGCCACGTCGAGTCCGGGTCGACGGGTGTGAAATGGACGACCAGGCAGATGGATGTGGGCAACTAGGCTACATCTGCAAAATTGGTGACTGGAAACCCAAAAATAAAACTACGTATAAAACACCGTATAGCCACATGGAACGTTAGAGGTTTGTTAGAACCAGGAGAAAACTACATATCTTAGAACGAGAGCTTATGAGAGAAAAAGTAGACATATGTGGAGTTTCATAAACTCACTGGGAAGGTCAGAGTCACTTAGAATTTAACTACTATAAAATATTCATGTCAGGAGCCAATAAAAGCGGTCAAAAATGCGTAACAATACTGGTACAGAAAAACCTGGCAAAATATGTATACGAATACCTTCCCATAAATGACCGCCTAATTAAAATTACTCTCGATGGACAGCCAACAAAAATCCATGTACTACAAGTATATATGCCAACATGCGATGGAACAGATGAAGAAGTGAAAGAGATGTACCAGTTATTAAACAGTAACATCGCTAATATACCCAAAAAAGAAACATTCATAATATTGGGCGATTGGAACGCAAAAATAGGCAAAACAACAACAAAAGATCTGCTGAAAGGAACAGTTGGTGGGTTTGGAATAGGTGAACGAAATGAGAGAGGAGAAAGGCTATTACAATTTGTCATCGACACTGAACTTAGTATCATAGACACCATGTTTAAGCATCATCCGCAAAGACTATCAACTTGAACTTCACCGAGGGGAAGATATAAAAACCAAATAGATTATATTCTTCTTAGTAAACGATGGAAAAGTTCAGTAGTCAACGTAAAGACAAAACCAGCGGCTGATTGCGGAACAGACCATAAACTGTTACAATCCGAATTCCGTATCAAATTTTGTAAAAAAACCGAAACAAATAAAACAGTTAAATATATACCTAAAGAGCCTGGAAAATACAAAGAAATACTAAGACATAGTAACACAGCAAATATTACTGGCGATCCCAATCAAACATGGGAATATACAAAGACGTGGATTATAGACGCAATAAATATTACAAACCCCAAAGAAACCCCAAGGAAAGAAAAACACTCGATGACTGATGAGACACTGAGCCTAGTAGAAGAACGAAGAAAAATTAGAAACAATGTTTCAAATCCAACAGAAACTGAAAACAAGATAGCAAATGAAAACAGACGCATAAAATCATCAAGTAGAAGAGACAAAAATAATCATATTAAAGAAATATGAAAACAACTACAAGAACACGCCGACCGTCATAAATCTAGAGAACTGTTTGCCAAAGTAAAATACTTAACTAAAGAGTTTAAACCACAAACGCAGATAATTAAAGATAACTTGGGAACGATCATCACCAATCCAGAGGGCATAGCAGCGACATGGAAACGATATTGTGAAATGTTGTTTCATAGTGACCATGAAGAAGTGAATCCAGAAGAAATAAATGACGAAAAGGAACTACATATTTTAAAATCGGAAATAGAAACCGCAATAAAAAAATTCAAAACTGGAAAATCTCAAGAAGAAGACGGAATCACGGCGGAAGCACTTAAAAAAATGGGATACATAGGAATTGAAGTAATGTTCAAACTGTGTATTGAAATCTGGAACACAGGACAATGGTCAGATGATTGGTGTAAGCTCACTTTCGTACCCATTTATAAGAAAGGCTCACCAACTGACTGTAATAACTATCGCAATATAGCCCTGATCTCCCACGCAAGTAAAGTTCTGCTAACTATAATTAACGAGAGATTAAAATCAATACTTCTACCACAGATCCCACAAAAACAATGTGGATTTGTCCCTGGAAGAGGCACACGAGAACAAATTCTCAATTTCAGACAAATTATAGAAAAATCTAGAGAATTTAATCTAGAAACATATTTGTGCTTCGTGTACTACTCGAAAGCGTTTGATAATGTAAAGTGGCATAAAATGTGGGAAACACTGAGAGAAATGGGTACCCCCGAACATCTAATATATCTACTGAAACAACTGTATATCAACAACACAGCAAACGTAAGAGTCAACAACATATACTCTGATAATTTTAAACTAAAAGCCGGTGTTCGTCAAGGATGTATTATCTCTCCCACGTTATTCAATATATATATATACCGAACACATCATGCGCATTGTATCCGACGGATGGCAAGGAAAAATATCAATCGGAGCCGAAAAATCAGCAATTTTCGCTATGCTGACGACACTTTAGTACTAGCATCATCAACAAATGACCTTAAATACATCATGAACAGACTAGATAATATTAGTCGTGAATATAGACTTAAAATTACTGTACAGAAGACCAAGGCAATGATAATCGATCGAATTAGAAATAACCAGCCGGAAATACGAAACGTAGCGGGGTTTGAAGTGGTAAGCCAATTCAATTACTTAGGTTCTGTTATCACAAACAATGGTGGATACGAAGAAGAGATACGTCGACGCCTTACAATGGCCAGATCAGCAACGGTCAAACTTACTAAAATCTGGAAAGATACGGACATAACCAGGAACACGAAACTGCGCCTAATACGGACGCTTATCTTTCCTATCGCTACCTATGCGTCAGCATTTGGACCGTTAAAATGTCCTACTCACGACGTATAATGGCCTTTGAAATGTGGGTATATCGTAGAATGATGCGCATATCCTTGACAGCGCATCGCACAAATGTCTCAATATTGACAGAACTAGACATCAATACTAGGCTTACCACAATCACCAACCAAAATATATTGAGGTACTTTGGACACATTACCAAATGAATGGAAGGCATGGAGAGGTTGGTGGTTGAAGGCAAGGTAGATGGTAAAAGAACCCGAGGAAGATCGAGGAAGCCGCTCCCATGGTCGGACCAAACTCAGACAGAGAGTAACAGTAGCGGTTACTCTCTGTCTGAGGCAGCACATCGCGCCCAGTATAGAGGAATGTATAGCAACCATTCGTCAAATACCATAACGTCACCACATCCTTACGAAGGATAAAGGATAGAGGAGGAGGAAGTTATTTTTGTGGATTGCGAATTTCTAATGTCGCAGTACAACGCATGCCTATTAGGTTTAAGCCCTTTTGATAATTGCAATACAATAGATGCATCCTGTCCATATTTTCAATTAGAAGGTTCTATTTCTGTATTACTACCTAGATAGATTAGAAAATTGTAAATCAATCCACTTTCATCACCTAATAAATACATTTTGCTCCCCATGGATTGGGCTTCTTTTTGATGTATTGCTTTAAAGACCATCTCCGTTTAAATGTCATGACTTGTTCGTCTATTAAAACATTTGTTTCTATCGGCAGTTCTCTACATCTCTTTATGATTGATTTAAAAACCGTTCGAACTTTGCACAGTTTATCGTCGCTATGTCTGGGTTTCAGATTGTCAATACAAGATATGTGTGTAAGAAGTTTGAAAAATGATTAAATGTCATTGTGTCTGTAAAAATATCAATTTTTAAAGATTTATCGTACTACATTCGCAGTTTCGGAAATTTTAGACAGCCTAGTCTGTTAGAATAATAAGGCCAAAAACGATTTAATTTCTTGCAGGTTCTTCTTCTTCTTGTGGTGCTTATCCGTTACGGATGTTGGCTACTAGCATGACAATTCTAACTTTATTGACCGCAGCTCAAAATAGTCCTAAAGTGGTCAAATAAAATCATTTTCGTAAGTTCTGGAGCCAAGATATTATTCTTCTTCCTGGTCCCCTCTTTCCGTAGACCTTTCCCTGTAATATAAGTTGCAGCAGGTTATATCTATGATCGTTTCGCATTATATGTCCAAGATATTCTAGCTTGCGTTGTTTCATTGTGGATATAATTTCACATGTTTTATCCATCCGACGTAGAACCTCAATGTTTGCTATTCGGTCCACCCAGGAGATCCTATGTATCCGCCTATAAAATCACATCTCAAACGCCTCGAGTTTTCCCATGGATGCCTCGGTTAGTGTCCATGATATAGCAGCACTGTAAATACGTAGCATCTCAATAAACGGATTTTCGTTTTTAAGGGTAGGTCGTAGCTCTTAAATATCTTGCTCATTCTGACAAATGTTGACCAGGCTTTTTCAATTCTTTGTTTTATCTTAACTGATTGGTCCCATTGGTCGTTTATGGTGGTTCCTAAATAGTAGTAACGGGGCACTTGGAGTATTTGTTGCTGATCTACCAGTAATTGACTAGGTGGAATATGCTTCTTACTGATGACCATGTACTTTGTTGTCCTGATGTTATAATTAAGCCCGTATTCTTGACTGATTCTCCACAATTGCGTTACTAGTGTCTGTAAACCTTCTAAACTGTCTGCAAAGAGGTTGGTGTCATCTGCAAATCTGACGTTATTCAGGCGCTTACCATTTATGAGAATACCCTCTTCGATATGCTCTAAGGCCTGGCTCATGACGTGTTCCGAATAGACGTTAAATAATAGGGGAGAGAGTATGCAGCCCTGTCGTAATCCTCTCTTTATTGCAACTACTTCTGTTAGTTGGTCTTTCACGCGAAAGACCAACTAACAGAATTTCTTTTCTTGCAGGTTACATGGTAAAAATTTTCCAATTCCAGTTTGCAAACAAAATTTGCATGTTTAACGAAATTTTTAAATAAACTTTCGGGAAAATATTTTAGAAAATATGTAATTGGATATTCCTAAGAACAGTTTTCATTAGAAATCCGGGTTATTTTATTAGGTAATGGTCGTGTTACATATTGAACACTCTTTAACCATGTTCCATATTTTTTCAGAGTAATGAAGTTATCACAGTTATCATCGATTTCGGCCTATTGATTATCATCATCCTTTTATTCCTTCTTCGCTGTCACTGTCATCACTAACCCATCCTTCTATGCCGAACAGTTTTTCTAATTCTCCTAGCATTTCCTTCTCCGTTAGGTATTGTTTTGAAGGCATTTTACTCAAAAAATATAAATAACACAGTCATTTTGGGTACAATTGTGACCATCGAATTTGAGGAACACTTCTCTATTTGAAAAAGTAAAGTTTCAATAAAATATATTCACAATTAATAAGAAGTAACATTACTCTTAACATTGCACTGAAATATAAACCGCGATAAACATATATATATATATATATATATATATATATATATATATATATATATATATATATATATTTATATATATATATAAATATATATATATATATATATATATATATAAATATATATATATATATATATATATATATATATATATATATATATATATATGTATATATAAATATATATATATATATATATATATATATATATATATATATATATATATATACATATATATTAAGCTTCAGCTCGTGAACTAATTAAAAGTTTGTAGAAATTAAAATTATTTCTAATAAAAAGATATTATAGTAATTATGCCTGTTATCTCGAAGGACATCTTTACATTTTTTAAATATTGCATACCTTCTATCGTTATACGGGTACATACATTTTCTTTATTTTTCGTTAATAACTCAACGACTACTTTTAAAAAGTTTTAGCTATTTCTTTATTTCGAACTATGTGTCTCGGCTACTAATGGTCTTAATACCAAATAGGTAAAATTTACTTTTGTATTAACAATTTTTATTACTTTTACCTTGGGTACAATATTACTTACAATACACTTTGTGGAATACATTTTTATATTTGCTGTTGTTTGAGATAATTATGTCTTTTAGATTGTTACCAAGATTGTATTTTCTTGTAGTCGTTAGGTAGTGTTTACAATCAAAAATTTCATGTTTTACGGCAAGTCTTGGTGTTGCAGTACCTACTGGCACAAAATCTGATTGCTACAAATAGTTCTTTAGGTGTCCATTTGTAAGGCGTGTGTAATCTCCGAATATTAGATTTGTCGTTTCTCTTCATTGGTGGAAGCTGGTGCTAGAAATTGTTTGGTTACAAAGCGTTTAAATTGGTATTGCTTCTTTTCCAGTGGTCATTTCATAGACCCATTATTTTTTGTGTATTCTTTTTATATCTGATGATGTTTGAATCTCTGTTGCTGAGTTTGTTTTGCTGCTAGGTCGGCTTTTTCATTACTTAAAATACCAACCTTTGATGGGACCACCATATTGCTACTGTACATTATACTCCAGTCGTCAGAGACGCAAATGTCACTGAACCTCTAAAAATCATACAAATAAGCTGAATTTTACTGAGAATGTCTATTTTAGGACGCCAAAAAAAGATGCAAAAAAGTTTACCACTTTACTCTCGGGTTTTCTCCTAAAATCCCCCTCGTCGATGGGGAAAACAAAAAAAATCGATTTACCAAGAATCTCTACGCCATAGAAAAAAATATTTCTAATAAAAAATGTAGCTAAGATAATTTTAAACAAGAATGTTCATTTACATTTTTTGTGTAGAATCAACCGTTTTCTCAGAAACAACGCTTGAAGCGATTGGCAATTTTTAATATCAGTTACAAGCGCGAAATTAATGTTCATTAAAATTTGTAATAGCTCGACGGTAAAAATTTGATATCTTATGATCCGAGTGTACTATCGACAAAAATCAAGATGCATTTTAAAGATAAAGAGTGCAGCTTTTGTACACAATTTGAGTTTTAAGTCTGGCCTCTAAAAGTCGAAATTTCACTATGACCAGTCAATTAAAGTAATAAATTTTATTAATCTCACGAGAATTGTAAAAAAGGCAAAAATTGCGCAACTTTTATTTATTGGTTCTTGGTAAACCGAGTTTTTGAGTTTTTACTTCTCTACGAGGGGGGTTTTACTTCTCTACTGTTTTGAGGTCCTAAAATTGATATTCTCGGCAAAATTCAGCTGGTTCTTATAATTTTTAGAGGTCAAATCTCTGACGACTGGACTATTAGTTTGAAGACGATTGCATACTTTCTGGATTTAAGTTTATTATGGAGTGCATAGATGGCAGACAGTCAGTACAGATTGCTGAAAGGTCACTTTCTATAGGCAATATATTTTTTGTCGTCAAACATTTGTGCAATTAATTTTGCACTAACGGAATGACACAATCGCTGCCATTATGCTCTTAAATTAAAAAAATATCTTCTTAACTTGGAAACAAAGATTTCAGCAGTAGAACAAATAATTATCGATTATAATATTATGAAAATGATGCTTCAGTTGATGACTTTAATGTAACTTTTAAAAGTGAAATTAATGAATCCCATAATTATAGAAATGGAATATAAACAAATATTTTAATATACCAAACTAAAAAATCTAATTCTTTAAAAAATGGTAAAATTAATTCCAATAATTAACAAAAACTTTCAAATATACCTGATATTAATTGTTTTACTTCTTATTGTATTTTTTATTTTGTAAATAGATGTTGTTTGTTTTTATTTAGAAATCAACATTAATCGGTACTCATTAGTTAAATATAATTGTATAATATTGTTTATTTATTATACTCATATTTCTTCATACTTTGAATATGTAATAGATACACAAAATTTGTTGAATAATTTTCACTTTGTATTAAAATATGTAAATAAAAATCTAGTATAGATTTTTTTAAACAGAATATGTAACCGAATTTTCATGATTTCATTTTGAAAATATTTGAGTTTTCAAAATTTTGTTTCTCTGTGCATCATCTGCGTTTGCGCATATCAGAGATAAAGTGAAATTTGCCTAATATATATATATATATATATATATATATATATATATATATATATATATATATATATATATATATATATATATATATATATAGTAAACTCTTAAATATTGGGGAAATCTGCAAGAAATACTCTAATGTGTATCAATTGTTTCGCCGAACGTTTTCGCCAAAGAGAATTAATTTGGCTTCTTCAGGGCTGAAAGAGAATAAATTATAATTAGCTACCATATATTATCTATTAAAACATTATTGATCTTACCGTAACTTAGAATTGTAGAGTTAGAATATTAAAAAACTTTGCTAGTAACATAGTGGTGTTTTTTGTTACTATGTGCAAAAAAAGTTTTTTATAAGGATTGAAATGTATGGTAGCTTCGAACTTGACACGTAAAGGCTTACCCAAGGTTAATCGAAAAACCCAATGCAACTACATTTAAAAGGAGGTAATTCTTTGAAATGTCGGCAATAACTAAATTTTTGATTTTTAGATAGTTAAAAGTGAGGTTCTGTTTAAGCCAGAATGCAAGCGCTGACAACTTCATTATTAGTTTGTATGAATCTTTATGTCGTTAAGGTTCATTGGTAAAAAACGAATGAATTTAAATTCCAGTAAAGGGAAATATTATTTTGATTTTATTTATTTAATTATATTATATTGTTCATATATATTGTTCATATATGGTAGCTAATTATAATTTATTCTCTTTCAGCCCTGAAGAAGCCAAATTAATTCTCTTTGGCGAAAACGTTCGGCGAAACAATTGATACACATTAGAGTATTTCTTGCAGATTTCCCCAATATTTAAGAGTTTACTATTTAACTAATCTGCAAAGATTATATATATATATATATATATATATATATATATATTTATATATATATATATATATATATATATATATATATATATATATATATACTTGAAAATGTAGATTCATAGGCAGAAGATGCTAAAGATACCTTGCGCAGCAAGAAAAAATAATGAGTAAGTACTAAGGCAAGTTAACAAAAATAGAGAATTAGTAAAGATTGTTAAACACCGGAAAATGTCTTATCTGGAACACATAGTAAGGGGAAATCGATGATATAGAATACTACAACTGATCCTTAAAAATGCTTAAAGGCAAAAGAGAAGGCCGTAAAGGTGTAGGAAGAAAAGAGGTGTCTTGGATAAAAAACGTTCGTGAATGGACTCGTGTATCAAAAGCAGGACAATTTTTCTGTTTTACTTGGTGATACTTATGATGTATGTGCTTAACTTTTCTGTTCGAAAATTCTTGATTACTTTTCAAGTTTTGTTCAAGCGACTATGTCTCATCATAGTCATCATTATGTATTGTATTTAGATATTTCTGGTACTTTTGTATCTTATCCTCAATTTCAGTTTCTATTTCCTGATTGCAATATAATTTTCTTTGTTTTTTATCTGTTTCATATTACTTATATATGCTGATTGTTTTAAATTATGTTGAAGCATGTAGTATTTTTAACAATATTTTATGTGATATTGTATTTAGTTTCTTATTTAATATTTATTTAAACCAAACAATTCCGATATATTCACCCGCATCGTATTACCTGGTCCTAGGAGATGACCTTGGAAATCTCGATTAAAGAAAACTTAAAAAAGGAAACAAAATATACAGTCATTACCGAACAATAAGGAACAACCTGTTCCGTACCTGTATAACAATAGACAATATCAATTGACATTTAAAACATATTAAGATATCTTTTTTAATACGAAGTACCATTATAATACCTTTCTAATTTAATTCTTTATAGAAAAGAAATATCAACAAATTTTTGAATTCGTTAATATGATCATGATTTTCCTAAATCATAGTATTTTACTCTGTATTCATATTGTGACTGGCCGTCAAACATTTTTTGCTTTGTTTTAAGCTGCTCAAGTACTTAATTTATAATAATTATACCCATTTGATCAAACATTTGCTATCAAGAGGGCGTGTAATTTGAATCTAAAGCAAGCTTCTTAAATACTTAAAGCTAGGTAAATGAAAATTTGTTGAATATATTTAAATATTGTATATATATATATATATATATATATATATATATATATATATATACATATATATATATATATATATATATATATATATATATATATATATATATATATATATATATTTATATATATTTTGCTGAAGACAGCAAAAATCTGTGCTAATAATAGAATCATTAGTTTGCTAAGACATTTATTAAAATTTTTTCTAAAAGTTATACATGGCTGTATCTATAATAGATACGCAAGATACGATAGGAATATGTAAGTGACACATAGTTTGGTTTTTGTAACGGGTTTGAAACAAGAGAGCCATTGTTTGGGATGAACATACTTGCTCAAAGATGTCGTCATATATTTATAGACATGCACAGTTGTTTTATTGACTTCCAAAAATGCATTTGATCGTAAAGCAATCTAAATTGATCGAAGTTCTTGGCTTGGTTGGCAGAGACTTTCACATAATTGCAAATTTGTATTGAAATCAAACAACAACAGTTTTAGTAAACGGTCTGAATCACAGGCTCTTAATATTAACAAAAGAGTACTGCAGGGCTGTCTCTTGTAGAGCCTCAACTAGCCTCTAACGTCCACTACTGAACATAGGCCTCTCGCATGCTTTTCCAGTTTGTCTGATTTGGCGCCATTTGAATCCAATTTGTAGTCACTCTTTTTATGTCATCTGTCTATCTCGTTGGGGTCGACCTCTATTTCTGTTAGCTTGTATTCGGGGTCTCTATTCCAAAATTCTTTTTGTCCGGTCATCAACTGATCTTGCTACATGACCTGCCTAGTTCCACTTTAGTGTTGTTATCCTTTCAATAACGTCTACTACTCCTGATCTTTTGAGTATATGTAGTAGCATATTTAGTAGTATATTTAGTAAATCCCTAACATTATTCTGTCCATTGCCCTTTCCGCAACTTGTAGTTTAGTCACTGTTGTTCTTGTGAGTGTTAGGGTTTCTGCGTCGTAGGTCATCACTGGCAAAATACACTGATTAAATACTTTTCTTTTCAGACACATTGGAATCTTAGACCTAAAAATATCCTTCATCTTTCCAAATGCAGCCCAAGCGAGGTTTATTCTTCTTTTCAGCTCGATTGTTTGGTTGTCTCGACTTATTCTGATCTCATGGCCCAAGTATTTATAGGAGTCAACTGGCTCAATATATTTGTCTTCTACTGAGATGTGTGGACTCAATTTGTCATAAATTGTGTTTTTGAAAAATTTTTTTTAAGACCCACTCTATTGTTTTACAAGCGTATTCTAGCAAAGTTGTAAATAATTTAGCATGCATGTTGTCTCCTTGCCGAACGCCTCTTTCAATACGAAAGGTCCCAGTATCTTCATTAAGTCTTACACAGGCTGTAGCATGCTGATAGATGTATCTGATGAGGGATATGTATCGGTGATCTATTCTACATTGTGTTAGAGCTTGGAGCATTTCACTTTGAATGACCGATTTCAACGTTTACTCCGAAATAATTGTCAGAAATACACTTTCTGAAAACAGTGAAGTCATCACCAAAACAAAACTACTGAGATTATAAAAAGCATCAAAAAGAGAAAGTGCTTCTGCAGTACTCAGACATGTAATAAGAGATCCCAAAAATATAAGTTGCTACAAAATAGCATGCAAGGGAAAATAGCAGACAAACGCAGTTCAGGACGAAGAAAGACTTTATGGTTGAATAAATTGCGAGATTGATATGGTGTTGATACAAGCATGCTATTAAGGGTGGCAGTGAACAAAATTAATATAAGCTATGACGGTAACTAATGTTCTCAAAGGACATTATACATGAAAAAGAGGATTAAACCACAATTTATTGTAATAAAAATTACATTTTACATTTGTTTTTACATTTCATTTTCCAATCCTGAAATCGTTTTCAAAAAAGATTAGTATAAAACAAGGAGTTATTTTAACCTGTAGTTATTTATTAATTTTCATTGTTTCAGCCAATTTTACACGTGAATGACTCGATCTTGTAGGCACATAGCCATATTTTGAGTTGAAATTCTGAGGGTGATATTGTACCCTCGGCATGATATCGAATTCTGATCTTGTTGTGATGTTGTATTTATTTCCTATCTTTTTTTATTATTCTGATAAGCCTTGTACATATGGTATTGTTCTCGGGTTCTTTTACCATCTACCTTGCCTTCAACCAACAACCTCTCCATGCCTTCCATTTGTCTGGTAATGTGTCCAAAGTTGATAATTGTGGTAAGCCTAGTATTGATGTCGAGTTCTGTCAATATTGAGACATTTGTGCGATGTGCTGTCCAGGGTATGCGCATCATTCTACGATATACCCACATTTCAAAGGCCATTATCCGTCGTGAGTCGGACTTTTTAACGGTCCAAATTTGACCGTTATCTCTTCTTTGCATTCACCATTGTTTGTGATAACAGAACCTAAGTAATTGAAACGGCTTACCACTTCAAACCCCGCTACGTTTCGTATTTCCGGCTGGTTATTTCTAATTCGATCGATTATCATTACCTTGGTCTTCTGTAAATTAATTTTAAGTCCATATTCACGACTAATAGTATCTAGTCTGTTCATGATGTATTCAAGGTCATTTGTTGATGATGCTAGTACTAAAGTGTCGTCAGCATAGCGGAGATTGCTGATTTTTCGGCCTCCGACTGATATTCCTCCTTGCCATAAGTCGAATACAATGCGCATGATGTGTTCGGTATATATATATATATTAAATAACGTGGGAGAGATAATACATCCTTGTCGAATACCGGCTTTTAGTTTAAAATTATCGGAGTATATGTTGTTGACTCTTACGTTTGCTGTGTTGTTGATATACAGTTGTTTCAGTAGGTATATTAGATGTTCGGGGTACCCATTTCTCTCAGTATTCCCCACATTTTATGCTACTTTACATTATCGAACGCTTTCGAGTAGTCGACGAAGCACAAACATGTTTCTAGAAATTCTCTATATTTTTCTATAATTTGTCTGAGATTGAGAATTTGTTCTCGTGTGCCTCTTCCAGGGACAAATCCACATTGTTCTTGTGGGATCTGTGGTAGAAGTATTGATTTTAATCTCTCGTTAATTATAGTTAGCCGAACTTTACTTGCGTGGGAGATCTGGGCTATAGTGCGGTAGTTATTACAGTCAGTTGGTGAGCCTTTCTTATAAATGAGTGTGAAAGTGAGCTTACACCAGTCATCTGGCCATTGTCCTGTGTTCCAGATTTCATTACACAGTTTGAACATTGACAGCAGCTCAGACAGAATATTTTATAGTAGTTGGATTCCCAGTGACAATGACCTTCCCAGTGGGTTTCTGAAACTCCACATATGTCTACTTTTTCTCTCATAAGCTTTCGTTTTAAGATATCTAAGTTTTCCTGGTTCTAACAAACATCTAACGTTCCATGTGGCTATACGGTGTTTTGTACGTAGTTTTATTTTTGGGTTTCCAGTCACCAATTTCGCAGATGTAGCCTGCTTGCCCACATCCATCTGCTCAGTAGTCCATTTCACACCCGTCGACCCGGCCTCGACGTGGCGCCGGTTGCTTGCTGGATGGTATTGCACGGTTACTTTCGTTTGTTATTTCATGACATGCTCTGGAATATGTAATCAAGTGGTTTTCCGTTTGCCTGCTTGATCCTTATGCCGTTGACACATTGTTGGTTCATCCGTCTTCGGAGCCGATTTCTCAACTCCAGGGCAAAAGAGTGCCCTAAACACTTACTAACTCATTCGCCCGAAGCCGTTGGTCAGAAAGTGGGGGACTGCTTATACCGGCAATCACTTGATGAAATTTTTGCCTTATCTGGCTATCCTCACTTAGTTTAGCCTGCGGACCAATGCAGTTGCCCAGGGTGTGGCACTTGGAGCCATAAGTGAGAGTTAGGTGTCTTATGAGGACCAGTTATCAAGAACCATCTCCCACCTATGACGCTCGATGTGGTCATTCCAATAAAAGGTACTTCTATAACGCAGCCCTACACCCTCCTTGTAAGTATTTCTGGATTGTTTTTGTTGTTCTATTACACTTTCTTCAATCTTATGATATGCCTTGTTTAATAATGACAATGGATAATCTTATTTTATTAAAACTTTGACTAGCAGATTTTTTTCTTCCTGAAATTCATTTTCTTTAGAGCAGGTGTTTTTGAGCTCTATCATATAATGACTTGATAATGTTTTTTTTTATATTTATGTTGTGGTTTGAGTTGGCTTGCTATAGACTTTAGTTGCGTATCCTGTATCATTTTTTCTTATTAACACATCCAGAAAAGGTAGTGAGTTTTTGTTTTCTTGTTCCATGGTGAATGTTTATACATAATGTTTTGTTGAAATTACCCCATGAAAATATCTACTAATAATAGAGATAATGAGAAGCTCATGGCTAATCCAATTTTTTTTTACAAAAATCATTGTCTAGTTGAAAATAGGTGTTGTATATGCGTAGTGTTAATAGCTCTATTATAGCTAAACAAGAAAAATCTAAGAAAGTGTTTTGGTTGCAGCTTAATAGGACTATTTAGAGATGGGAGAACCCTGAAGAATTAGCAGATAAATACTTACGATAAAAAAGTTGAAAACAAAAGTAATTATAATATAAAAATTATAAAAAAGAATTAACGTCCAATAGTAGAAAGATATAAGGAAATATAAGCATAGGGAGGCGTAGAATGTCATGGCTGCACAACCTTAGAGAGTGGTACGGATGTACATCAAAAAATGAACTTTTCAGAGCAGCCGTCTCAAAAGTCCGAATAGCTATGATGATTGCCGACCTCCGCCGCGGAGATGGCACTTGAAGAAGAAGTAGATTGATACTGACGGTAAAAATGTAAATAAAAGATATTTTGCAAGTTATATTAAACGGTTAGGGTTGTTCTCCGATTGTCTCGAATATCGATTTGTTTTTGATCTACCGAGTGCAATTATTTAATTAAATCAGAATATTCAGTAAACTAAATTGCGTGCCTCATTACAACTTCAACTTTTATGTCGTTAAGTAAAGATACATTGGTAAAGATCCACAGTTCCTACTGTATAGGCCCATATGACTCTTAAAAACAACTTTTATATTTTGGTTGGTGGAATGATTAGGCCGCAAAAGTAGAATGGAACTGGCACAAAAAATCATATGTCCCTTTAGATCCAATCACCGCTGCCAATCCACGAAACTACATGGTCCCATACATCACATGAGTGACAACGAGCAGCTCGATGCATGGTGGCTATCTCATATAATAACGATAGCTGGGTCGCAAATGTGCGTTCACCTTGAATTCACGAGAATTTTGAGACAAATCCATAAAGATGGGATGTATTTATCTTTTTCGTCTGAACAAGAGACAGCTGGATTGGCGAAACGAGAGCACAAAGGCGTGCTTTGGATTCGTGAGACGGTTCAAATTGCCGAAAATTTAAAAAATACTTTAAGTACCAGCATAAAGCAAACCATTAAAATATCAAAAGTGCTTTGAATCAGAGAATTTTTGTTATACTTTAAAGTTTAATTAATCTAAAAAAAAACTTACTTCCATGTGAAATATACTTTTAAGATGACTTAAAAAAATTAAGTTTAATGATTAATATACAGACTAAGGCTAACAAAACACGTAGGTACATTTATAGGTGAAATATATGTATTCGATTCTTAGATAAAAAACGAGATGACGTGTATAATGAAAGAATTATCGAGATCATAATTAAAAGAATATATTAGCTAGACCGAAAACAAAGGAGACCGATAGAGGAGACTGAGAAGGAGAATAAATTGGGGATACATCAAATTAAAGAACAAGATAGACAAGTAGTAAGGTGAACAGTGACTTCAGTACACTAACCACACAAATTACAAATTTGCTTTTTAAGCATACGCAATTTCAAAAAACAAAAACATAAGATCAATATGGAGTACTTTAACTGACACAGTACTACATGGGGCTGTCGAAACGCTTATCGGACATAAGACGATTTAGAAGCTTGAACCGAGCATAAAGATCTCCAGCTTATCCACGATCTTAAGTAGTCACCAGTAGAGTATAGAAGATCAGCTATAATCTGGATAACATTTTTTTAACAAACGAAAACCATGTGCTATGTAGTAGCTGAAGTAAATCTGAAAACCGCCAGCCTCCGTAGAGCTGGTAAAAAAACTCTCCAAACACTTACAAAGATGCTGCAGAACTAATTAGATCCCTCATTTGCGCAAAGCCTTAAAAGCCTTATTCTGGAGGTATGAGAACTCCTACAATGATAATGATTTCTCAAATAAAACAATAGAACTTAGTGAACAACTATTAAGAACTGCATCTAAGCCCAAAACCGAATAATGGAGTAACCTAGTGGCCGTAGTTACAAACTCTTGAAAAACCTGAGCAATCTACAAGTACTACACCGCAAGATTTGATAAAAGCGTTGATTGAAGGGTTATTCAATCAACGATAAAAGTAACCCCCAATCAGATCACACACCATACTTAATTAAATGTAAAAATTCGGAGGAAAAGAAAGGTCCTAAACTAGTAAGAGATTTTGAACATAAATTAAACTGTCTTGGAAATCCATTTACATTTATCAGCACATCCTGGTGATTTAGTTTTAAAAATGGGAAAAAGGCTAGATTGTATGGCCCCCGTACTAAACAGATAAAAAACTAAAGCAAATATATTTAACTGGCTGTTACGTATAATTAACAAATGCGTGATAAACTTGCTATGTGATGTTGCTACAGCTGCTAAAGACAGACGTTTAGAAGATGTAGAGAGGAGACTATCTTATACGTTAAAAGATCTGGACAAATATTATGGCAAAAAGGCTCTAAAATTAAACCCTAACAAAGATTAAAATCTAGACATGCCATTTTAACAACAATAAGGCAAGAAGACAGACATTGCTTTGTACCAAAATAACTGAGAGTAAAATTTTAAGGATATTGTATTTTAAAAGTCACTGTCAAGGCATAAAATCAAAAGTATCCGAAAATAAAATTCACCTTTAAGCTGGTATTTCTCTCTCTCATATTAAGAGAAGAGTCGTATCGCAGATAACAGACCCAAAAAGCCATTATTTGGTCAACCAAAACAGCTATCAAGACACAAATACCGTAAAAACGTCATATATAACACGAAGTCATTTGAAGACACCGTTCAAAAGAGTCAGACACAACTGTGGAAATACAGTATCATACAAATCTGTATACAGAAATACAATGGTACTGTGTACAACAGTACACAGTACCAGTTGAAGCCGAGGACTATAGGGAAAAGCCATCTGCAAGATATAAATTGCCGAACCTTACCTGGAGTGCTCTAAATAGATTAAGAATAGGCACCATACGAATTTAAAAATTGGTGTGCCTATGGGGAGAAAAGTGAAGGACAATTCATTACTTGTTTAACTGGCAGAATCTAAAAGAAGGCTGCATGCTCACATACCTTACCTTGTCTAATGAAAGCGTCATTCATGTAGCAAAGGCGTGATTTTTGGATTGATACCCTATGGATCCTGGCCCACTCTAAAATTTGTCGCCATTCTGTTCGGATTCTGGCAAAATGCTACCGTCTTCTGATCTAGAAAAGTATCGAAAAAATATATGGGGAACACTCATGTGATCCGGATATGGTAAGTAAAAAAAATTTAAAAAATTTTAACAAATGGAATAATGCGTTATAGTTAATGCCAAAAATTCTACTTTAAAATTTATGTACGTATCTAAATTGTCATAAGTGGGGCCAATATAAGTATATTATATAAAAAAGTAACTTTACCCAGTATGTCTCTACTTAACAAAAAATTGATCCCGTTTAATGACCAAAATCTTTTTCCAAAAACCTATCGGTACAGGTACACATACTTGCGTAAAATGAAAATAATAAATCGATCCTGCTACATAAAGATTGAAATTATTTCAACGCTGTCAATGGAGTGTTCAAAAAAATGCTCGATTTCTCACAGTAGTGCCATCCCGTTCTTAAATTCCCTTTTAAACACTATGAAATATGTATTCAATGTGTCATTGGCATCTAATATAGTAAGCAAAAACGAGAAGAGACAACGACACATTAAAATTCTATGGATCCAGCTCATCTTAGCGGTTCTAGAGGAGATTTTTTAGTTCGATATTTATGGCCTCAAAAAGCGGGGACGCTCAAAGCGAGGATGTGGTCTACCAATAATTGAAAACTAAAAACCAGATATTTAAAAAAAATGAATATAAAGTGTTATATTTTCTTTTTTGAAACCATTAACACCGGTAAAAAAATTAAAACTAGGTAACACGCAAAAATATTTATAAATGAAGTGCCCGGTCGTAAAACTTACAAGTGACAAAATAAAAAAATTGATAATATCACATTTTGAATCTAAAGACTAACAAAATAATTTTTTTTGAAATCAGCCGTTAAATAAAATATTTTAGAAATATAATGCTCTCATAATAAAAGACATGGTTTTTATCAAATTGAATTTTTTTCAAATTTTAACAAGAAGAAATTTAGAAAAAAATGGTACTTAACAAGTTTTTTATGCGTCTTCTTCTTCTTCTTCAAGTGCCCTGTCCGTTGCGAACGTTGGCTATTAACATGGCAATTCTGATCTTATTTGCGGCGCTTCTGAATAGTTCGACCGATGTGAGCCCGAACCAATTCCTCAGATTTTGGAGCCACGAGTGTCTTCTCCTGCCTGGCCCTCGCTTACTGTCTATTTTTCCCTGGACAATCAATTGCAGTAGACGGTACTTATCGTGTCTCAATATGTGGCCTAGATATTCAAGCTTTCTTTGTTTAATTGTATTCACGATTTCTTTCTCCTTTCCGATTCTTTGGATTACCTCTGTGTTGGTGACATGTTCGGTCCAGGATATACGAAGAATGCGTCGGTACACCCACATTTCGAATGCTTCTAGTTTTCTCGTGAGCGTCTCCGTCAGCGTCCAGGCCTCCTTATGCGTCTTAGTTAAGGAAATAACAATCTGTTAAGAAACTATAAAGACACTTAACAGGTTATTAATCACTGGGTCAAGTTAGCATAAAATTGTTTAGTTTAAGATAACTTTATTTGAGCAAAGTTTATAAGACATCAAGGGATGAACAGAATTTAAACAACAAATGAGCATAAAAATAATTTTAAACTGTTAAATCTTGCGATTTCAGTGAATAGTAGAAACAATGATGTACAGGTGGAGAGTGGTTCCATTCGCTAGGAAAGTACACCGCAATCTTAGTTTTTGTGAATTTTTCCACTAATGCAAAACCTCTATTTTTAGGTAGCATAGTGTGCCCTACTTGTGGAAAAATGTGAATTATTTTTTAAACCTTTTAGATGCCAGAAGTTGTAGCCAAAATCCTACGATAGTCCAATTCTTGTTTTGACCACAGCAGTTATCAGATACAGCATAAAGTGTGTAACCACGAACATCAAACATATCAAAATATTTCTTTAAGTAACTAGCAATTTCATCGGATCCTCGTTTAGCAATGGATTCGTCCCAAAGGAAAAAGTAGCCATCTTCTGGCTTGTTGCAGCAATAGACACTAAAATTATAACACCAAAGTTTTTTTTATAAAAACATGGACCGTTAGTTAATTTAGATGTAGGAAGAGCTTATTGCAGATCAAATGTTATCACGTGTACGCCATTTTCCTTAGACTCTTCCACTGCTTTTTCAAGAACGTCTCTTGCAGTTTTTGCTTTTCTTAAGTTTAAGTCTTTAGAAGTTTCTAGTTTCTTAAGTTTTCATTTTAACCAATTTCTTCAGAATGGTTTATATTAATTTGAAACTCATCGCACTTTGCATAAGTGTCAGATTTAGGAGTTTAAAAAGAATTATTATAGTCCTCTGTTAAAATTCTTCTGAACTTGTCTGAAGAAACAAATTCAAGTTTTTGTGCTTGACGACTTTCTATGTATTTTTCATATTATATTATAATATTGTAATCAAGGCTCATATACTCTTTATCTGTGTTTTTAGGTTGGCTGTAATGGCTCTCATATCGAGGTAAAGAGTCTATGAAACGATAAACTGCGTCAATGTCGTTTTGCAAATACTTTCTTTTTTGGTTTCCATGTCTACATCTGCCGTATTTTTCAGAAACAATAACACTCTTCTTAAGCTTACCTACTCACAATATATTCCACTCGACCTCTACCGATTCCATGTAAAGAAATAAATGCATTTTTGCAAATTTTTAAACTTTTGTTGTTTGATTGAATAGAGTATTCAAAAGTAGAAGTCCTCCTCGTATCCCTTTTTCTGGTCCTTCGTTTTATTTTGTTTCTACGCATACATCCGAATAGATAAGTATAGTGTATATCATAGCTTGAGAGCTGCCGGAAGTTGGAAAATATTTTGGATCGCTCATATATTTCCTTCTTTACATTAATATTCTAAAAAAATGTAAATTTAATATTATTGTAGTATGTTAAATAATGTCAAGTACTGAATAATATGATTAGCTCTTTCTGCAAGTAAAACGTGTTATATGTATCATATCACTTAACAGATTTTACTAATATATTAAATTAATATCACCAATAGCAAGTAAAATGTGGTATCCGCCATCGCTTAACAGATTTTACATGCAGTTTTAGAATTTTAACCTAAAAACTTACTTGTTCTAAATCGGAACTTTCGATTGAACCTTCTTCCCTCGGAGGGCTCTTCTTCTAAAGAAACATCACTATTTTTCGACATTTTTAAGCATAAAACGAAATAAAACAGGCAACTTGTTAAGTACACTTATAGTGTGCTCACTGCAGTTCACAGGTTTTACATACAAAAGACATAATATTTGACAGTTAACAGATTTTGACGATGTGAGGTAGTGATATCTATGAGTCAAATACCCAATTTTGAAAATTAAAATCTGTAATATGGTTACTTAACAACTTTTTCATGTAAAAACATTTAAATTTTAGGTTATGTTACTTAACATGTTTTACGGCCGTACCCTTCAAATAGCAGTCACATTTTATTACTGAGTCAAATTTCTTATATTTCGTTTTGCCAGAAATAGCTAAAATATATTTCCAAATTGTGACATACGCATTTTACAGTAAAATTATATAGAATATACAGTAAAATTACATAAAAATCGCTTCAGTAATCAGAAAAACATCATCATTATCATCATAGTGTTACAGCCCTTAAAGGGCTTCGTCCTTCTCAAGCTTTCTGTGCCATTGTTTTCTGTCACTTGCTTGGATTTTCCAGTTGGCAACACCGATCTGTTCAGCAGCCTGTGTTACCCCGTCTTTCTACCTCAGCTTTGGTCTACTTAGTCCTCTCTTTTCCACTGGTTGCGCTGTTAGAATATTTTTTAACATGTTCGATTCCGGTGCCCGGGCTACATGTCCTGCCCATTGCAGACGGTTTCGCTTTATTTTTAAATTTATAAATGATTATAGTGGTAATGTCATTTTCACCCAACTTATGCTTGTAGATACTCTGCAGTTATATCTACGCCTCCATATTCCATTCTCACAGACCACTCCGAATATCTTGCTTAGTACCTACCTTTCTTTTAAAAATAATTAGGGAGGGTTCATCTGTTTTGGTAAGGATCCATGTCGCTAATCCATATGTGAGAACGGGGACTATCAATGTTCTATACAGTCTAATACGAGTTTTTGAGACAGACGTTTGTTAGCTAAGTACTTTGATAGACCATGATAACACCTGTTAGCAATTATAATTTCCCTTTTTATTTTCCCTGATGTGTTATTATTAGGATTAACCGATGTCCCTAGATATATGAACTCTTTGACCGCTTCGAAGTTTCGGTCATTGACAATTAGCTCGGTTAGAATTTCCGTGATTCTCGCACTGGTTCTTGTTATAATGTCCACGTCATCATATAGTTCCCTGCTATCGAAATTAGTGTCTCGTATTACTTTTTCTAAGGCTATATTAAAAAACTGACACACCAGCGCGTCTCTGTGACTTAACTTTCTATATATATCAATTGACTTCAAACTTCAAACTTCAAGAGACTTGGTGTTATGACACTGTCACATGCTGTCTTAAAATCGACAAAAAGGTGAAATATCTATATTAAACTCTTGCTCTTTTTCGAGAAATTGTCGTAGTGTTTGACTGAAGATCTGGTTAATAGTTGAGGATCCACGTCTGAAACCTGCCTGATATTCTGTCAAGAATGCTTTGAAATAAGGCTTTAATTTCTCATGTCATATGTTTGAAAATATCCTGTATGCTGTATTTAGAAGAGTTATTCTATGGTAATAATTGCATTCTTGTTGGTTCCCCAAAAAGAATGTAACGGTCATATTAAGCCTAACTATATTCCTCAGACATTTGCTCCGCGGACCAAATGTTTCAAACTATTTTTTGCATAACCTTGGTAATCGACGCTCCACTGTTTTTAAATAACTCTGCTGTAATGCCACCCGTGCCTGGAAATTTGTGATTTTAGTTTTTTTTATAAATATTTTTACATCTTCTACAGAAAGGGATTTCACAAATTTCTCATTTCGGTACTCCAATTCTATGTTGTTAGTAGGTTCCCCTTCCAGCAACTCTCGAAAGTGTCTTTCCCATCGTAACAGGATATCATCTTCAGTAAGCAAGTTGCCATCCTTATCATTACAGAGGTTGATTCTCGGCTTGAATTCTTTTCTAATAATAATAATTTAATGATTAAAAAATTATTGAATCAGCAAAACACAAAAGTATGTAAATTAAGAAGTGATGTTAAAAAAGTCCAATATCTTTGAAACTACTAAATAAGTCATAAAAGGATCTCTTCTGTAAGCTATACTGTAAGAAAAGTAGATATGAGGTATGCATGTAACTTATGTTTAATAAATAGACAATGATGATAATGTCTGAATTATCTGTAATATACTAATTAATGCTAATTTATGTTGGTCATGCGCAATACGTAACAAATTTGGTAACAAGAGAAACACTAAAAGTCGACTGCAACGAAATAGGATCAGCTCATAAATATAAATACTTATATCATGAAATCTAAATTGCCAGGGATATCCAAACTGCTGAACTACAAAGAAGAACCACCTTAGCATGGGCCACATCTGAAGTTCTATCAGACATCTTCAAGAGCAACACTCTAAATTATTTGGAAAACAAGACGTTTGACTAATGTGTGCTTCCAGTCATGACTCACGGCACCGAAACACTTTACTTAACTTAACTTACAATTTTGGTACAACAATTAGACTCAGAGTCGCCCAAAGAAGAATTGAAGGCTCGCTACTGAAATTGACTCTCAGAGACAGGGTTAGATTTGAAGAAATAAGAAGAACGACAGGCGTTATAAATGTCATAGAGCGCTTAGCATGGTTGAAGCGAAACTGGGCGGGCTATGTGGCCAGAGTGAATGACAGGCGATGGACCCAAAAAATTACATTGTTGACACGACGAGCAGACAGCAGAAGCAGAGGTAGAACACCTACACGATGGAGAGACGACGTCAAAAGAATCGCTGGAAATGGGCCGCAGGAAGCTCAAGACCAACAGAACTAAATAAAATTATGGGAGGCCTATGTTCAACTTAGGACGCAGTAGGCTGGATGATGATGTTGGTCGTTTAGTCTACAAAAGGATTAGTTAGTGAATAAATATGATCATGCAAATTAAAATGCAAAGAAAAACTTCATATAAGATGGAGTAGCAATCTTAAAAAAATATGCTGAAGTAAGATTGAAATAATTAAACAAACTAAGAGATCAGTACTATCATGACTATTACCTTGTGAGCACCTCTGTCTAGGATAACACACAAAGAGCATGTCAAATGTCCAAAAATGAGACAAGGTAAATTACTTAATGTTTCAATAGTTAGATAAACTTAAGAACAGTCACAAAAGTAGAAAGGTAGGCAGAGCTCTATAGTCTTGACTGACAGTTAGTCTAAAGGAAAAAAATTTGTGATATAACTATCACAAAGTTTAGAAGACAAAAACAGACACAGAATTTTGGATATCAATGAACAGTTAAAATAATGGAAAAACAACATTTCTAAATTATTTAAAAATGAAAAATTAGAATACTTTACCGATTGCTATAACGGGTCCATCTATAAAAGTGAGATTACATGGGCAATCATCATCATCATTCGGCCTTCATTTATCACGTCTAGTGCTGGATATAGGCCTCCCTTAAACTCATCCATTCTTTACAATTTTGTGCTCTCTGTTGCCAATTTTTGGCGATACGCCTGATGTTCTCAGCCCAACTTGTAGGTGGTTTTCCTATACTACGTTTGTCTGCTCTTGGTCTCCAATTTGTAATTTTGCTCGTCCATCGTGAGTCATGCATTCTCACTACATGGCCTGCCATGTAGTGAGCCAGTTTCATTTCAGTTCCGCTATGTGTTCCACGACATCAGCAATACTCGTTCTTCTTCGCAGATCTTTGTTTCTTATTCGGTCCCGCAACGTCACTTCCAGCATAGACCGTTCCATTCTTCTGTGTGCCACTCTCAATTTCAAAGCCGTACTCTTGGTTAGAGTCATAGTTTGCGCCCCATAGGTTATGACTCGTAATAAACATTGGTTAAATACCTTTCTTTTGAGGCTAATTATTATGTTGGCCCCAAGTGTGTCTCGCAGTTTTTCAAAGGCTTTCCATGTTAAAGTAATAATTCGTTTTTAGATTTCGCATGTTATGTTATCATTGTTGATTCTTATTTCTTATTTCGTATATTTCTCCACCAGTTCTACCACTTTGTCGTATATTTTTGGCGTTCTCCAAAATTATCTGTGATAAGTACAATGTCATCTGCAAAACAAAGATGGTTAACCTTTTCGCCTTCTATTGTTACTCCTCTGTGGTCCCAATTAACCATCTTAAAGGCATACTCCAATGCCTTTATGAATAATTTGTGTGAAAATGTATCTCCTTGCCCTATCCCACCTTTTATTTTTATTGGTCGGGTTTTTGACATGGGCAATACAAACGACAAAAAACGGAAAAGCGCTTGGCCGCGATAAGGTAGGTAAGTACTGAAATACTAAAATTTTTGGAAGAAAATAAAACCAAAGCTTTGTGTGATCTCTAACATAATTTATAACTCTAGAATATTACCAACTAATTGGCTTAAGTCGACATTTGTCACAATCTTAAAGAAATACTGTGCAAAGACATGCAGTAATTATCGGACAGTGAGTCTGATGAGCCACGTTATGAAGATCTTAAAACACTACTTAAACACTACAACCTTAGCTAAGCATTCTCTCAAAAAAAAAAGATTCTTTTGATTTTGAAAATTTGCAGATTTTAGAAAAAGAACAGGACTACATTCACAAAATTACATACAGAAAAAATGTATATTTAATATGATTTATATAAAAAACAAAATTGTATCAATAATACCACATGACACTACATATCTAATATTGAAAAAGAGATTTCCTAGTGATAGATCTATCAATAAAAACTTGCAAATATAACTAAGAGTCAAAAAAAGAACGAACGGATTGACTTAATCTAATCAATGAGATCAGCGAATCGTTAAATAGTAGAGATATTTAAGAGGATTTGTGATAAACCCAGAATTATTAATAGCGTTTGCAAGTATACTAAAATATATTTTAAAGCATACATTTCTTTTGAATATTCAAATTCATTACTTTTAATTAGTTAAGGAAACAAATTCCATTTAGAATTATTACCGAATATTTATCTAACATTGATAATTTCAGTATACACATCTACTATGTATTTTACCAACTGTTCCTAGAAATGACCTGTAATATACAAAAATAGGAATAAACAGAAACAAAAAAACCCCGGTCATTAACGAAACAATAGGAACAATGTACCTGCATGGTAATTAAAGAATGTAAAAAATGTATTTTTAGGTACTGCTAAGCGGTATTGGTATTAAAAATAAATTTTTACAATTTTTTGACTGTTAAAGTCATCTTTAAAAACAGCTAAAATTTGATATAGTGAAAAATAAAAGTTTGGGCATTATGTCGAGTTTTAGATATATATTTTGAGTACAGTATCAATAACACGTAAAAAAAAATTAAAAAAATTGTAAATTTTGATTTAATTTTCAATCCAAATTCCGTTTCAAAATAAAATTTAATAATGTTAACGATTCAATGAATAATAGCGAAAATTATACTAACATCCATTATATTTCATCCAATGACATTACACTTATGGTTTAACATTTTTACATAAAGGTTGTTAATTTACGTATTCTTTGCAAATATTAAAAAAAAAAATAAATTTAATGGCAAAAATGGAAAAGCACTTGGCCCCTATGAAGTAAGTGCTGAAATACTAAAGTTTTTGGAAGACAATGGAATTAAAGTTCTGTGTGATATCTTTAACAGAATTTATGGCACTAGAATATTATCAACTAATTGGCTTAAATCGACTTAAATCGATTTGTCACAATCCCAAAGAAACACAGTGCAAAGACATGTAGTGATTATCGGACAGTAAGTCTGATAAGCCACGATCTTAGAAAAGAGAATTAACAATAGTCAATTCGGATTTAGGCGTGGCTTTACAGTTTAAAAACCAACAAATTAAACACTACAACCTTAGCTAAGCATTCTCTAGAAAATAGCCATTCTTTTGATTTTGAAAATATACATATTTTAGAAAAAGAACAGAACTACATTCACAAAATTACAAACAGAAAATATGTATATTGGAGATGATTCACATAAAAAAAACAAACATGTATCAATAATAAGACCACATTTAAAAGAACAACGAATAAATGCAATCGAAACAAGTTTTCGGCAAAGACTATGATACTATATATTCAATATTCAAAAACAGATTTCCTTGTTATAGATCTATCAATAAAAACTTGCAAGTATAACTAGGTCAAAATAAAAAAGAAAGAACGGGTTGGTTTAATGTAATCAATGAGACCAGCGAAACATTAAATAGTAGGGAGATATTTAAGAGGATTTGTGATAAACCCAGTACACATGGCAATACTGCCGTCCTTAGGAAAAACACCGCATATGCAAAAATTATGAAAATTTAGTTGGACGCGAAAATTAGATCTAGAGAGTTTATATTATAAGATTATTTAAGAAAAGTACAGAATTTACAATCCCAAATATATATTTTGAAAAAAATACTAAGCCTAGCATCTACGAAAACATGCGTGGAACTATGAAAGAACCCCGCAACTGCAACATTACTTAGGTAAAACCCCGCATATACTTGACGGAGCCTGCAGTTACTGTGTTTATTCTAAGCAATATACAATCGCGATGTTTTTGCTATGTAATTGGCGTGATTAGCGAAATCATTTGTCAGACAAAATGTGTTTCAATCGTCTACTTCTATCTGCTCTAAAAAAGATGGACGTGTGAAGGCGGTTAGTAAAAGCAAGATATCTACTCTAAACCCTGATACGTATATAAAAAGTTTTAATCCCAGTATATCCCATTACAGGAGTGAACACGCCCTGTATCGTCGATACCTGCCTAGTGATTTAGCCATACAGGTCATGCACAAGGATTATTTAGCAACCTACCCTCCTAATCAATACTCGTATAAGGTTTATCGAAAGCATCTTAAAAATAAAAACATATCTTTCACAAATCTGGGTCATGAAGAGTGCGAACTGTGTGAAGCATTCCAACTACACAATAAAGAGCATAATTCTGAGAATTTGAATCCAGCATGTAGTGAACATGATAGCTGGAAAGAACACATTCAACGTGCCAGAGATTCAAGAGAATTATACCGTTTGGATACAAATGAATTAGATACATCAACGACCCTTAAAGTCTATGTTGGCTTACAAAAAGTTATAATGTTACTAAGAATCGATATGTTTAAGAAAGCCATATTTACCCAAAGAATATCGACATTCAATGAAAGCTTTGTATCCCTGGGTAAAGGAAAAAAACAAAAAACTTTTGCATGCCTATGGTATGACTGTATTAGTGGACATGGAAAAAAAGAAATAATTAGCTCATATAATGCTTTCTTTTTACATTACAGGTATGTCGAACATTTAGTCCTTTGGGGTAATAACTGCTCAGGTCAAAATAAAAATTGGAGTTGTTTATATTTCCTTGGATGATTTCCAAACTCCGATAGGAGTGGCACGAAGAAGAAGATATTTTCCTTTATATATTGTAAACTCTGACGCTATATCTGCTCAAGATATTTAGTATTTCCAACCAGGACAGACCTTCATGTCCGCCGATGAGCTTCCACCATCAGGTAAAACTATCTTTAAAAAAACAAAAGAAAACCTACGATTTTAACGATTTTATGACAGCTGTTGGAAATGCAAATTCAAAAAAAGTTACAATAAAAGCAATGCAATATACAGGTTTTTTTAAGTGGCAAGATTTCGCGTCACAAGAAAAAATAAAAAAATAGAGCCTCGTCCTTACTTGGCGGAAAAGGAGATATTGTTGCCAATAGGGGATCATTTACTCTAAAGTACAAATAAAGTTAACAAATAACTCCAGTAGTATGTTTGGAATGAATTTTCTTCAAAATAAAGTTTTAAGTAAAAAACCTCCCAGCCATCAGTCATTTACATCTCCATGTGGAGTATCAAAAAATAAAAAAGAAACCCTTATTAAAAATCTCAAAACCATAATGCCTTCAAATAGATTACAATTTTGGCAAAACCTTGAGTAAGATACGGATTAATAAGATAATTTCTTTCTATATTTAATTTTTTTTTCTTTTGTATTAAACTTTGTTTGTAAGGAGTTTATCCAGTCTAATAAATATGTTTTTTTAAATATGTAGATTTAACAAATTATTTAAAAACTTATTTTGTTGTTTAATTATATTTTCTTTAATATTATGCTAAGAAAAAAACACAGCAAAAACATAACATCCGTAGATGCTGTAGTTTTACTTAGCAATTCCTAATATTACTTACGATTTTTTCTCAGTATCTGCCATAGTAAGCATAAAATTAGGATAAACTATTGTTCCTATTTTTTTAAACATAGTTTATTTACAGATTTATTGATATAAAGTTAAATCGTTTCTAACTGCATTTTTGTACCAATTTTCGCCCTCTTTAAAAGTTGCAGATTCTTTGAAGTCCATTTACTCATTATTATAAGTACTGCAGATGCTGTGGTTTTCCTTAGGAGGGCAGAATAATAGTTAATAAAGAATCTAATAGAGCGGTCGAATAGGAATAGGAATAGGCGGTCTCTATCTCAGAAAGGGTAATGGTACTGAAGTTGGTGACACCTCATGCCAACTGGATTTGATACAAGTTTTAATATTTATTTTTTAGAATTATTTTACCGAGATATCGAAGAGACACTGAGAATAACGAAAACAAGAGAAATCATGATAGTCCTAGGTGATCTCAATGCAAAGATTGGAAAGGGACAAAGCGGAAAGTGTATAGGAAACTATGGTCTGGGAAATCGAAACGAGAGAAGATGAACGTCTGTTACAAGTCTGTCAAGAGTAAAACTTGATTATTACAAACACATTTTTCAAGTTACCAAACAGACGACAGTATACATGGCAATCGCCCGCAGATACATCGGAGAAAGTAGTCAGGAACCAGATAGACTACATTATAATCAATTAAAGATACAGTAATGCTGTTAAAGCCATGAAAGCATATCCTGTATTAGACGTGGTCTCAGATCACAATCCACTTATCACAAGATTACACTCACCCTTAAGAATATTAAAAGCCATCAAAGAATCCCTACAATAGACACAAAAAACTTAAAGAACCTAACGTAAAAGAATGCGTTCAACATGAACTGGATGTGAACTGCAGTAAATTGAATACAAACACCAATGATATTGACGAGTACTGGGATCGACTAAAACATTGTCTACTGGAACCCTGTAAAGAAATACTAAAGACTTCCGCAAGGAGAAAAGAAGAATGGATGAATGACGAGATAGTCAATATGATGGAACAACGGAGACAATTTAAGATCAAAGACAACAATAAGTACAGAGAGATAAACCACGAGATCAGGAAGATAATAAGCAGACAAAAGAAAAATAATTTGAAGAGAAATGCAAAGTGATCGAAGACCTTAAAAACCAAAAAAGTTAAAGAACTGGCAGGACTCAGAAAACAAAATCCCACTGGTGCACTTCTGGATATACATGGGACTACTATAACACAGACGGACAAAAAAGTACAAAGATGGGCAGAATATATCCACGAACTGTTCGATAATGAATGAGAAGATCTGGAGCACATAGAACTTATATAAGAAGAAATAGGTCCATATTATACAAAAGAAGAAATATTACACGCACTAAAAACAATGAAGAGTGTAAAAAGCCCTAGACCTGACATGCTTCCTATAGAAATCCTAAAAATTCTAGCTGAGAAGCACATTGATGTTTTAGTGACACTCTTGAATCAAATTTATAGTTCAGACGTATTACCCAAAGAGTCGTTAACGTCGATTTTTATTTGTTTCCCCAAAAAGAAAAACGCAAGAGAATGCAGCGATTACCGCACCATTAGCTTGATGTCTCATATGCTAAAGTTACTACTAAAAGTCATCCATAACCGAATATATCACAAACTGGATATAGACGTTAATGATACACAATTTGGTTTTCGCAAAAGCCTAGGAACGCGTGAAGATCTTTTTTTTACTTAATATACTGATACAAAGATGCTTGAACATCAATCAAGATATATACGCGTGTTCTATTGAGTATAATGAAGTACGACATGAACAATTAATAAATGTCCTGAAACGAAAATTAAAGAAGATTGACTACAACGACCTTAGGATCATATCAGATTTATACTATAAACAGCAAGCAAAGTACGTGTTAACGAACAGCTGTCAAAAGAAATTGAAATTAGACGTGGAGTGAGACAGGGATGCGTATTTTCGGCAATTATTTTTAATGCCTACTCCGAAGAGATCATAAAAAAAGCTCTTGAGGGTGAGACAGCTGGAATAAAGGTAAATGGAGTTCCCATTACCAACATTAGATATGCGGACGACACTGTGATCTTAGCCGAAAATATTGAAGATCTTCAGAGACTCATGACCAGAATAGCGGAGTATGGAAAAGAGTACGATCTAACAATGAACGCCAAGAAGACGAAATGTATGAGAATATCAAATACTTCAAGAAATAACGAGAATATTTTAAAAAACGGAACCAATGTCGAATAAGTGGACAAATATGCATATCTGTAAACAATGATTAACTCCACAAATGATTACATTTAGGAGATTAAAATCAGAATAGAAAAGGCTAGAGCAAATTTCAACAAAATGAGAAGAGTGCTATCTACAAGGGATTAAATTGGCAAGGTGCTATGTTTTTTCGACTTTGTTTTATGGAATGGAATCTTGGACCTTGAATGCGACATCAATAAAAACACTTGAATCATTCGAGTTGTGGATGTATAGAAGAATTCTGAAAATATCGTGGACAGAACACGTCACAATCAATGAAGTTCTGAGAAGGATTAGGAAAGAAAGAGAAATTTTAAATACAATTAAAATAAGAAAATTGGAATATCTCGGACATATTACACGTGGAGAGAAATACACCTTGCTCCTACCGATTATGCAGGAAAAGATCCAAGGAAAGAGAAGCATAGGGAGGCATATAATGTCATGACTGCGCAACCTGAGAGAGTGGGACGGATGTGCATCAAAAGAACTTTCCAGAGTAGCCTGCTCAAAAGTCCGAATAGCTATGATGATTGCCTATTTCCGCCGCGGAGATAGCACTTGAAGAAGAAGAAGATAAACCCAAAATTATTAATAGCGTTTGAACGCTCACTAAAATATATTTTAAAGCATACATTATTTTTGAATATTCGAATTAATTCATTCTAATTATTTAAGGAAACAAATTCCATTTAGAATTATTAATGAATATTTATCTACAATTGATAATTTCAGTATACACCAGGTTATGTATTTTACCAACTGTTCCTAGAAATGACCTTTAATATCGAAATAAACAAAGCTTTTACAGAAACAAAAAACCCCGGTCATTAACGAAACAATAGAAACAATGTACCTGCATCCTAATTAAAGAAGGTAAAAAATGTATTTTTACTGATAAACGGTATTGGTATTAAAAAATAAATTTCTACAATTTTTTGACTGTTGTAGTCATCTTTAAAAAACAGCTAAAATTTGATAGAGTGAAGAATAAAAGTTTGGGTATTATATCTAAATTCTAAATTGTGATTTTATTTCCAATACAAATCCCTTTTCAAAATGAAATTTAGGATTTATATCGAAAATGACACTAATATCCATTATATTTCATCCAATGACATTACACATATTGTATGCCATTTTCATATAAACGTTTTTAATATACGTATTCTTTGCAAATATTTTTAAGAAAATTAAATTTTAACATGGTATAATATATTATATAATATTTATATTCAACAAACTAAAAACAAAAATTATTAAAAAGTGCTTCTTTAGAGATTTAAAAGTAGACAATGAATGGCAGTACTTATTTATTAGTTGCTTCTGTTTTATTTAGTACTAATTCAAATGTTTTTATCCACAATGAAAATAAAAGTGCTGAAAGGATTTTATATAATAACGTGGATGCTCCATATTATATATAAACAGCTTCTTTCTCGATATAAATCAATTATGTAGAAACTTGTTCCTGGCTCCAAGATATTTTAAACTTTTATTTTATAATAAAATAGGACGACAAATAATTCGTACACTGGCAACTAAAGAAAAAAAGGAAAATGAATTTCATCACGTTATTTCTAACAGGATTTAATATTTTGATCAACCAAAATAATGTTTACCCAAACTAACCTTGAAAATAGAAGATCCTGTATTTTTAGTGATTTGATCAAATTCAGGATATAACGTCATATGCTGTCAATTTTTTGGATTGGTTAAACTAATTTGATCAAATATTTGACCATGTCATACGGACTTACGACAACACATTAATACCTGTATCGGCTAAAAGCGAAATAGAAGACCAGTTAACTGAGAAAATTACAAAAAACCGAGAAGTACGATAGTTGGTACGTATTTTAATTTGCTTATCAACGTTTATTCGGAATGTGTCTTTAGGCAAGTTTTGTAAGTTACGAAAAGGTACATAACTGAAGTCAGGAATAAATACAAATTATATCTTCCCATAAAAAAACAAAATTGATGACAATTAATAACTATATAATCTTAAACGCTTAACTAAAAATATGATTAAAACAGTCAAGTGTTATTAACATCTGGACACCAATTTAAATAGCCAAATACTAACTCAACAGAAATAATTCAACAAAAGATAAAGGTAATAATAAAATTTGTTAAAATTTTTTATATATGTTTTTATTTTATATATATATATATATATATATATATATATATATATATATATATATATATAATAATGGCATTTTCGGGAGCTGTCTCTATCGTTAGAATTAAACTTAACAACAGTTTCTTGATATTGAATTAGAATCCGTCAAACTCTTTAAATAAAAATTAATAATCTTCGAGATAGCCCTATAATAACTGAGACATTCATTTAAATGAAAATGGATAGCCATGTGACTTTAAAAATTTATTAGAAATGTAAAATTTACATTTCTTGAGTACTATAATCCCCACTTTCATATTTCGGTTGTCTTTCATTTAATAAAATCCGTACCAATGGAAATCCTTAATTTTGTCCCCACTTTCAGTTTTCACTTTAGACCTTCCTTAAACTTTCTAAAAATTTGATTATCCCAATTGGTAATTAGTAATGTCTTTGTACCTGGACTACGCCCCTTAATTAGACGAGGATTTAAATACTGTTCCAAAACAACAATTTTTTAGTTTATTTTTACATTTGTAATATTAACTTTCAAATATACCAGTGAGTAATATTTCAGTTTTCAAAAATGAGTGAAACTCCGTTCAAAAAACTTTTAGCGAAAATTAAGGTGGTAAGTTGTTTTTTGATTATTATAAATTGTCTTTGATTTGACTACATTTTTATAGAAAAAATAGTACAATTGTACAAAAAATACAACAAAATAGTATGAAAGTAACCTGGCATTTTTTTACTTTTCGTTTCTAGTTTGTAAATATTTTATTCTATTTGCTGCTTAGTGTCCAAATTTTCTTCTTTCCATCAGCACCTTTTTATTTTTCAAATACAAATAAGGTATAATTTATACTCAGATCAATAATTTTCTATTGACTACAAACCAGTTGTTTTTTGTTTAGGCATCCCGTTGCTCTGTCGCTCATCTTGAGTTTGTCAAAACAAGTTTCTAAGTCATTGTATATTTATATTGTTTAAAAATAGTTCCACTATTACATCTTAAAATAGTTTGTCTCGAAAAGTATTAGTTTATTTTCTTTTCTTTTAGTAGTTTTTTTTTTGTTTTCTTGTACATAGTTCAGTCGTCAGAGATTTCACCTTTAAAAATCATACAAATAAGCTAAATTTTACTGAGAATGTCAATTTTAAGATCCTCAGAATACGCAAAAAAAACCGGTGGTTTTGAATGTCAGTTATGCCCACGAAATCAATGTTATATAAAATTTGTATCAACTCGACGGTAAAAATTAGATATCTTTTGATCGGAGTGTACTATTGACAAAAATAAAAATACGTTTTAAAGGTAAAAAGTGCATCTTTTGTATTTATTTTTTGTATTTTTGCGCGAATCAAGTCAGTTTTCATAAATCTGTTCAATAAACGTTACATGATTGTTGACTTTTTTATGATTCTCCTGAGATCAATAAAATTCCATTATCATTCCATTAATCAGTCGTAGTAAAATTTCGTAAAAGTGATCGTACGTCACAGGAAATGCCTCTATCAAAACGGTATTAAGTGGTATTTGTAGTTCTAAAAAACGCACTATTGTAATCGAAAAAAAGCAGTTTTAAATATTTTAGATGGTTTATGATATGAAAGTTCAGCGTTTTTTAGGCTTATTTAAAATACCTCACAGTTGTCCAAACTCCAATCGAATTGTTATGCCACAGGTTTCGTATTAGGCTCTAACAGCGTAAATTCCGTAGTGACCGGTTAATGAAAGTGAGTTATTAATCTCATGAGAATCATAAAAAATTGCAAAAATCGTGTAACGTTTATAGACGACAAAACACAAAAAATTGCTCACGAAATGCATTTTTCTCCTTTAAAATTCAGTTTGATGTTTGTCGATATTACACTCTGATCAAAAAATGTTGAATTTTTACCGTTGAGTTAATACAATTTTTTTTTAATTGATTTCGCGCGCGTAACTTATATTTAAAAGCACCGGTTGCGTCAAGCGTTGTTTCTAAGTGAACGGTTTATTCTACACAAAAAGTGATTTCGAATTCATTCTATAATTTGTGGTCTATTTCTAAGAAAAAATCTTAAACCACTCTTAAATAATTAGCTTTAAAAGCAGCACATATTGTTAATGCCAGGAGTAATATGGGATATTCTGCAAGTTATTTTGGAAATATCGTGGATACCAAGTTTTTACAGTTATTGTTCAATTATTTCATTAGGGATTGCAGATTTATTAGATATTATAAGTCTTTGGTCTGGAGCAATAAGTCTTCATATTTCGAATTGATATCCATTAATTTCACTATATTTGTAGTCATGAAGAAGTGAATTAACAGTGTTTTTGGATGAAAGGTATACGCATATCCTGTTATTACCAATTCTAGAGGCGAAAATCAGATTAATTGATAATATCTAATGTGATCTAACCGTAATCATGAATTTTGTACCTACCTCCAATACTGGAGATGACTACGGCTTGTTTTTTTGTAGATAATTTACAACACCTGAGTAAGTGTGTTTAGTGGAGTTGTGAGTAGAATTATTGTTGTTTGAATTTATTTTATTATATAGTTTTCTTGATCAGAATTAATGCGGTCCTGTCGTCAGTTTAAAAACTAGTCAAAACAAATTTACAACGCAAACGTTTGTAAATTTTTTTTGTCGTTGTTGCAAAAATTTTATTGAATGAAATGATACTCAAATGATTTTTTTGGAAAGTTAAGTTTCTTCATTATTTTATTCCACAAGGAAAATAAAATTTCTATAGTCGACTGTATACCATAATTTACAAAAGTTTATTTTATAAAATCTTTTATAAATGGTCTTCTTCTTCTTCCTACTTTATAAATACGTTCAATGCCTGTTTTACTTCGGTTTTTAGTCCCAATTGACGTTGTCTGACCATCTTTTCCTCGGTCCTCCCAATGATCTTCTTTCATTTGGCAATTTGTCTCTTGCTATTCGTACTATTCTATTTTCTGTCATTCTTTCGATGTGTTGATTGCATTCCACTTTTCTTCCTTTGGTCCACGCGTTTATTTCCTCACTTCTCACTCTGTCTTTACCCACAAATATGTGGGTAAAAACCCTTAAAATGGTACAAAATTTGTTATTTATTACATCTCTGTTGAAAAATTTGTGTAATGTTAAAGTTATTAACAGATACCCTGTAAGGCAACGTAAGACTCACAATGAAGTTGCTGAGCCTGAGACGCTGTCTCTGGCAAGAGTTGCTATCTAGATCTCATACAGAAACATCATCTTAGTCTTAGTAACTCAATTTCCAATGAATTGTATCTAATAACATCAATTTTTTAACAAAGATGTAATAAATAACAAATGTACTATTTTAAAGGATTTTACCAACATATTTAGTGAGCTTGTCTAATATACACCTGGTAAATGCACTAATGATCGACTAGTAAGTCAAAAAACGTTCTGTTCTGATGTAGCTCGAAAGGATCTTTTTAATTTTATACCTTTTATCAAGAATTTTTCAATACTTTTTTATTTTGGCCCATATAACAATATTGGCCCTTGCAAATATTTGATAGTTTATCTCTGTATTCTCTAACATCTATAATTTTTATTGTATTTGGTTTCTTTAAAATATAGTGGTGGGTATCCTTGTATTTGTAGTATCCATAAATAATGTTTTATATGTTTTATATCCATAAGTTCCTTATGTTTAAAAATCTTCCATTATCATTTAATCACCATATCATCCTACGATGTGCCATTTCGGTATTTTTTTTTGTCATTTATTTCTTAGAACAAGCTAGCTTAGCATATGTTACCAATTTCTTAAATAATGTCACTGGGTTCGTACTTATATTGATCTTTTTGGTCATTATTATTGTTATAGTTCGGGGCAACGAATCACACTAAAATCATAAGCGAACCTCGTTTATCCATGTGTCTCTAAAACATCTCCAAATAATCTTTACAATTTTCTCAATCACGGCTTTCCTTTAACGAATATAATCTTTTATTTGTTTTAAAGTTTTTATTGCATATAAAAGAAATTAGGTACTGTTTTGGGCTGCTTTTTTCTTGCTGAATTCCCCGCATGGGCATCAATCTGCAACAACTTTTTGCACATACTGAAATACGGATTTTTATATTTTTTGTATCAGTTTTTACAATATTCTTTATTTTAGTAGGAATTTAAATATTAATATTTATTAGTCTTTTCCATTGTTTGAATGGAAACATTTTTTGCTCTGCGAGGCTGGAATGCCGCGTTTACTATTGCATTCTATTCTTGTCAGTTCTGTCGTTCGTTCTGTTCGTTTTCAAAATGCATTGTTTATAGGGCGATTGTCATTATTGCGTATCACATGTCCTGCATATCTTAGTTTATTGGACTGTACATACCACACTATATTTTCCTTTTTGAAAAGAGATACGCTACCTCTGCAAGTGCCATTACATTACTCAAAGGATTTTTGGTTCCCACACAGCAACATATTTTCTTCTTCTTTTGTTAGCGTTCATGTCTCGCTTCCATACGTGACTACTGGTCGTATTATGGTTTTGTGTACTGGATTTTGTATTTCATGTGAGAAGTTTTGACCTCATTATGTGTTACAATAATAATCGATGTGGATGTTAATATTTTTTTAGTCATCGGATTGATAGTCCTTCGCGAAATCTGAAGAGCAAGATAATTTTTATTCAACGTATAATTCCAAGCAAGCAAGAAATTTTATTAAACCCAGCCTGTGTGACATGTTCACCCCTAAGAATTACGTTCGGGTGTAACAATTCACTGGAGCGAGTTGTATTGACTTGAATTTAAAAACGGGAATCATTTCACCGCGCTCCAATGCTCCAGACCATCCCTTTCCCCCCTATAGCACTCTGATGCGTGATAAAGGACAACTATCAGCCAAATGCTCTTTACTTGGGAGTCCTGGGAAATAGAATTCTAACATGGTACCCTATCCGATTAAAATTCAGGCTACAGTTAGTAGTTTTATTCCTGTTATCTTCATGCAGACTTATCTGCTAAACTAAAATTGCTTACTTGGGCCTTAAGTCTCCGCTCTGGGCTGGGCCCAGAGACTTGGTGCTCAAGGGGTTAAGCCCTACGTGCCTGGGTTTTTATGGTTTTTCGTTAATATTTTTTTTGTTGGCTTACGCCGTTTTTTATTAGTAATTTTTTGTTGTTTGGGTCTTTTGTGCTTCCATCGGTGAAAAGCGTCGTATCCCGTGATCTCTCGCATTATGTGACTTGGATGGTTCCCCAGTTCCGCGAACTTTGTCCTGGCTTTATCTTTTATTATTTTAGTCACTCTTAATTATTGTGGTTCTTTAAATAGGAGTCTTTTGGCAACGTATCTTAGCACGTTTTCTGCTTCTCTTAGACTGCTGTTGTGTGCCGCTTGTATTTTCTTTTTTGCATATGTTTCTCCATGCGAGAGATGCATATGTTAGTATAGGAAGAATTATACTATTTATTAATCTTATTTTTGTTTTTATCCCCAAAATCTTCTTGCGGGTCCTCTTATTGACGCTTTTGCTATGTTTGCTTTTTGTATTGTGTCGGCTACGTGCTTTTTTACTCGATGGGGTTGTTTTGCACTGTCAATTATTGCACTGATTGTTGGTGCCTATTTTTGAAGAGTACTGCCTGCGTTTTTTCTGAGTTAAAGGCAATTTTTCATTTTAAACTCCATTCTTCGATGTCGTCTAACGCTGTTCTAGGAATATCGGCTGTGTAACGTATTCTTCCTTTGGACTGGTAGACTTTCTGTTGTCTGGTAGTCTTATCTTATGTGCCAACTGATGCCGGCTCAGTGGAGAAATGGCTGTCCACAAGTTAGAAAAACTGGAACCAGTAAAATTTTTATAAATGTTTTAACTATGGTTTACTCACAATTATATTTTAGTGTCACGATGAAACAGTTTTATATCGTATTGGACAAATATGTATTTCTGTTCATTTAAAGACATTATGTCTTACGATTTTCATTTGTCTATGTAACATTGTGCATATTGATTTTTTAATTCCATACCTACATACTTTAATTGAAGTGACTATAGAATTTATTATGCACATTTTATTATTAGTAACTAATAACTGCTACTTTGGTTACCTTGGGCATAGTGATAATGTAAGTGTTTATTTATCTTCGAAGAAATTGATTATCTCAAACTACATTAAAACAGTATTAGAGTTATATATGACCTAATAATTATACTAGTAATGACTTTAACGAGTGTAACATCTAGTTAGTTGTTCAGTGAGTTATCTAGTTGATATACGATTTTCTAAATATTTTTATTCACGGGTAAATTACAATCTACAAAACAAGTAATGAAATATAAAAGGGTAAGGTATATATATTACTTCGCCTTATCTTCGTCTATTCTTTATCGCCTTAATTTTCTTATTAAAGAAAAAAAAATCTCTGTATCATTTACACCTTCCATTCTTTACCATATTTTTGTCCCATTTTTATTCATTGTTTCTTTCATTTGAGTTTCTCGTTGTTTTGCTATGATTTTTTAATTCGAAATCTGAAAATTCTTTTAAAAATTTCCTTTATTATGAGCTTGTAGTCATCATCATCTGTGAACACTGACAGCCAATAGAGGGCCATGGTCGCCCGTTGGGGTTTCCAGACTCTAAAGTTTTATAATGGTGTAGAGGCATATGCATAATTCCTCAAAAAGTCAAATGTTTTATATCCAAAATTGTTACTTCCTAGTTTATCTTCTTTGAGAAGACAGTTTCAGTGTCATGTATATTTTGCTTTATTGACTAGGGTTTTTTTTCCTGTGCTTGTTTTTACCATTCTCGCATTCCTAGTTCTTTTAAATCCTTGTTAATACATCAATTCATCTTTTTTGGGCCTACCCCTCGGTCTCTTTCCGTTTCATTCTTTTTTAAGTACTGTTTTCTATTTCTCCTATCATCCATCCTTTCTACGTGACCCAACCAACTCAGTTCTTTAATTCGTATTTTCGTGATTTTGTGATAGTCGGTGTATTAAATATTCTATTTATTTCGTGGTTCATTCTTAAGCGATATTTCCCATTCTCCTGTATAGATTCATATATTTTCCTTAAAATACTTTTTATCTAAGGAGTTTTTCCTCTTGTTCACTATAATCTATTACTCCTGTTGTCTGTTGTCTGCCTCTTATTCTGTTTCAGTCGTTGTTGACTGGACATTATCTTTCCACCTTTTTGGTGGCCTTCCAACGGGTCTTCTGCTATACGGCTTGTTGTTTTTACAGATGTTCGCTAATCTATCTGGTCCCATTCGGTTTACATGTTCGTTCCAGTTTTGTTTTCATGTTTTCATCCACCTGTTAATATTTTCAATTTTGCATTGTTCGCGTATACTTCTGTTGGTTTGTCTGTCTCTTATTGATATGCCCGTTAATGATCTTAATACTTGCATTTCGATATTGTTGTCTTGTATACTTTCATTTTGCTTTCCGTGGTTAGATATTTGTTTCTCCATATGGTTTCTGGGAGGCAACCACTCACTCTTGCCGCTTTTGATGCTTGCCTTATGGTCTCTGTTCTTATATCCCTGTTACTAGTGATCTCTACTCCTAGGTAATTGAATTTCATCACAATTTTGCCGTCTATTTCTAGTTTGCATCTACACGGCTCTTTACTGATCACTATACATTTAGTTTTTTCTACTGATATTCTCATATTAAGTTTATTTGCTGTGATATTGAAGGTGTGGAGCTGCCTTTGTAGGTTATCTTCGTTATCAGCAATTAGTACTGCATCATCGGCATAGCATAGTATCGTGATTTTATGCGCTCCCATGTGGTATCCGTGTCGTTTTCTTACTTCGTGAATTATTTGATTCATCACTACTACATATATATCTTGTTCATTATAGTCAAAATCCATATTTCTAATTGTTTATATTTCTTTTGACGACATTACTACGGGCCTCATAACTGTTGTGTATATTTTTATTTTTGAGTTAGTAGATACTAATTTTGACTTAATAATATTCTGTAGGCTGTAGAAGCATTTATTTTCCAGTGAAATTCTCGCCGTTACCTCATCACTGTTTTAATTTCCTTATTCTATATTTGAAATGATCTACTCTTTCAAATTTTTACCCGCTTGTAGATATATGAGTCACTTTTATTTGTATTTTTTTCTTGAGTTTTTTTCATGTACTTTGTCTTTGAGATAACTTCTAGAAAACTTCTAGACCCAAAGTATGTGCCGCTTCTTTAAAATATATATATATATATATATATATTGTTATGATGTGTTTTTTGTTTGAATGATGAGCAATGAGTATTTTTAATAATATAATATATAGGGTTTTTATCGCGGTTCTCAAAGAATTAGCTTGTAAGTACTTTTTTAAATTATCTTTATTATAACTATTATGAAACACACATATATATCTAACCTAGCCAATGTAAATTTAAAATAAACTATCTTTAAATTGATGTTCTTATAAAACTAATTAAATTCTATAGACAATGTTAAATTTAAAAAAACTATCTTCAAAATTGAAATTGTTATAACACTAACTAAATTATATTAACAAAATTTTGTACCTTTCTTTCACTGAATGCCTAAATGAACTGTTTTCCACTATATATATTCTAATCACCACTGAATGTCTTCGTACTTCGGTTATCCTTGTTTTTGTGAAATTTCTTTTTTCAATTATCAGATTCTACCAATTTAAGATATATTTTTCTTCACCAGCATTTATATACCACCAAGCAAACCAGCAAACACCATTTATATTTATTCTTCTTTTCAATATACCAATATCCAATTATTATAAGTTGATTTATACTAATCTTCAATCATAATATAATTTTAATTCCTTCCAATGTCCATCCAATATTCTTCTAATATACTTTTATAATCTTCAATAATTATTTGTGTATAATTATGAATGTGCATTAAATATATGCATAATTTTTAATCTTCATTTAACTCACTATATTAAACAATTGGACTATCTCCAACTAACTTTCATATTTCTTATTAAACTGCTTGACTGACTTACTAAAACTGTGAACAATTGACTTCACTAACTAATCTACTAACTTTCATAATAAACTGCTTGACTTCTGACTAAAAACTCTCCAAAAACTGCCATCTTGAATCCAAATCACGGGTATTTATATCTTTTGGATATTCCAGAACCATCTGGTAAGAAATCATGTTCTATTTAGTTCTATTTCTTCGATATCGATGTTCTCGAAAAAAATATCTGTTCTATCCACCGACATAATCATTATTCCAGAATGTCGACTGTAAACAATGGTCACACTCTGCACTCTGGAGAATTCGTTAATGTTCCATTGATAATTTTGTTGACATTTAGGCTTTTCAGATCAGAATAAACATTCAAATTAGTAACTAACACTCTAATTTAATAAAATACACAATTCAAACAATATATTATTATAACCCCACTTTATATTCCCAATTATTTCCTAAAATGTCAACTTGGAGACAGAGTTTGTATAGTTGGTTGCCTAGTCACATGGCTCACTTAAATGTATCTACCACATTATAATTACTAAAATACAACTTTTTACAATTATTATATGCTAATTTCTTAAAATGCCCTCACAGAAATATATTTTTATAAATTTCTCTAGTATATAACTTATTTAAAATAACCAAATACTTGTTATATCTAATATTATGTAGTATATAACTTATAAATTATTTTCTATAAACCCCAATCGTTACAATATATATATATATAAATCTTTTCTAGGTCTATTAATGTCCAGCTAATTATTTCTAGATTATCTGCATAAGCTATGCTATGAGTTAGTTGATCTTTGTAAATATTTTACCTTGTTAAAAAGAGTTATGGACGAGCGCATCTCCTTGTGTTAGGCGTTCGTTAATACTAAATTCATCGGACAGTTAATTTTGGATTCTTACTTTTGGTTGAGCACAAAATCGAAAAGAATGGAGGAGTTTCAGGGAGGCCTATGTCTAGCAGTGGACGTGATAAACTAAGGCTGGATGATGATGATTACTTTTGGTTTAGTGTTATTTAGGCATAGTTTCACTAATTGGATTAGTTTTTTTGGCACATTTAACTCTTGCATTGCGTTATATAATTTCTTTCTAATTATTGAGGCACACGCGTGTTTTATATCTACCAAAAGAAGTAGTTCGGTATCCTTTCGTAGATTTTTTTTTCAGTGTTTGAATTACTGTGTTCTATAATATTGTTAAGCCTTCCTTCTAATCATTTTTTTATTACATCTTTTATTTGTTCTTCTGTTAGGGCATCTATGTCTGCATTAGCCTCTCAGACTAATCTTAGCTCTTCTATTTCGTAACGTTGATTTTGTCTTAATAGTTCTTCGAAATATTCTCTCCATCGTTTTAGCACTGCTTTTTCGACTTCTATTAGTTCATAATTTTTGTCTTTGCACAATTTTGTTATTGGTTGGAAACATTTTTTCTCAAAATTGATTTCCTTATAGAATTTTATATCATTTTTATATTCATATTCTTCTAACCGCTCCATCTTTTCTTTATTTTGTTTCCACTTTTTAAATATTTTTTAATTGTCGTTTACTTGCAATATGTTCCCTCTTGGTTTTCTTCTGTAACGTTGATAAGCATTTTAAGCTTAGCTTGATTGTTTTGTTCCATTTGCTTCCGACAGTCTTTGTCAGTCCAGAATCAGTCATTTTTTTTACCTAATTCTCTTTGTTAATCACTTTTATTGAAAGTCATTTATTCCTATCATTCATTTATTTACTTATTCCATAATTTTTTGTTTATTGTCATTATCTTTACTTTTTGATGAATGATTTTTTTCTCTAAAATCTTTTGAGTAGTGTTGACATTATACATTTAAATCTTCTTCTGTGTAAGACGAGACATGTTTTCTTCCATTTTTCTTTCCTCTAACCATCTTAGATAAATTATTTTCATAGCATTTATTTTGGACTTAATTTTATTCTGTTTTACTCCAATAGCTTCTAATATTGGTGGAATTAACAAATACTAGAAATATAGATTTAAAATGTAATATTATTTTATTATTACAATTATTTTTGTATCTACAAAAATACCAAATAGCAGTACACTATTTTTAGTTACTTGCTAAAGATTTGAGTTGGTTGGCTCTGATTAATTTAACAAGGTTTTAAAGACTTAATTGCTGAAAAGTTTGCTTTTGCGTTTTACTAATGCAAATGTAGATTAGTAGACGGAATGCTTAATTTTTCCAGAAATAGTTTCGTAATGCACTAAGAATTAGAGTAGAAATGTGTACTATACTTAATTATTTTAGAAGCAATCTCGATGGTTATAAAGACTGTTATAATTATAAACATTTACGGAAGTACGCTTTACCATCTCAAGAATGAAATTTTGTTCTTCCAAAATATTAATATATAAACAATATATATTATATATTGACATCACTTTTTCGTATCTTTTATATTAATTAGACATTTTGTTGTTACATTTATTTAAAGTACTTTATTCAAACACCAAATTGTTCACAATACTTTTACACAATGATAAATATAAACGTCACAAACTCAATTATTACTACTGCTATTTAAACTGCTAACTTCCTCTGTTTATGTGCATTTTATGACATTCCAGATATTACGAGATATTTCAAGATTTTTAGATGACATGTCAAACATTTTATATTTTTAATACTTCTTCTTTTTGTCTATGGGACTTTTTCTATATGGAATAAATCTCACGGAACTGTTGTAACACTGCTCCCTCTATAGTTATTTGCCTTGAATAACAGATCTATAAGGGCCGATCGAAGCCAACAGTTTGGTTCACTTCCATGGTATGATTTTAATCTTTTGATATGAACTACCTTGGGTTTACTTTCAGCTAAAAACTGGATGCGGTGGATAAGATCATTTTTTTTCTTCTTGTTCTAGGGCTTTTTTTACGTTACATAAATCGAGTTTCTTACACCAATCTTCTTTATCTCGTCAACAATTGATCCAGTAAGTAAGTGATCTTTTAACTCCAAAATGTCCTCCAGAAAGGCTGCTATAAAGTTCTAACAACACACTTTTGATGTGTGATTTTGGCAGTACCATTTTTGAACGGTACGTACCCTATCGGGACTCTCCCTCTGTTAATATAATAGTCCATTGCAAATATGCAGGAATTCCCATTAACCCTTTAGCCCCTTTAGCCATTATAGTTCCACTGTATTTGGTTATTTCCAGCCAAATATGCTTTACTCCATTCTTTAGACATTCTTATATGACTTTTAAGTTATTAACATTCTTTTTGCTCTTTTTACGGTTTCCAGAGAAGTCTGATCATTATCTTCTTTTTAATTAACTGTGGTGACCTGAAGACTTACTGTTTTTGGTAACCTTATCTTTTCTTTTAATCTGGCATTGGCTGTTAACTTATAATTTGTTTAAAGCATCTTAAAATTCTTGTTATTGTTTAACACATTTTTAAAAATTGACACCCCGTCTCGTAACTTTTCTATTTTATTTTTACTAATCGCTAGATGCTCGTTTACATAAGCAACTTCAGATTTCAGATTGTTTTTCCTTTCTGTGGTTAGCTCTGAGAAATCGATTTCTTAGAGACCTACTAGTATTTCCAGTAGGAATATGTGACAGGATTTTGGATGTCCATCTAAGCAACCTTCTGACCTTATTCTTTGATTATTTTTTCCTTGCTTGTTTTTTAAATGTCACATTCTTCCACAATTAAAACATCTTTTGTTTTTATTTCGAGTTTGTTGGTTTTGAGAGTGCCTAAAATTTGGGATAAAATGGGTTGTAGGTTAACTGTGGTTGTGACTTACCTATTCTCTCAAAATTCCTATTTCTTTTAATTTTGGGCGAGATTTGGAACTGCTTTTCGCCGCTTTATACTCCTGGGCTCCATGTAGCGATTTGTGGGGCAATCGGAGAGCTTGTTACATTTCGACATCCTGTAGTCTATCTATGAATGCCTGTTTACCAATTTGTTCCAGAAAATCTTTAATACCAGCTTAAAATTCTTACTAACTTTCATTATATTTTTAATATCGAACAAGCTACCTGCCCTCGAAGCGACACTACCAAAGAAGCTGCAATTTCTTTTTGAGTCCAGCCATTCGGCGCTGCAGCTTCGAATTGAAAACGATTCGTCTCTAATACTGTTTGATCATCGAATTTGCGTGATTTTAAAACGTTGCTAGTTCTAATTATGCCTGGTTCAACTATGGAAGAAGATGAAGCTGTTTGTTCAGATTTGACATTAGTTACTCAAACAATATTAGATGGAGAAGTTTGGGTACTAATTTTTCTTGGCAACTCAACTGTTTGTCTTTTTAAAATAACTTTTAAATTGTTTTTGTTGTTGTGTTAAATCATATTGTTGTTTTTCTAATTTCTCCACTGTATTACTAATTTGACTTAGGTACCTATAAATTAAAATTTTGGTAGACTTGGGATTAACTATTTATGATTTTTACATCTACTTTTTTACACCTCTTATTCTCCTCTTGTTTTTCTTGTCTACGCTTTTCCTTAAGCTCTTCCTCTTCTTTTCCACGCTTTTCTTTCAGCTCTGTATCTTCTTGTCTATACTTTTCCTTCACCTCCCTGCGCTTCTCTCTTTCCTCTTTCTCTTTTAAAAACCGAGGGTCTAGAACTATCCATTTCTTCTATTAAATTCAGTAGATCTCGCAATAACCATTCACAATTATTTAATATCTTTTTAATCCCACCGCTGCACCAATGTTACAATTAAGTAATGTTAAAATACTTTATTCAAACACCAACTTGTTTACCATACATAACACATGTATGGTAATAACACAATAACAACTGCTGTTATTTAAACTGTCAACTTTCTCTGTTTATAATATACATTTTCTGATATTCCAGACATTAGGAGACATTTCGGGATTTTTCGATGGCATTTCGACTATTTAAGATTTTTTTAATACTTTTTTGTTTTCGTTTAATGGGGATTTTGTCTATATGGAATAAATCTCACTAAACTGTAACATTGTTATGCGCAGTTCTTTATACAAAACTATATTAAATATAACAACACATTAACTTAATTACTATTTAAATGGGAATAAGCCACAATTAAAGGTTAAAGTACGTTTATTGACGTTTCAGTTTCTACTTTGAAAATCGTTCTCAAAATACAAACATTAGTAAATTAAACAAATTTTGTTTTTTTGTTACTTAGTGAAAAATTCTTCTAATAATTTAATTTTATCTGACTCATCTATATTGACAATTCAGACATACATTATACATTTTAAAGTAGACGACTTTAAAATAATTTTGTCAATATTGTTGAGTTGCGTTCCTGGGACGACTTTACTTATAAGATAGTTCATTCGATTACATGATATAAACTTTAATTTGGGAATATCCGTCAGAAAAGATCATAGCATGTAATTCGTCTTTAAAAAGACAAACACATGCCACGATGACAGTAAAATTCTCCTGTTAGTGATTCCATAGTAAATTATGAGGGAAAAACCAGGAAAAAAACCTCATAATACTATCCCGACATGGTAAGTATTTGGTCGTGCATTTAATTTACCTTCAATAAACACCAAATTCTGATTTTATATGTTTGTTATTTAAAAAACATAAATGATGTATCCTCTATATGTTACTGACTTACCAAAACTGGTATTTTCCTCTTAATAACTTCCTCTTTCAATATGGGTAACCAGATCCTACTACATTCTGCCGAGGAATTCGCGACACAATTGGTCTCATTTAGTATAATTAGAGCCGCTTCTTTAATTTTTCTCTTTTTACCATCCGTTTCTTTTAGGACTATTTAAATCATTCCATTGAAGCCTATGTCCATTATCCCATGCGTGTTTACATATTTGAGATCTATCAAATTCTCTATTTTTAATATAGGATTGATGTTCACTTATTTTAACATTTAATTATATTAAAAATAGAGAATATGATAGATCTCAAATATGTAAACACGCATGGGATAATGAACATAGGGTTCAATGGAATGATTCAAATATAGTCCTAAAAGAAACGGATCAAAAAAAAATCAAAAAATCGGCTCTAATTATGCTAAATGAGACCAATTGTGTCGCGAATTCCTCGGCAGAATGTAGTAGGATCTGGTTACCCATATTGAAAGAGGAAGTTATTAAGAGGAAAATACCAGTATTGGTAAGTCAGTAACATATAGAGGATACATCATTTATGTTTTTTAAATAACAAACATATAAAATCAGAATTTGGTGTTTATTGAAGGTAAATTAAAAGCACGACCAAATTCTTACCATGTCGGGATAGTATTATGAGGTTTTTTTCCTAGTTTTTCCCTCATAATTTACTATGGAATCACTAACAGGAGAATTTTACTGTCATCGTGGCATGTGTTTGTCTTTTTAGAGACGAATTACATGCTATGATCTTTTCTGACGGATATTCCCAAATTAAAGTTTATTTCAAGTAATCGAATGAACTATCTTATAAGTAAAGTCGTCCCAGGAACGCAACTCAACAATATTGACAATATCATTTTAAACTCGTCTACTTTAAAATGTATAATGTATGTCTGAATTGTCAATATAGATGAGTTAGATAAAATTAAATTAATTAAAATTAAAAACAAAAAAACAAAATTTGTTTAATGTACTAATGTTTGTATGTTGAGAACGATTTCCGAAGTGGAAATTGAAACGTCAATAAACGTACTTTAACCTTTAATTGTGGCTTATTCCCATTTAATTCGTAATTACTTTAAAATGCCACAAGAAAATAGCTTCAGAACAACACATTAACTTATAACACTTTCTTTATCAGTTAGTTTTTTCTGCAAAATTCTTATTTGATCATTTGGACTTTTTGATTAGTAGGTTAGATAATGCATAATTATTCCAGAAATAATTTTGGAACGAGCTGTGAGTTAATAGTGTGGACATTTGTAGTTTGCTCAGTTGTTCCAGAAACGGTCTGAATTATTTTGTAGAGCGTGTGTTTAAGTATTTAAGGCATTATACCTTATTACTTCCTGTCAGTTTGTCCTTCCAATATTAATATAGCGTGGAAGACGTGTAAGATTTACGCAACTTTAATATTATTTGGACTTGTATTTTAAAAAAAAAACAAGATTTATCCATTTTCTTATGTTTATAATTATATTTTATATATTTGCAAACACTAGTAGCACAACCGATGTGTATTTGGTTTAAAATTCCAAAAATTTCGTATCTTGCGGTTTTTATCAACCAACAATGAATTACTAGCTTTGGTCAGATTTTGACACATCCCATGTGAGTATATTCATTCATGAAATATAAACAAATTATTCTTATTAGTCTGTATGTTGTTTCACGCATTTCCTTTATAAATTACATGTTTAATTTTTATCGAAAACCATTTAATGTAAATATTTTAAGAACAATGAATCACGCAAAGGAATATTTGCTCTTAGAATTATAAATACCTTTTAAAAAATAAACAATGGTACAACTAAACATTAAAGAATCTAGGTATCAGGTTTACTACAAATATTTAACTAATTATTTTCTCTACATTCTTTTAACTTATTGTTCAATATTATAATTGTATTTTCGTCCTTTTGATATATTACTCAATTAGTTATCAAAATGCATTGTAAAATGCAATTACAGCCCTACAATATTTATAGCCCCTTACAGTTAAGCCTCGACCTTCCCTAGTATATTTCGCCAGTCGTTTCTGTTCGTCGCCAATCGTTGGCAGTTTGCTGCGCCGACCTTCCTCGCGTCCTCGTCCACACCATTCCTTCATCTCAGTCTTGGTCTACATCTACTTCTATTTCCTACTGGTGCCGTTAATAGGGTTAGTCTGCGTGGGCAATTTTTATTTGCTCCTGACAATGCTTAAATTTACCAAATTAGTTTGAGAATGTAGTGTTTCTCCCCATAGGGTCGGAAATTTTTCTTTCCTTAACGATATTACGCAGTTCTTATTTACAGCTTGTATTCCTTAACGACATGGCCTTACTTAAGGACTAACAAGTGGCAAAGAGGTTAGAAAATGAGATTAACTCAAGATTAGAGGAAGACAACTTTGGAATGTCTAATACATTGGAAGAAGAATGAAGTAAAATATGACATAAGCAGCTAATGTTTGTTTAGGCAATACAGGAGCTAGGAGAGAAGAAGACGGGCTCGACGAGGAATGTAAAAAAGCACTAATGCTAAGAAATAAGACAAAGTTGGAAAAAGACACTAATAGAACCCAAGAAATAATTAAAATACATGAGACGAAAAGGAAAGAAGCTAAAAGAATCTGCAGGCAAAAAAGAGAGAATATTTGGAAAGAAAATTAAAAACAATAGAGTAGCATTACATTAGCAAAGAAATTAAAATTTCTATCAAGAAGTGAAGAGAAACAGACAAACAAATAACACGCAAACAATTTTTTGTAGGAATAAAGAAGGACTGCTTCTTGAAAATACTGCAGAGAAATTAAACAGGTGGGCACAATATTTTGAAGAATATCTAAATAATGAAAAACAAATGCAAACAGATAAGGCAATGGGTCAATCGGAGGTTAATGATGGAGAGTATGTAGATGAACCAACAGAACATTTAATAAAGGAAACAATAAAATGGCTTAAAAACGGTAAAATCGTAGGGGAAAATGAAATCATGGCGGAAATTTTAAAGGAAGGAGGTGTCACACTGCCAAGAAAGCTATGTAATTTGATACTGAGAGTGTGAAGAGAGGAGAAAATGCCAGAGAGATTGAGTAATGCCGTAATTTGCCCAATACATAGGAAAGGTGACAGACCCCTTTGTTTTTTATTACAGAGGGATAGCGCTACTGAATGTTGTGTACAAAATATTAGCAAAGATCATACATAATAGATCGAAAAATAACGAGAATGGCATAGCAGTTGAATACCAAGGAGAGTTTAGAGCAAGAAGATCGATAGTGGATTAAATATTTACCTTAAAATTGATACAAAATAACAGGTACGAACAAAACCTAGGACTCCACATGCTCTTCATTGATTTTAAACAGGCGTATGACTCTATCGATCGGGAAAAATTGTATAAAACTCTGCAAAACTTAAGAATATCATAAAAGTTGATAAGATTATTGAAAATGTCGCTAACAAGTACAAACAATAAAGTGCTCATAGAAGGAAGAATGTTAAATCCGTTTTCGGTTACAATAGGATTAAGACAAGGGGATCCACGTTCTAGTGATCTATTTTACTTTGTCTTGGATGCAATATTGAGAGAAAGTAAGATCCAAACTACGGGTACCATTTTTCACTATAAACAGCAATATATAGCGTACAGAGATGATGTAGTCCTCTTAACAAGAGCAAAAATGAACTTGAACATGTGTAAGAACTTTTAAGATGGAGCAAGAAAATTTGGGTTCTATAAGTATAAATGAAGCGAAAACAAAGAATATGGAAATGCGTGGTGAGATAACAGAACACAATTCGTCACACTTAAAACGAGAGAAAAGTCATGTAAAAGTCTGCTGAAACTAAGTCCGTTTGGCAATTTCTTCTTATTGGTTGCATTGCTTTCATCCAAATGCAGAGAGTAAGAGTGAAATGTGCTAAAAATTTTTATGTCCGTCTACAATAAGTCACTATTCTATACAGAACCTGGTTAAGTAAAGCTGTTAATCTATATTTAGGGATTTGTCCACGTATTTTCAATTGAAGGTCGATGATGATGATGATGATAGTGTGTTTGGCATGGAAACCAGTCCTTTTGCCACAGATTTTTAAATGATTTATGTTATGTTCATCAATTAAAAACTTGATTGTACTAAATTTATATTATATATCCGGATGCATATAAGTGATTACATATGAGTTCGTATATAGATTTCTGATTCAATGACAGTAGGTGGGTTATGTTTACTGGAAGTTGCACATTACTTTTAACTAGGTTTTCATAAAACGTAGATGAGAGTGCTTTATTTTTAATACATCCAAACAGGATGTGATTAACATCACACTGGGAAATATTATCGCATAAACACTTTCCTGATTCTATAATGTTTAATCTAGCCAGGTGAGCAGGAACAGCACCGTGACTAGTTTTTAATCTTGTGATAGTTGCTGCTGATCGTTTAGATATATTATAATGGAATATGTGTGGTAATTCTGTTAGAGATGGTAACGTAGGATGGATCTTGTAATAATGATTATTTAAAGTATTCGCCAATATTTTCCATCTGTCTTGCCAGTTAAAATTTATTTTTTTAGTATAAAAATTGATTAGGTCTGATACTGTGTAAATATGTTCTTGTATACCTGAATGAGTAGAATCCTTAGCAAGCTCGTCTACTATTTCATTACCTTTTATCCCGGAGTGACTTTTTGCCCAAATAAATGTTATATCTTTGTTTCTCATTTTTTGTTTAATGTCACATATCAGCTCACATGTTTTATGTTTTAACTCAGTATTATTAAGTCCACTAAGAATTGACTTAGAGTCTGAGATGATCACAGCATCTTGCAAATTTGCGTGCTCTAGCCAATCCAGAGCTTTCCTAATAGCTACCGCTTCTGCAGTGTAAATAGAGCAATGTGGAGGAAGCTTTATTTTAAGTGATTTGTTTTTGGAAGGAATATACACTGCAGCAATTGAAGGTCGTCTGCAGTATTTGTTTTTTGGTCTCTAACAATGTCAATTTTGTTCTTTTCCAGGAGCTTGCTAAGATATTTGCACTTTATATATTAATTTTGCATACTCATATTGTTAAACCGAGACATGTTCAAGGGTTCTTTGTTGCTAGTTAATTTAGCGGTATCTAGAGTGCACGTGTAGTATTTAATAAAGGCACGAACTAGCTTTAAACCATCTATAGCCATGCTTTTAGGTTATGCGTATTTTTGTTTACAATTTATTTTTTTATGTTTGTGTATTACTGAATATTCGAATTGCATCAGGTATTTTCTTTTTCAGATCACGACGAGACAAGATGATTCGAAATGCAAGAAATATTTTATCACTGCGAACCGGGTTGAAAACTTGCAAAAGCGTAAGTATATTCTAATTACATCTGCATCTTTTTATATGTTTCCATCCTTTTTTTAATATTTTTTTCCAAATATATATTTCTAACCAGATCTTCCTCTACAATACAGTTTCTAGCAATTTTGCATCCAGTAATACTAATTTAAGGCTTTTCATCTTCTAGTCTAATCTTAACTTCTCTAATTGTTGTATTTTGTATTTAGTTTATTATTATTTAATTTAAAATTGTCCTTTATTAGTCCTTTTTCTTGTGAGTGATTAGGTGTCATTAGAGCGTCATATGCAGAGGCTCTGAATCGAAATTAAATCTAAGATTTCTTACTTAGCGAAAAATTTGAATTAAGTTTCGCCAAGTAGGAAATCTTAGGATCTCTAAAGTTCTCTAAAGATCTTTTGAATTTTGAGGATATTATTATATGATAAATAAAATTTTAGGAACTCAACCTGAGCACAGAGAATCACCCCAATGGGAATCTTGTGACGTACGCTCCCTTCAAAGGCCAATACGAAACCCCGAGGCATTAAGAAACCAAGAAATATTAAATGTTTCTACGTCTTCTGATGATTATATTACTTTTGACGGCAACAATAATTCCTCCGATAGAATTGCTGTTCAAGCCTTTATGGAGCCGACTCCTTCTAAGTTTTTGATCAAAAAATCGAATGAGGATTGTGATAGATTAAACAACGAAGCTGTAATTAGTAACCAAAATGCAACTAGAAGTTTAGAGCCACCTACAAAAATAGAAGAAAATATTTATTCAATTATTCATGATAATGAAAAAGAAGAGACGATTACCAAAGATGTTGATTACTTAGTTGCAAAACCTCCTAGAAGATGTCTAGATTCACTTTACAGGTAAGCTTTTAATTATTTGATAAAACTCTCAAACTAACGATTAAGTTCGTCATAACTTGTAATCTTCATATGAAACTCACAATTCTGGAAGTTGCTACGACGAGTGAAATCAAAAACAAAATATAACTTGTGAGAGACTCTCAGCTTATATGGGCTTGGCTACAAAATAAATTTATTATTACTAAAACTATATAAATGAAGGAAAATTAAAAAAATCATGATATCAAGAAACATGTATCAGGTTACTAACGAAGAATGAGGTTACTTTCACTTAGTCCTTAAATCTTGCTCTGGTCGTATCTCTCCTAGACATCCAACTTTTGGTTATGTACTAGTATTGGAAAATTTATTTTGTTTCTTATTTCTACCTAATCCAGCTATCGTAACCTACTGATTGAACAGATGACTGCACAGACAATAGAGCTTAAATTTCTAAGTTCTTCTTGATGTTCTTATCCGTAACGAATGTTGGCAATCATGATAACAATCTTTATCTTAGCTAAATTAGCGCGGAAAAGTTGTACATATGGTGTGTTAAACCAACTTCTGAGGTTCTTTAACCAGCATGTTCTTCTTCTTCGTCGACTTCGCTTTTCAAATATTTTTCCTTTGCAGGATGGCTTGTAGCAGGGCATATCAGGATTCATTTCGCATAATGTGTTTGAGATATTGTAACTTTCGAGATTTAATGATGGCTAGTACTTCTCAATTTTTCTTTATTATTTTAAGGATCTCCTCATTTATGACTCGTTCAGTCTACAGGATTTTAATGATTCTCCGATATAGCCACATCTCAACTGCTTTCAATTTTCTGCACATATCTTCGTTTAAGGTACAAGCTTCAACACCATAAAAAAAGACAGAAGACATAGGATCACTACAATCTTACTTTTATACCAAGTAAAAGACTCTGGCTCTTGAATATTGGCTGTTAATTCCTGCTTCTTTTAGTATTTACATCATCTTGGCGTGCTGTACTTGATGAAACGCTTTCTCATAATTTACAAGACAAGCGTATATATCGCAGTTGGGGTCTCTGCATCTTTGGAATAAGACTTTTATTACGAACAAAGCCTCTCTGGTAGCAACAGCATTTATGAATCAGAACTGGTTGGGGAAAATTTGAGTTTCACACAACTTTCTCATAGATTATCTTTAGAAACAATTTTAAGAGATCACTCATGAGGCTTATCGCGTACGGTATTGTCTGCATTTTTTAGCTCCTGGTTTTTTGGAAGTGCAATAAACTTCAGCCATTCTGTTGACATTTCTCCAGAGTTGTATGTGTTGTTGAGTATCTTTGTTATTATTGCGATTGATTCATTGTCCATTAGCTTGAGTAGTTCTGCTTGTATATTATCGGGGCCTGTTGCTTTGCTATCCTTTAGCTGTGTTATTGCAGAATTAGATTGTTGGATTGGTAATCTTGTTAGATTTTCTTTCGGTCTCCATCTTAGTCTACCTGTGAGTTTTTTAACTTTCCTTTGACAATTGTGACTATCGTTCTTTGACTGTAGTCTCATTTTTTCATTGCTTTTTTTTCTTTAGCTTCTCTGCTAGCTATTTATCATTTTAAATATGTCTGGGTTATTTTGGCTTTTTTTCTTTGCTCCATTAGTTTTAGGATCTGTCATTCACGATTTTTTCTCGATTAATGTATCTGCTTTTAAGTGTTTATCCTTTAAATTTTGTACTATTTCTGTAATCTGTTTATTCTTTTGTTCTTCATTCAATTCGTCTCTAATAGCAGTCACTTGCTTTTATTTGATTTCTAATGATTCTTCCGGATCTGTCTTAAGGATATCTCTACGTATACAGCTTTAGAGGTGGTAATTTAAAGAATGTGTTTTCTATGACGTCTCCTCTCTCGTTTCTAACTCAACGTCCATGGGTTCAGATTTACTGTGCTTATATCCAGCTCCAAGCTGTGTATTAAAATTACCCATAATGATAAGAACTTGATGTCATGGAATTTTCTATATGATTTCTATATAGAATATTTTCTATATATTAATAAAACTCTTCTTCTTCCTGTTTGTCTACAGTGAGAACATAGACATTTTCTAATTGTAACATATGTGCCATATTTTACTCTGGCGCAACAATTATTTTTATTTTTGCTCAGTTATATTATTACCAGACTCTTATATCCTTGTATTGTGTTTATACTATCAGTTTTCCCTGAGAGTCCCTTTGTTTTTTCACTCTTTTTATATTTGCAAGTTAATAGTAGTGAATTTGTTATTTTAGATCTGCATATGGATACAGCACCTTAAGAAGATGGAATAGAACACCACTACTCGAAAATGATGAAAGTGGTCCTACAACCCCACAAAATTATTTATCACGAGCAGGCTCAGAAGAGAGCTTAGACTCAAACGAAGTGTGGTTGTACAATTCTGCAGATGACTTAATTTCGGCGGATGATACAGCAATTCGAAGAAATAGTTGTGTACTAAATAATTCATTCGATAATACTAAAAATAGCTCAATGATGACTGATAACAGTTTATACCAATGGTGCACTGAGTTTGAAAAATGTTTTAAAAAAATTCGTTTGTCGAAAAGAACTGTAATTTAGAGAACAGTGTTGTGTCTTATGAAAAAATAGATTTGAGTCATCAGGATAATCTAAAAAGGGCTAATCATATCTACAATGTGGGAACTAATTATGCTAAACCAAATATCTACGCGCAAGATCAGTCTACGACATTCAATGAAGATCTAGAATCGTGCAAGTACAGATATTTTAAAGGTGTTCATATCTCGGACATTTCAACATTAAACCGTGCTATAAAGCCACATATTTCAATAAATGAAGGAAAATTGGAATCACCTTTCATTTATTCGGAAAAGTTACAAAAAGCTTTCAAAAATAACTATTTGGAGGATCGCTGTAGTACACCAAACAATGAAATTGTTCATGAAAATACTAAAGAAAGTGAAAGTAGCAATATATTTCTTCACAAGCATGGTGATTCTCCAATATATGAAAATATTAATAATAATGCCAAAGAAAAACCAAAAAATAACACTACCCAGCACCTACTTATAACTGACACAAACAATGAAGTAGCTAATACCAGTGGGATTATTAGAAATTTCGCCAAAGATTTTAGCAACGAGCCCATGCAAAGAAACTACGAACTATTTCCTGAAATACCAAATAATACTTCATTAGTTGAAATCAATGAAGAGAACGATGCATCAAAGAATATAGACGAAAAATTTGTAAGCAACATTTTTAAAAGCCGTCCATCTAAAAAGTGGAAACGTCCCAGTTTACGAAAGGACTGTTTCGCCAATATTAAAATTTTAGACGATCGATCCAAGGAGATGAGTCAGAATGAAACAACTGTTTATGAAAATGAGGTGAGTACCAAATTCTTTCTTATTTTTATAGAGATGGCAAAAATAACCAATCGCGACATGGCGAAACTCATTAATATATATGTTATTTTATAAATAACATATCCTTTTTTTGTTTAATTTATTTACTTATTAGGCCTTTGTTCTTGTTTATTTGGTGCGGCATATTTTGTGTAATCGGAGACCTGGAACTGAACCTAAGTGGGAAATTTTCTATGAACTAGATTTCTTTAATTATTGATCTACTTAATTCAGTCAACTTTCTAGGAATCTACGTCTGTCAGGTTTGTCTTCGAGTAGTAAAAATGTTTCTAAACTTCTTAACTCAATATAAAATATTAAAAATCACTATTAGATTAAAATCAATAGTTAGGTTAACCTATTTTACTAATGCAAAAACTAGTTCAAACCTATCTTGCTATGAGACCGCACTGCAAACTATTAAAAGTTTTTAGTAATGTTGGATTTTATAGTTTCATTCGTAGATTGACGTTAAGAAATACATGAATCAGGTTCATAAAATTTTTCCGTTCCATAGTCGCATTGCTCCTTCCTTTTTAATTAAACCATACATACCATTGAACATATTTTTTGTTTAAGAAATACGCCTTAGATCAGACTTAGATCTTTCCTTCTATAATGAGTTCATTTTTACCATTTTTTAATATGTCTTCTTGTTCGGATCATCATCATCATCATCCAGCCTTTATTTATCATGTCCACTGCTAGACATAGGCCTCCCTTAAACTCCTCCATTCTTTGCGATTTTGTGCTCTTTGTTGCCAATTTTTCGTGATACGCCTGATGCCGTCAGTCCAACGTGTTGGTGGTCTTCCTCTACTACGTTTGTCTGCTCTTGGCCTCCAATGTGTAATTTTACTCGTCCATTTTGAGTCATGCATTCTCGCTACATGGCCTTCCCAATTCCATTTAAGTTCCGCTATGCGTTCCACAACATCAGCAATACTCGTCCTTCTTCGTAGATCTTCGTTTCTTAATCGGTCCCGCAGCGTAACTCCCAGTATAGATCGTTCCATTCGTCTCTGTGCCACTCTCAATTTTGAAGCCGTAGTCTTGGTTGCATGTCTTGTTGGCCGTTGGCCGTAGTCTCAATGTCGCATTGAGCAAGCTCGACAAGCTTTCTAAAATTCAAGAAGGTACTGACTTGTTCAGAGTTCGATCTTCAACTGAGACTAAGGTTTACTAAGTGCTACAAGTGGTCAGTGCTGCTATATGGCGTAGAGGGCTGGACACTTAAAACGAGGGATATAAACAGATTAGAAGCTTTCGAAATGTGGCTCTATCGCCGTATCCTAAAAATACCATGGACAGCGAAAATCACAAATATAGATGTCCTTAAAAGAATAAACCAAGAATGCCAACTTTTCGAAACCATCAAGAAAAAGAAAACGGCTTATCTAGGTCACATCATGCGAAATGAAAAATACCAGTTCCTCCAACTTATAATCGAGGGTAAAATTGAAGGCAAGAGAGGAATGGGACGCAAGAAAATGTCCTGGCTCCGAAACATAAGGCAATGGACAGAGAGTAACGACATACAATCTCTGATACATATTACAAGAAATAGAGAATTAATGGAAAATGTGATCGCTAACATCCATTATTGGATTTGCATCTGAAGAAGTCTTGGTTAGAGTCAGTTTCCGCCCCATAGGTCATGACCGGTAATACGCATTGGTCAAATACTTTTCTTTTGAGGCTAATTGGTATGTTGGCCCTAAGTGTGACTCGCAGTTCTCCAAAGGCTGCCCACGCTAAAGTAATTCGTCTTTGGATTTCGCATGTTTGGTTATCTCTGCTAATTCTTATTTTGTGACCCAAATACGTAGATTTTTCCACCAGTTCTACCACTTTGTTTTGAATAGTTAAATGGTTATTGGGGACCATATTTGTCATAAACTTAGTTTTGGACAAATTCATTCTGAGGCCCACTTTCGAACATGCAAAGTCCAATTCATTTAACATATCTGTGGCTTCTCCTAAATCATCTGTGATAAGGAAAATGTCATCTGCGAAACGGAGATGGTTAAGTTTGTCGCCTTCTATTGTTACTCCTCTGTAGTCCCAATTGATCATCTTAAAGGCATACTCTAATGCCGTTATGAATAATTTCGGTGACAATGTATCTCCTTGCCTTATCCCACGTTTTATTTTTATTGGTCGGGTTTTATCGTGTATCTTAACAGTCATAGTGGCATTTTTGTAAATATTGTAAATAAGTTCACTATACATATGGTCGATCCTGCTGTCATTTATTGCTTATATAAGGCTATCTATTTCGATCGTGTTCGGATATATTTCTTTAATATGTCCGCCCATTAGTCGCACTGCTCCTTCTTTTTAATTAAACCATATATACCATTGAGAATATTTCTTGTTCGAAAAATACGCCTTAGATGAGTTAGATCTTTCCTTCTATATTGAGTTCATTTTTATCATTTTTTAATGTCTTCTTCTTTAAGTTCCATCTTCTGTCATAGGTTTGAAATCATCGTCTATGCGGACCATGTTGACTGCCGGTCTAAACAGTTCTATACTACTGCCTTCAAACTACTCCCACACGTTCTTAAGCCACGATATTCTTCGTCTTTTCACATTTCGCTTATCTCGAATTTTGGCCCTCTCAAGTACTTAAGTTTTCTTCTTTTGATAGTCAACAATATTTCAGCATCATTTCGTATTCTTTTAGTAACTTCTGCGTTTGACATTTTTCAAGTCCATGATATTCGTAGAATTCAACTGTTTTAAGTAATTAATCCTTTATTTAAATCCTTTCAACGCTTGAGAGTCCTTTTTTGCAAGACAGATCTGTTTTCTTGGCCCAATTTTTCAATATTTGGTTTTTGGTTATTTTTTTGGGTATTCTATGGTTTCGGAAAGCTATTTTTAGATAATAAAAAATAATAACATATATGCTATCATTCTGCTTAACAAGGCAAAATTAAATTATGAAGGCTAGTACCAGTATTATAACAAAAACTAACCGTTGATATAATCATCGGTACCTGTATTAAACTTTTTTCATTAACAGTACCGTCCCAACTTTGTTCAGTAATTATTGTTACTGTAGCAAGTTGCTTTGTGAAGTGAGCGGTGATGAGTAATAAAAGTTGAATGTCTTGTATTGTTGCTAATGTTGGGGAAATATGTTTATAACAGTTCAAGTTCAAGTGCCATGGATTATACAGCACATTTTGCCATCTTGTTTTATCTGTAATATTATGTAAGTATTTGAAAATATTTACTTGTTTTCTAAATTAGTGATAATTATTGTTTGTCTTTCAGAACAGATTATTTTAATTAAATTAAATTTTGTGTATATGTTTCAATGTGAAACTTTCTTATTCTTTCGTCCTTGACGATTTAACTCAAGTTTACTCTAACCCTGATTTCATGCAAATTTTTTCGTGTATTTTGGTTTCTTAGACACTAACAGTTTGTTGATTACGTTACATTACAAAAATATACAGTAACATTACAATCAATAAAGAAATACATTAAATACATTTAATATTGGTACAATTATTAATTATCAAATTCTAAACTACGTTTCTTCTTCTAAATTTCCTGGTAAAGCTTGGTTTCATAGAGGAAATTAGTAATGTTTTGGAATTGATCTGGCGAACTGAGAATATTTTGTAGGATTCGACTCAAAAAATTATTTTTTCTTTCGTTGTTAAAGTGGGGACAGTCTACGAGAATATGTTTAACAGATAGAATATTACCACAGTGTGTGCATGTAGGTGGATCTTGGGAAGTCATTAAATGTTTATGAGTTAGTCTCGTATGGCCGATTCTACGTCGGCGAATTAAGATTTTGTTTTTTCGTGTCATGCAAGGAAACTCAAGCTTTTTGACGCTGGGATGGATGTCACGAAGCTTGGAAGGGATTTTATTTCAGTGATCTTGCCAAGACATTTGGAAGATATTTTTAAAATGCGACTGTAAATCTGTATGAAGTTGTATGTTTTCCATATTAGAAGACGAGGCTTGTTTTGGAAAGAGGTCGGCTAGTTCGTTACCTGGGATTCCTACATGAGAAGGAATCCAGATCATGGTTATGGATACTCCCATTGAGATTAAACTATCGAAAGAGTTTTGAATAGCTTGAACTAAAGGATGTACCGTGTACATACTTTTGAGAGAATAGATAGACGCTAAAGAGTGTGTACATATTGCTACTTATATATATTTTGGAGATAGTAAGTTTGTAGCTTGGAGAATAGAGAATAATTCTGCAGTGTGTATGCAGCAGAAGAGCGGAAGATTGCAAGATGTGATTAAATCTGTGTTTGAAGTTACAGCACATCCAACAGCTCTAGGGCTCTTAGAAGCATTGTGTATAAAATTTGGTCAAATCTGTTGTTAGCAATTAATTCTTTTGGTTTGCCTTAGAAATTATGGATTTGTTTGATGCTTATCATAATTAGTTAACGAGAGATTAAAATCTGCTATCAATTTATTCCAGGGAGGTTTAGGTGATATTAATATTGGAGTTGTGACTGAAAGATCGATATTATTCAGATGTGGTGAGAAATACTGTGGTATAGACTAAAGTTTAATAGGAGAAGGAGAGTTTAAAAGTTCATTTTTTAATAATTTATAAGCTGGGTTTTCGGTATTAGCTGAGATTCGAGATGAATTTTTTAAAAGGAGTTGCCGGCGACGTAGCCAGAGGGGAAGTTCATTAGCTTCTCTGTATAAACTCTCTGCGGGGCTCGACCTGAAGGCTCCAAGGCATATTCGGAGTGCAGTGTTGTGTACAGAATTAAGAAGTTTTAAATCTGATGGGCTAGCTGACATATAAATGAAACTGCAGTAGTCTATTTTAGAACGAATAAGACATCTATAAATCTGAAGTAAGGAGTCTTCGTCTGCACCCTAATGATGATTAGACAGAGTTTTTAATAAGTTAAGATTTGTCATGCACTTAGTTTTGTTGATTTTTTAACCCAGTAATTAATTTCTATATTTTAAATTTTTGTTTTTATTTTAATTTATCGTTATTTCTTTTTTTTTCATTCCATTTATGTCTTGTTATATATTGGAATATTGAATTGCTAACTTCTTCTATATTTAATTGTTATTGTAAACATATAATTTTTGCTTTATGACAATACTTCTTGGCCTCAGAGATTTTTTGTCAAAAGCTCTTCTGTTTGTTATGACAATGTTCTTTCCTATCTCATTGTTAAAACTGATTCCACCTTTTTTATTTTTAACGGTTGTTTTCAGTCGCTTACAGGTTTTTACATATTTTAAATCACATCCATAAAATCTTTTTGGTTTAATTATTCTTAAAACTTTTGGTTAAATTAGTATACTCCTAGATTTGCTATTTTTTTTGCACAATTTGAAAATGGCAACCTTCAATATCGACATTGTCGAAAAAATTACTCCCTCAATAATCTGGTAGACATCATAATCATAATCAACCAGTCCTGATTTATCCACCATTGAACATAAGCCTCCTCTAGATATTTCCATATATTTCTGTTCTGCGTCTCTGCCATTCATTTAGTCTTCCCGTGGACTCTAGTCAAGCAATGTTTTATTTACCTGCCTTCTTTCAGTCTTGCAACATGTCCCGACCATCTCCATTTTTGTTCTTCCCCTATCTAAGTCTTTTTCTCAAGTTTATTTCAAACATTTATCTTTCCATTGTAAATTTTACTTAATTTTTCCACCGCTTAATTTAATGTTTTTGCGAGAGTTAATGTTTCTGGTCCGTATATGTGGACTGATAGAACGCACTGGTTGAAAGTTTTGGTTTTTAAATGGTTTGAGATACCTTTTCTAAAGAAATGTTTCAAAAATAGCACAACCTAATTTGCTTAGCTCAGATATCTGGTTTTCTCGAGTCAATCTTATTTCGTGGCCCAAATATCTTTCCACAACTTCCATAGGCGATTTGTCGGTCGAGCTAAACATACTCACATGAAAATACATATATGGTATATTATGATACACAATTTAAAAGCTTTAGTGTTTTTTTATGTTTCTCGATTTTTGTGCAATTCTGTTACTACGTTAAAAAATAGCTACTGTTGAATTGTGATAATTATCTTAAATTCCAGTTTGAAATTTTCAACTCCTGTTGAAACAATAACCTTTGTTGTATTATTATTACTATTTGAAACATAATACAATAATTATTTTTATAATTATTGTAATATGACGGGAGAGATCTAATTTCTATTCAGAGCCTCTACATATGTCGCTCTGATGATACCTAATGAAGTGGTATATGCTCTCCATTGAAATTAAATCTAATACCGTCTTTCTGAATAACTTTTGTGTTTATAATAGATTCGGTTTCATATTTATAATAGATTTCATTAAACAAATGAATTCATAAAAATGTGCCAAACTGATAGAATAAATTAAGCTTTTCAAACATTTGCCATAATTTTCTTCACACTCTTGAGATTGAACATTAAACAGTTTAAACAGTTACCATTTTGTAATTACGCAACGAAATGGCAGAAAATCTAGGAATATACTGAGTGGTTAAAGAACTTAAATGATATATTAGTTATAATATATTCCAATTTAAAACTATGAGACCGTCTGACATTTTTAATCGTTACTGAAATATCAAAAACAATGTAACTAACAAATTTATGAAGTTTAACATAGAATAGAAAATAGACGCTTAATAGAAAACTTATAGAAAATAGATACTTAATAATATGATACACTGTAGGAAGGATTATTAGGCGATAGTTTTTTAAGGCCTTACTTTTTACTTTGTTTACTTCGAATTGGGAAATGTTCTATTAAATTATAAGCTGAGTTATATTAGCTTTTTTATTATTATTTACGGTTATTTTTATTAAAGGACCTTATGATATACTATAGGTACTTTTCGTTATGTTGACAGGCACAAAAATGAATAAAACGGTTTTTGCCTACACTTCACCATACTACGTGCAATTGACTAAATTATTTTCAGTATTAGATACACAAACATTCTGATTAGCCTTGAATTTTTATTTTAATTCGAATGGTATATCGGTTCATCATCGGTATCATTGGAGTTCTCGGATTGAGAACTTTTTTAGCCTTAAGAGGGATTTTCCTGAATATCTTGAGTATCTGCGCATGTATTATATTGCTTATGAATGTTTACACCACTAAATCCGTGTCATAACATAGTTTTCGATTGTTTAGAACTCTAATTACGATTATGACGACCGATCCACTTTTAGTTGTAAATTTTACGGTGTGAATGTTTTCATTTGGTACCCAGTCGATAGATTTGAAGGAATGCAGTGGACTAACGATTGGCATTTGAATAAGTCACCTATATCCTTGTTATTTGCTTCTAAAATTGTTTGTTTACTTAACCAATTGTGCTTTTGGGGTTAGCAATTATGTTCGAGTACCCTTTACTAATAAGCTCGTCCTTCGTTGAGACAAAATGTCAAAAAATTTGGGTACAACGAAATCAAACCATTCGATAGCCAAGCAAATGTTTGGAGAATTCTTTGACAAAAATATTGTTTATCAATGCAACTTACTTGTTTGTCTTCAGTTAGTTTTATCAAGTTCGCACACTTTCTTTTATTGTGGAATTAAAATTGGTATATTCATTCGAGCTAATTGGTGTTAGGCATCACGATTATATTTGCTTACAATTCTTGATTGAAAGCGTCTCTCAATTCATGATTTGGCAATGGTATTTCTGACTGAAGATATGGAGATTCTGACTGAATTCCTAACTTAACTAAGAAACTGCCGCCCATGACGTAATAGATGTCTTTGATCAAATGCGAAGCCGAGCTATGTATCTTCTCATTTACTTATTAATTAAGATTCCTTGAACTGACACGAATGTAGTTTACGTGGATTCGATGAAAAGCATACCGAAATAATGATCGTAAACAATAAGCGTATCTGACTTAGAAATGCAAAATTGCTTCAGCGATTGTCATGTCCCAATGACTATTCTTTTCAAACAAATGTTTTGCTGTTGACATGTTGCACTATATAATAGACACATTACCCCTCTGTCAGTTCAAAGTAATTGAAATGATAACGCCCCACGAATATTCATAGGGAACAACCGCAAGTATCATTCACCACTTATCGGATGAATTATGTAAATACAACCAAGAGCATTAGCAAAAAGCACATTCGAAACATTAGGAACCGCTTCGCCTGGCTTCCTACGTTGAAATTTCTTCGATATTGACAGTTGTTGTAATGTTGCAACAACTCACAAAAAATATCTCTAATATCAAGGTTATTCTGCTATTCTGAGTTGAGATAAATCCTTCTTCTCATACCTTCAGCTGCGATCTTATGCCAGATAGACGTCTTCACGAAGGGATTTTCCACCAGGGTCTTCATTTGGTCTGCTCATTGTTTTGGAGCTCTTCAGATGAACAGTTAACTTTTTTAATAGTAATTTTTTTATATTAAGCTCTTCTAAAATTGACAGCTTGGTTTTGTGTGTTCTATCCAGGACATGCATAAAATTTTTCTGTGGAGCCATAATTCGAAGCCTTCGATCTTATTTCTATCTATTTTTTTGAACGTCCGTATTTCAATTGCATTTGTAGCAATGGGAAAAATAAGAGCATTAACTAACCTAAGCTTAGTATTCCTTGTTATTTTTTGATTTTTCCATATTTTAAAAAAATTAAGACGTTGTGGTTCGGACAATTCCTAGTATACCCCCAATTTCTGACGAGCTATCGCCATTGTTGGTTATCAGGGAGCCCAAGTGAACAAATCTGTCTATTACTTTTGTGGTGGTCAGACTTATTATATTTCATTTCTACAAACTCTTCTCAGTTTATAAGCTAGGACTTTTTCTATAGGCTGTTTTTTTATATTAAGCTCTTCAAAAATTAACAGGTTGGTTTTATATTCTGTCCAGGAAATGTGTAGAATTCTTCTGTACACCAATATTTCAAAGGCTTCGATATTACTTCCATCCATTTTTTCCATGTTTTACTTGTGTATGTAGCAATGGGAAAATTAAGTGCATTAACCAACGTGAGCTAGCCCAAGTATATACATATCTGTCTACTATTTCGAAATTCACCACTTGGTGTGTGTAAATTATTATTTGTCATGTCTACGATTATTTTTTTTTGTTTTTCCGGTAATGATCTGAAGTCTGAATTCTTTGCTTATCAGGTTTAGCCGTTCAGTAACAGCAGTCATTTTCAACTATTTCGCTGCTAATATAAATTTGTCATCTGCGTATCGCAAGTTATTGAGAGAGACCAATACAAAACACCAAATATCATTATAATCGGTACAGCAGTTAGTAATTGAGTTATAAATGGTGTAACTAACACAATTTACAATGTTGTTTTTTATTATCTATATGTTTGTTTTTATTATAGTTTTTGCAATGTTCTGCTCTATTATTTGATTGATTAATGTATGAGTGATATTCACACTCATTCCCCCATTTTTAGCATGTCTACAGCCATTTTGAGTTATCCAAGCGCCCTATTATATTTCATTTCTGTCATCTCCCTGTTTATCAGTTCTTATTAATTTCGATTTAAAAAGTTTGCATTCTAGTTTTAGCTCTCTTTTAATAACTTCCCTTTAAAGTTGTCGCTTAAATTAAAAATAAATATTTAATAATACTAGTCATTACTACCATAAATTATTTATAAACTTTTTAAATGTTTATTTTTATATCGAAATTGACCAGTGTTTTTAAAACAATTACTATATAAAAAGATATGATTATCTTACTCTTTTATGCACTTTTTGTTTAACGTTAACATTGTCATATTTGTACGATTCGCGTAAATATTATTAAAGCGACAACCACTGAAACAATAATTATGCAAGTGTCTCATCTTATCAACATAACCTAGATTAGTAAAATTTAAAGTATACAGGAAACGACTTACCAATTACTTTGGTGAAAACAATCGGTTGTACCGCAATCAAAATCGGTGACAAAAGGACAAAACCGTGTCACGAAGTTAGTAAGATAGTAAAGTGTGCAAAAATTGGGTTTTGGTAACAGTTGGCTAAACAAAATTAGTGCCATGAGTTAACTTGATATTGGAGGTAGGTAAGTTTATTTTTTAATTAAAAATGATGATATTGGTATAATCACTCAAGAAACTAGATAGATTTGTTCACTTTTTTGTATGAGTGAGATCTGTTATTTTCGATATTTGCTCCACATTTCAAGCGTCTGGCTCTTTCATGGTTCCGTCTAAGTAATATTCATTGTTTCTTGTGTTGTGTGTGTGTGTGTGTGTGTGTGTGTGTTGTTGGTTTCTTTTGACTGTGGACTTAAGTTTCTTGTGTTTCTTGTGTTGGTCTCTACTAAATCTTCATTATCTACGTGCATTATGATTTAGGCACACTTTTGGTTTTGCTTAAATTTTAGTACTTATTTTTAAATATAATTGAATTGTATTATTATTTACCATTTACGACTCTTTTCCCACTGAACTGATCTGCAGGTCCCCTTATAGTTACAGACGAAAAACGGTGCGTTGAGTATCATCCTTCATACTTTATTATGAAAAAGGTCCAGTATTTTCAGGTTATATTTAACAGAAGTTTATTCTATTATTAGTTTACTTTCTCTTTAGTCTATTTATTCTATATTTTTAGTCACCATAAATTATTCTTATGTAGCAGTATTCGTTTATTTTATTATTTTCTTCTTCTTCTTTCGTGCTATTCGTACTATCCTATCCTCTGCCATTCTACTAATGTGGTCGTCCACTTCTGTTTCTGTTTTGTCATCTATCCATTTATGCTTCTATATTGCATGTTCTCCTTATGTTTTCTCTTTTCTTCCTATCAAACAGACTTTTCATCTCTGTTAGTCTAGTAGTCGTCTCATTTTAGATGTGTCAGGTCTTGTCTCCGCCGTGTATGTTAATATAGGTATAATTGCTGCTTTATAGATTCTTGTTTTTGTGTCTTATCTTAGGTGTTTGTTTTTCCAGATTGAGTCATTAAGAGATCTCGCCGCTTTACTTGCTTTTAAGCTTTGTTGTAGTACTTCTTCTTCAACATCTCCGTAACTAGTTATATTTATTCCAAGATATCTAAACCTTATTATTTTCGGTTATAAAAATATCGCTGTGGAGATAGGATTTAAGGATGAATAGATTAGAATTCAATAAATTCGAGGATGTCTAGACAATACAATATGTAGGAACAAGTACATTAGGATGAAAACTAAGACCAACTATAAGCGGATCACTCTTCAGTCCTGATCTTCCGTAGGTAGTGTAGTCATCATCGTGATGTCTTGTATCGTCCGTCTCCAAAGACCTCTGTCTCTTGTCATATCTTTTAACTCATGCATCCGTTTTGTTCGGTCTTCTATCTTTCTTTGGATAATCTAAGTCTTTTCATCTTTTTTTGTGTCTGCTCTCATAACATGTCCAAAGTATTTTAATTTTTTAAAATGAACTTTGCTGGAGAGTAGTTTGCTGACCTTTAGTTCATTTAAAATTAAATTATTTGTCCTATGGTGACTCCACGGAATTTCTAAAATTCTTCTGCAACAGAACATTTCAGTGGCGTCTATCTTTCCGCTTGTTATATGGTCCAAGATTTTCATTTGTATGCCAAAATTGGGAATATTAAGCAGATGATTAAACTTTTCTTTAGAGTTCATGAAATTTGAGAGTGATTTCTATCACATCTACGTTTTATTTCTTTCTGTAGTGGCCCTATTTTTATAATCAATGATCCCAGATATAACGATGAGCTCACAACATATGAGATCAATTAACCCTTCCTGATTATTTGCAAGAAGCGACATGCCATCTGTAAAACGTAGTTTGTTTATTATTCTTCCATTTATTGAGATGCCCTTTTCTCATCCTTTAAGCGCTCTTCTCATAATATACTCCCAATATATTATATTAAATAGTTGTGGTGACAGTATACATTTTGGCTGACACCTTGTTCTGAATGGAATTCGTTTGACAATATGTCAAGCACTTCAACTGTTCTAGTAGTGTGTTCGTATAGTTCAGTTATAAGCGAAATAACAGAAGCGGCTATAAGACCAATAATGGTGTTACAGCCGCTCTTCCGATCAGAAACGAGGTCTGATACATTGAAAATACAAATGATGCTAGAGATTACCGAAATAGGAATACTAAGAAAAATCACGAGAAAAGCAGAATAAATATCGCTTTGGTGGATTTTAGGATGACTCTAGTAGAATTTAGTAGATTCAAGGATGTCTAAATAGTACAATATCGAGAAACAAACACATTAGAATGGAAATTAAGACAAGAAGAGTCAAAAGGGCTATAAGACCAATAATAACACAGCAGAAACAAGATCTGATAAATTCAAAACATAAAGGATGCTAGTGACAACAGAAATGTATATACCAAGAAGAATCATGGAAAATAAACTGAGAGATCAAAAGATAATTAAGGAAATTAGGACAGCAAGGTGAAAAAGTAATGCAAATGGACACTGAATAAAAAGACAAAATGGAACAGTAGTATAAGCAGAATCACAGACGATACAGTTTTCAAGATAGCAAGAGACAAATCGTCATTTGGTAAAAGAAGTGTGGGACGACTACGGCATATGTGGAGAGACAATATAACCGAAAGACACAATCTAAGAAAACAGGCACAGGCAGAATTGCCTAATATGAAGATAGAAGATAAGAATACTATTTTACTTAGATTAGATACTATACAAATATATGTCTTTATGTGTACAAGAGACCTGTGCAAGACTCTTTTAAACATATGGGTTATATCCAGGAATGCTGCGATGAAGTATGTTCTTTCTTCTAAGATTTTTCAGTGATGCACTTGTCGATATCTGCATGGTTTCGTCTCAATATAAATCTCTTATGAAATACGAGTATTATATGTTTAATTCGAAAAACGGTTGCAGTCTGGCAATTAGTGCTCTATTGTGACGTCCCTTGTAGTCAAAAATTGGGCCCATTTCTGCGTTTCATAGCCAATAATGGAAGGTGGCTGTTTATTTAGATCAGCGTATCCGATTTGTATTGAAATTTCCTGTATGAGTCTCCTTCAGTTCTCATTAGTTCTAGCTCTTTGCTTGACTTTCCTTCAGCTTAGTTGAATTCTTTCATGTTTTTTTTATTATCTTGAACAGTTTGATCTTGAACAACTTTTATCCGGCCTTCCTTTTTTTCTCGTAAGTTTGGTACTTGGTTTTGTTAGTTTGATCTTTCCTTAGTATTTGCACAAACTATTTCAATTTCTTTCTCTTAATGGTAATTATTCTCCATTGTTCTGAATTCCATATTTTCTCACGCCAGTGTATTTTTCACACTTTTGCATACCTTGAAATTACATTGTCCAACTATGGACACCTGGACAAAGAAGTGAGAGATTAAGTGCAAAAAGCAAATATGGCAAGATGTCTTAATACTACATGGCGAAACAGACACATTAACACTAAGATAACGTCAAGAATTTATAAAGCCAGTTTGACAATAATGACCAATAATGACATATGCCTCAGAAAAAAACCCGACACAGCTACAACACAAAGGCTACTAGAAACGGCAGAGATGAGAGTACTAAGAAGAGTTACAGGAAATATGCTGAAAGATATAAGGAGAAGTGAAGACATTAGAAGAAAATGTAACGTACAATGTATAAATAAATGGACACAAAATATAAAAAAGGATAGAAGAACCACATAAGCAGAATGGGGTAGACCCGTGTCATCAAAATAGTAAGAGATAAGTCACCAATCGACAGAAGAAGTATCGCACGACCGCGCAAAAGATGGAGTGACAACCTTCGATAGAGGTATTAATCCGCCAATGAACAAGCAGAATTGCTTATAAAGAAAGAGATGAAAAAGATTTCTGCTCTTGCTAGTTGAATGGGTCTTTGAATTTTGCGTTCACAACTGCCTGTGTTATTAACTAGAGCTCATAATAGAGAAGAGTCGACCAGACGTAGCATTTTGATAAACGTAGTAGAATTTCGAGTTTTATTCTGCAATCACATGCAATTTTCATAAATATTCAGATATATAGATAGTGTAAGCTCGTCGTGAAACACCCTGTATATTCTTATTGTAATTTCGTTCAATGTGTACTACTATAGATCCTACAGAGTAATATTATATCTAATATCAATCGTTGAGACATCTACTACAAAAATTTATTTCCCTGTAGTTTTTATATTATTTTTTTTTTGTTTTCGGTAAAAATATTCCATTTTCATCGTTCTTTATGCAGTTAGTAAATAGTTATGGTTCCTAACATAAATATTAATGTAAATGGAGTTCCTGATATGATGATATAACAATTATTTAGTACTAATATTTTTAAGTTATTTCTATTTAATGACTTTTTAAATATAAGTAAACATAATTTACTTCTAAATAATTTTTAGTGCCTATTTTTCTTTAAAAACAAATATTGTTAACTACTCCTATAACTATCAGTGTCAATAAAAACAGAAAACAATTAGTTCTTTCATGGTCGTGAACAGTCGGCTAAGGTAGACAGATAAGTGAATACTATTTCGTTTTGGCATAATCAGCAAATGTGTTGATAATATTTAAACGAATTAATGATCAAAATATATAGTATGATATATTTAATGAACTGTAACTGTTGAACCCTTTAAAGTTTGGAATATTTAACTGTTTAGTGAGCATATAAAAAATAGTGATAGTGTATTGTCATGTATATTCGAAATTCACAAAAAAATTTATGGTAAGCATTCAAAATAAATAAAAGTTTAATAAAAGCATAAACTATAGATAGACATGATATAATGGCATGTGAATAGTTTAATGTAACCTACAAAATTCATAGTTAAAACAAATTTTGCTCAATAAAAATGGGTTAACGTACCCAATATGAATGAATACCTATATAATAGCGCGGGCGAAGAAACAGTACGTAAATGACTTGTGAAAAAGAATAACAAATAACAGGATAATGTGAGGTTTACGTAGTATTTTTAGCCTCAACTGATATTGTACCACTTTTTCCTCAGGCGTGCTATTGCCCTTCTTCCGATTGCCGATCTGTGTCTTGCTATTTTTACTGTTCTGTTTTCTGGCATACTTTATATAATTATGTTAATTCCATTTTATTTTCTGCTTTTTGTCCACAGGTTTATGTCTTCTTTTCCACATCTCACTCTCATTTTCTCACTTTTCAATATATTTCTTACAGTTTGGTTTGTTATTTTTTAAAGACATTTCTCTCTGGTGTCTCCAATACTCTTCATGTTTTGGCCGCATCCGTCCTTATTTGCGCTTTGTACATCATTATTGGCCTTATTGTTGATTTATATATTATCCTAGTTTTCGTTTCCGTTGTGATGTATTTGTTTTACCATATTGTGTTGTTAAACATCCTGCTGCTCTGTTCGTCTTATTCACTTTGTTTTGTACTTCTTTCATTTTCCCCTAGCTCGACAAATTGATTCACATGTATTACTACCATTACTTATACTATTATTTTGTTGTTTACAATCAGTTAACATCTTTTTTGTTCCGCTGAAATCACTATCGACTTGGTTTTCTCTTTTTAAATTACCACGTTATGTATGAGCGACGTTTTTTTTAACTTTTTAATTAATCTTTGTAGGTCATCTTCATTATTTACCATTATTACTGCGTCGGCTATTCGACATTTTGGACGCATTCTATATCCTCTTCTTTTATAATTTCATCCATTATCAAAATAAATATTATTGGGCTTAGGGAATCTCCTTCTCTACTACTGCCAGTTTTAAACTTGGTTTTGCGAGAGTTTTTCTTCGGACCTTACCATCGCTGTTGTCTTTAAGCAAATTGTAGGCAAATATATGCTGTTTAGTTGTATTCCAGCGACTTTTATTTAATCTTATTTTATCTATCTTCCTACGAAAACTGCATCCGTGTACGATCTTTCTGTATGACACCATTGCTGATTCTATTGCAGAGTTGTATGTTCATTTATTTTTATTACTTTTATCATCATCATCATTTTTAGTTTACAACCTTGTGCGGGTTCTAGCCTCCTTAAGAATTTGTCTCCAGTCGTCCTTTTCTCCACCAAGCAAGTATTCCCATATTTCTTATGGGATACATCGATGTTATAAAGAAACCTTGTTTTGAGTCTTGTATCCTGATCTTAATATATTTTACGATATCTGGATCCTAGTGTATTCTATAAAGTCAGAAGTTGTTTTCTCCACACTCCATTGTCATTCACTGTTCTATAGATTCGCTTTGGTACTTTTTCTTTCGAAACATCCTAACATGTTTTAATTAATTTTAGTCCAAATCCAGGTCTCTGAACCATATGTTAAAACTGGACAAATTACTGTTTTGTTTTACCTTTTGTATTACTCGATATAATTAAGGAGTTAAGAAGGAGCTCTAAATAGCACTTACTGGTCGTGTAAATTTTGCGGTTTATCTCTGCGATAGTATTATTTTCAGTGTTGACAAGCGCACCCAGGTACTTAAATTCGTTAACTACTTCGATGACGTCGTTTTCTATAACAAGTGTTCATATGATGTGTGGTGAAGAGCTTTCACTGGTTTCATGTACTTTGTATTGTTGGTGTTTATTATTAAACCCATTTTGTAGCCGATCCTTTTAGTACTACATACAATATTGATGTCATCAGCATACATAAGGATTTGCACTGATTTGTTGTATATCGAACCGTTGTTTGTGATTTATGGTATACGTATTACTTTTTCCAAAGCCAGATTGAACAGCATATATGAGACAGGGTCTCCCTAGCGCATCCCGTTATTAGTTTTGAGAGGTTCAGACAGTTCCCTTTGGATTCGTACTCTACATTCAACTTTTAAATATAGTTGAGTTAGTTTTGTTAAATTTATCAGTTGATTTGGTACTCATAGCTCTTTAGTCTATAAATATGTGATGAGGATCTATGCCATATTTCAGTGTTTTTTATAAAAATGTTCTTAATGTTTTAATCTGATGATTGGCGATTTACTACCTCTGAAACCAGCCTGGTATTTTCTTATTATTCGTTCTGCATATGCTGCAAAGATACCTTTTTTGTGTATAGTGTAGAATATTCCAATACTTCAATCACTGGACAAGGATTTTTGTGTTCACATTTCTTTTATGAGCTGCTGTAGTGCCATGATGGCATCGTGGCTACTTTCTTTATATAGTTAAGCAGGGAGATTATCTATTCCGGGTGATTTGGTTCTGGCTAGCTTTTTAACTGTCTCATGTAACTTAAAGAATTGTTGGTGGTTCCTCTTCCTATCTGTTCGGCTTTCCTCATTTCCTTAGTCTTCCAGGTTTTCTTCTTCTTCGTCCATATTAAGTATCCAGTATTCCATCCATCGATTCAATACATATTTTCTTGTTGGTAATATATTACCATTTGGACTTCTGCATTGGTTTTTAGTTGCTTTGAGTTCGTTTTCTGTTGATTTTAACTTTCTTCAGAATACTTTGATTTATTTCTCTCTGTTTCCTATACATTTAAGTTCCGTATTTAAGTGTTTTAATTTTTTCCTTTTTTGTATTCCCTTTACTTCTCTTCTCTTTATGTGGTACTTCTCTAGTTGTTCTAGTAATGTTACTATTATTCTTTTTGGTAATTTAAGTGTTGTATTTAAAAGATTTATTACTTGATAATTATCTTTTGAAAAAATGTCTTTCATATCTTCTTTCTTGAAGAACATCAGCATGACCGCTATCCTCTATTCGTCTTGTATTTCGTTAGTGCCATTTTATTTTTGTCTGAAAAGATGTACTAGGTAATCATCTCCATATTTTAAGAGCTCATTTGTTATTTGGTCTTCTGGTGATTTTCGATTTTTTAATTTATCGATTCCTTGTTTTCTGTCTTTTTGATATGTTTCGGTCTTTCTTCAGTTATTATATTGGGCGTTTCTGTTAAGAATTCTTCATTTTCTATTTTAAATATTTCTGTGTGGTATTTCCAGCAGTTCTTTGATTTCATTTCTTTGTTGTCTTATGAAGCGCCATTATTGTTTCCGTTGTCCGTAGAAATCCAACTCTAGTCCTTTAGTGAATCTTTCCCAGTAAATTCTTTTGGTTGTCGTTGCCAATCGATGAGTTTCAGTTCTTATTTTCTTATATTCTCGGAATGATCTATTTTTTAAAAATAATTTAAAAATATATTTAAAAAAATATTTAAAAAAAAATAATATTTTTGCTCCTTATATTTTTACGAAGTTCTTTATTGTTTTATTCTTTAGCTATTCTTATTTTTTTATATGATTGCATTTCAACAAAAACAAAACTGAAATAAACTCAAAGCTCTTGGTTCCATCAAGCTGACTAACTTTTGTTCAAGTTTTGTTTTTTTTGGCCACTTTTCACTGGTTATCATAAGGAAGTACAGTTTTTTCTTCAATAAATAACATGTTTAGAGAAGATTTTTTTTTATTTTTAGTTGTGCCAGATCTATACTTATGTCTTTAAAAAAATATATTTATTTCTGTAATGAACAAAATTCTTTCAATTATAACCAAACCATTTGTGTAAAATGCTGTTCTGCGTCAGATTTTTTCATCTTTCCATTTTTTAATCCTACTTTTTATACTTAACATTGTTTGGTACTACACTCTTGTGTGTTCCCGGACGTCTTTAGTCAACTACTGCATTTTGGAATTTTCATCACCTTCAGGCATGATCTATTAAGTTTAATGTGAGTGTAACTAATGTTGAAAAATTCTTCGAACCCAAACAGCAACTAATGGTACAAAATTCGCATTCAGACTAGTGGGCGAGAGTAATAAACATAACATGACCATTTTCACTAAACAGACGCAGAGTTTCAAAACAGTTTCGAAACCAGTTCATATTACTGCTTTCGAGCTGTAGCTCCAACTGTTGCAAAACACACCAGTCTTCAAAAAGTTGCAGTTTTGTTTTATTCGTCACGAGCTTGTGTTTTTTTTTGTTTTGTCTGGTTTGTGGAAAACCGCCATAAGAACTCCCTCGCACGTTTCATACCACCTGCCCAAATGAGTAAACCACGAGATCGGGATCTTTGCTTCGAATGTTCTGGAATAACTCATTCTTTAATTGTAATATATGCCTAAATTCCAACTTTTATTAGAAACAGTAATTCGGGTTTACTGTTTATTATTATAGTGTTGCCAGAACTTCGTCGTTGGCAATTCGATCGGTACATGAGATTTTAAGAGTTCGTCTGTAGTTAAGAACATTTTAGAACATGAGACATTATGTAAGCCTAGTCTCATGAAAATCAGTATTTTCTTATTATTTATTTTTATTTAATTATCAATGCTGACAATGATCGTATCTATAAACATTTTAGCAGGGGTTTAATTAATAATTGTGTCGAATGCTTTCTCAATGTCTATAAAGTATACATGCAAATCTCGATTCATGTTTACGCATCTCTGATACTTTATTTATACTAAATCTGTACGTCACTTTCTTTCAATATTACTTTTAGGTAGACGAAATTTGTCTCATTTCAAATTCTGTTCCAATAAGTCTATAATCCATTTTTAGATAGGTTGACTGTGGTCTGCATAATATTAGGTACACGGCATTTACTGAGTTTTCACTTTCTTCTTCTTCACGTGCCATCTCCGCGACGGAGGTTGGCAATCATCATGGCTATTCTGATATTAGATGCTGCTGCTCTGAATAGTTCAATTGATGTGCATCCGTACCATTCCCTCAAGTTACGCAACCATGAGATTCTTCTTCTTCCTACACTTCTCTTGCCCTGGATTTTCCCTTGTATAATCAATTGAAGTAGGTTCTATCTCTCATTACGCATAACATGCCCCAGGTATTGCAGCTTTCGTGTCTTGAGTTTTCACTGATTCATATTATTTACGTTTGTTATAAATTCGCAAAATGCTTAATTTAGTATAGTGAAGGACATTTTCTTAGCCGTAAGCTTAGAATATATTCCATTTTTGTTCTAAAGGATAAGTTAAACAATAAGGCTTTGGCATAGAGAAAAACTAAGAATAAAGCTAGCGCTGTTTCTATTTCCATTTAATTCAGTCTTATCCATGATTTAACCTAGATAAATGTACTGAGAATTTTATCATAATATTGTACCTTACAATATAATTTTATAGTCTAATTGTATATAATATTTGTATTGCACCGCCGGAACAATATTTAAAGATAGCTAATTTGATAATTTATATTTCGTAAACTGTTTATATTTGAGGACGGTACTGTAACAAACTACTGGGATATCCCAGAAAAACTTACTCATACTTGCCATAATTCAGTTCGTTAACTTCTTACCGATAATACCATTTTCATTCCCACTGTTGACCACTAACTGAACAAACAAACAATTAAAAACAATGACGCGCTGGTACATTGATTTTTGTCCGTTTCAGAACTCTTTCATAGCCAAAAAGGACGATATGTACTTCAAGATGAAGAAGCTGAGAGATATGGAGTGTGTAAAAATGAAGGAAGCCTCTAGTGCCTTGTGGATGATCAAAAATAGTGCCAATAGCAGCTGGGTGGAGGAGTTATTGGCGGAGAGTATACTTCTCGAAACACGTAAGTAATGCTTTTATTAGATTATTAACTTTAGATTTAGTATATGTAATTTTAGTTTGGGTTATTTAAATATATTAAACATAATCCACATACCCAAAAACTGTCGTCCAACTCTAATGAAATTTTCTATTATATCTGTTTTCACTCTATTTTGCTTTTAATTTAGACAACATTTTTACAGGTCAACACTTTTTAAATTGTATGTTTAAGTATCTGTTTTATTATGTTTGTTCCTTTACTTTAACGTTTGTTTTTTCTTGCTTAGAATCTTTTAAAGCAAATTCGAAAATCAGTGTTGATATTCGAAAAACCTTTGTTTTAAATTAGACAAATTTCTATCGATTTAGTGTTTTAATAGTATTAAAGTTTTGGTCTAAATGATCTAAGAACAAAAGTAAAGTTCGTGTAACATTTTGTCTAAGCTCCCATAACGTGGCCTACTCCGGCTACTTGTATAGCTAGGACCGACGCCTTTACGTGCCCTCCGAAGAACGGTGGAGGCTCAATTAAATTAGAAATTAAAAAGTTTCTAATGTCACTGCCGGGAATTGAACGCAGGTACTCCAGTTTGTTAAGCCAGTAACAGCCGCTGAACTGCGGCCGCAACATCTAAGAACAGTATTTAGATTGATCGTTAGGGATGTGGATTACCTCAGGAAACAGTCTATCAGCAATGCAGCTCAACAAGACTGAGTTAAAAATATTGTCGACTGCAAATTATTGCTTGAAATAAAGGTATCTGCAATATATCACAGAATACCAGCTTTTGGAATTGGTTCGTGTTCATTTTCTCACCTTCTCATATCTCAACATCGTTTTATCCTGGAACGTGTTATAATGGAAAGTGTTATATACGGAACCAAGTGTCGCTTATATATATTTTTTTCATGCCTTTGGATTTTTCTCCAGAAGAGTACGACGATTACGCGATTGATGCATACACTTACAATTTGCTGAAGAATGACCCACTTGTCTTTATTTATATTTCAATACACATTCGTGAATACAGATTATACCTTTATACTAGCTTTTATAAAATCTCTTCGCTTTAGTGCCTAGTTTATGCCTGTTGATAATCTGTTACAAGTTTTTACTAGTTTCAAAGTTGTAATTATTGTAATTTTTTTGACTCTGCTTTTTTCCAACTTGACTAGTTTCGATTTTATGTTCATAGGCCATCCCTCTTTTCCTGCTGAGTATATGTATTATTTATATTTATTTTATCCTTTTTCAATTTTGGTATAGGGTTTTTCTATCTGTAGGACCTTCAAAACCCTTTTAATATATTGTTATCTTTACAGTTAAATTTACATATTTTGCCTAAATTTTTTTTAAGTACTCAAACCATACTGGTTTAGGTGATTCTTTCTGTTTTTGGTGGCGCTAAGATAATCTGTTTCATCTTTGTTGAACATAAGTTTTACTTTAAATTGCTATTTATCCATTGTTATTGTTACTGATTTCTTTCTAGGATGTTCTGAACGTCATTACATTCTAAGTCTTTTGTTTCCATTCTTATAATGCCAATTTTTTTAATTTCATACACATTCATAATTGGATACTGATATATAATCTATTTCGATATTGTTTATTGCTGAAAAATACATAAGAAGGTCATGGGGGCTATCTCTAATATATAATTTTCACTCTATTAAAAAATCTGGAAACTGGAATCCCCATTTTGTAAGTAGCTTATATATAATTACGTAAAAACCAGACAGCAATATTAGACACATGTAATTATGATTGTTTTGTAATTGGAATTTTATAAATGACTGAATTGAATTCAAAACCTCGAAATGCAAACAAGCTGATAAGTTGATATAAATCTTCTGTTTCATTCCCTGCTTTTTTAGGCGACGATATTTTTTGTACCTAATGTCGTCAATAATTTATATTTTCTGTCTCATTGTCTCATTTCTTACCCCTTTCTTCTGTGTCTTCTTGTCCCTTCTGTTTCTTCTTGTCCCTTCTAATATTTCTGTGTTGCATATTTTGCGTTTTTATTGAAATTTTTTTATACCACAGTAAGGCATACATATTATTAATAGTGTTGTTGTTTTACCCAGTATTTATCTAGTATTTAAAGAGTTTCTGAAACTGTTTTCTTGTGCCATGTTTTAGTTAAATATTAAATATATATCCAATAGGATATTTAAGATATCCATCCTGTAAAGAATTAAACCACAATTGATTTTTTTCGACGTTTCGATTTGCACTCCGGAAATTATTTTCAAAAAAGAATTTCATTTATGACCGCAGGTATTTTTTTTGTAATTTATTAAACAAAGATATTTTTATTAAAAATGTATAATAATGGACAAATTAAAAAAATTTTAATCCAAAAACCTATTAACTAACAAAAAACGTGTAAACATAAGTGTAACGCTAGGTCATTACAGTACTGTAACTAAAATAAAATAAACGACTAGACATCAAGTTTTGATGTAAGTTTTGCTAATATTTAAGAGGGGCGTAGTCTAACGCCCGTCGCCTGATGTAAATGTTCCAAAAATTCTAAAAATAAACTGTATCGACGCCAATTTTTTTAAATTGAAAATCGATACAGTAGTTTTTTAGGATTTTCAGGAAGATTTACATTAGGAAACGGAAACAATATGATTGTTAGACTCCGCCCCTCTTAAATAAAAAACGGAAGTAAAACCGGAAGTAACTTTTTTTTGCATATTTTAGATTGTAAAATGCCACGTTTAAGAAAAAGAAGTCGGTTTGAGAACTCTAACTAACTAACTAACTAAATTTATATTTAAATATTATTTAAATTTAAAAAATACAGATAACAGTATGATGCTCCGCGCTAGTCTACACTACCGCCTACTGTTCCACTTTTTTGAGAATACGCCACAATTTTACTTTATAATAAGTTTATTTTTTATTTACTTATTTAAAATAAACCTAATTTAAAGTAAAATTGTGTCTTATTCCCAACAAAAATAATAATATATTTTTAACTAATAAATTAAAAACAAAGTAATGCTTACCTCATTATTTAATTCTTCAAGTATTAAACTCAAAACGTAGTCTAAATCTCTAAATATCAATCACAACACCTCACACACGCTGCACTTGTTGGAAACAGAATACTTTCTAACTAAACATAAAAATAAAAAAATATCAACTCATCAGATAGTGTAAAACAGATCCCATAAATTAAAATCGGAGACAGGAGGATCCCGAATTTTGAGTGGTCATTATCGTTATTCTTTAAATGGAAACACTTGTTGGTGCATTCCAGCATTCGAGAATTGACGCGTTGTTACATTGTGTATAATATTGAATTCCTATACTTTACTATAGGAGAAATTCATTTTATGGCCGCCATTTTTAAACCGGTTCGAATTTTTTAAATTTTAAACCTTAGGGGGAATCTACTCAACAATCTGTTTAGAAGGAGTATTGCGCACAAGAAAAGAGCTTAGCCTTTTAGTATATAAGATTCTTAAGAAACACAATGAAATTTATATTACAACTAGCATGTCTTCATAGAAAAAGTATAATTGCAGTCAATACACATGCCGACATGATATTTGCTACACATTGTTTGAGTACTACTGCTACACCCCTCTCCTACACAGCGACGTCTTTTGTTAGGTATAGATATTAAAAGGTGATTGCTTCTATCTTACATTAGATTGTCTGATATTCTATTAAGTGTGACACTAAATTTCAAAGAATTGGGTGCTTCACCATGCTTTGGAGCATTTGTATATTTTTTAAGATATGACTGCAATAAATCTTCTGAAATCTAATTGGGAAATCTTGGGGTGGTAGTGATTGTAGAGTTCAAGCTGTTACTAATACTGCCATCAATGAGCCATGGGAAGATACACCACCACCACTTCTTTGAACGGATTACAATTCTATATGCAGATATGTTTTGGTAGATCAAATCGGTTTCCTAGCATATTATTGTTATATTTGGCAATGATTTACGGTCTTGGAATGTGCACATATTTTTATTCTGTTTTGCTATATCTGCACACAGTTCCCACAGGCGCAGCACCATAAGCTGTAGATGCAGCAGCCACAGCACTATTGTCCATACACTATGAACAAAATAACAAGATTGCTCTCGATACATGAAGCGAAACTTCTCGGTAGTGGACCTTTTAGAAATTCTGTTATTTCTAAAGGTTTCCTTAATATTATATGATTTTAATTTCAAAAAATTAAATACGTTTATGTAATTGAAAATATCTACGTAGAAATGATAATGATATTCTTTATGTGGTATCTGCTCCAACATTTTTATCAGCGGAGTGGTAGGTTTTCCAAAGGTTAACCAAAGGTCCTTAACTCTGGTGTGTATATCTTTTTGGCTACCTTAGTTCAATTTAAAATCTAGAAGATATCCATTGTCGAAATTAAGCGCCCATATCTTGAAACCAAATCTAATTGGCTTTGCTTTCATAAATTGCTTTCACCCGTGCTTGCCAAAGTATTGAATCATTGACTCATCATAAGACAGGTTCTCAACGGGAACAAAATGTTTATGAAAATAATCTTTTACCATATTTGCAAGCGGTCTGAGTTTGTCATTACCATCTACTTTGGAGTAATCTGCACAGTGTATAAACTGCATTATCTGAGCGAATCTTGCCCGTCTCATGGCATTATGCTGCTTCTACTTCATTCCGCGTGTTAGACTGGCGGTCACAAAAATGTCGCTTGCTAGTTTTGCAGTTATATCCACTCACGATGAGAATGGTAATGAAACATCGAATTTCTTTCGCCGTAATTTGATGAACTGGGCCGTTTTTCACAATGGCATACCTTATTGTTTCTGCTACTAAAATCTGGATAACATTATTATTTATTGTAACATTTTTTCGAACAGAGCAGCAGGATATTTGATATATTTTTTTATAATTTTGCACAGAAAAATGTCGTGCGTGTGACAGAACTAAATCAAAATTTTCGTTTCAGTTGATTTTACTCTAATCTAAATTTTTTTGGGATATCAACCATCTCTTTATTACAACATCACGTATCTACATAATCATAATTCATAAACCAAATCATATATAATACATAATTATATAAAAATATATCACAAAATCTGCTAGCACGGAATCCACTCTCTGATCTTTCCTCTCCTCATATAAGTTTTCGATTCGCTCTTCTGTCAATTAACCGTACAACTTTCCCAATGGGCTAATAACGCTTATACCTCTGTAATTTTTCACATTTCTTATTTTTGTGAATAGAGCTTATACACGCCAAACTTCAGTGATCTTCTGGAACATTTTCTTATTTAATCAGACATTTATTAAATATCTCAGCCAGCAATTTTGCTGGTCCTAGTTTTATTAATTCACTGTGGATATTTCCAGGTTCTGTGTCTTTCCCTTTTTTTTTCATTTCCTTTAAGGTTTGTCTTATATCGTTTACGCTGATTGGTTGTACTTCGACTTCGTATATTGGATCTGTTCTGAAGTCTCTGTAATTTATTTCGCATTGTGGTCTTGCTTCCGTCAATAGGAATTTGTAATATTCTTTCCACTCTGACATACATACAGAGTTTAATCTCCCTTTTTCTTTGTAATCTTTTCTCCTAATTCTTTTATAACAGTAATTATTTCATGTAATTTAATACAATAAGAGTTGGAATATTATTTTTGAGAACGCACTCTTTAGTATTATTTTTGGTAATGCACTATTTAGTTCTTAGCAGTTTATGCTTCCATTATATTTATTTTCATAAACCTACGTGTTGAAATCAAATTTTACCCAAAATATCATGTAGGAGGAGCAGTAATTCCGATAAAACACTTATTTTAATATGGTCACTGATTAGAAGTATATGAGTGTTTTCCATTCATCTGTTAGTCACGAAAACTTCCCAAAATTCTTTTGTACTTTTTGGTTATCTTAAAATGTAAATAAGTTGCTTATTTACATAAATATTATAACTAAATTTAATATTTATTTATTAAAGCGGTCCAGCAATTAAGTCAACTTTCAGAAATAGTTTTTTGATAAAATAAAAATATATAGATTAGTAACTTTTACTTTTTTTCATCTGATTTAAATTTACTTTATAATGCATGTAATTGTCATTCGGTTAAAATTTGATCTAACTTTCAATATTTTTTTACCAATAGATCCAAATTTAGCCAAACGGCTCACACTTCCTCTAAGGGGAAAATTCACTCATCCTAGATACCCTTCGGTATCAAAAGTATTAAGCTCTGGTGGGACCTTTTCCATGTTATCGAGTGCTAGGTGACTTGGCACGTCAGAGTATCTCACAAAAATTTTCTTACAGGTCTAAATGTTGAGAGCAGTACTGCTTTTTGCATGGTCTTATACAGATGTTTATTAAGACTTAGCTGTTTTATGTTCTCTAAGAGACTCTTCGCAGTAACTCTAGTTCTAGGAAATAATAGGTATCGTCTGAGTACTTTCCATTTTTCATCGTCTCCTTATTTGTATTTCCTAATCTCTGTCCTTACGATTCTTTCGTTATCTTTAACATGCAAGTTGTTATTGTTAGGTATCGCCACATCAATAAATGTTTTTTTTCTAGTAAGTTTATTATGTGCCACTACTAGTATGAGATGCGGTCTATTATGTGCCACTGGTTGGTCTGTGAGCACAGTGCGGTCCCAGTGAAGTTTTTAGTTGTCGTTTTCCAGCATTCTGTAAGGGATGCTAACTAGTTCTTGGTGAAGAATATTTCTTGGCACCCTGGAATTTGGAAGAAGTTGTTATTTTTGCATTTGTTTTATATGTATATTTTCCAATGTTTTATAATCCATATTTTTTGAAAGTATTCATCAATTTGCTCTTAATCGTTTTAAAATGGGGTTTAGTTTATTGATTATTTTATTGCCTTTGCTTTATCTTTTTTCATTAATAATTAGTAATGTTATTAAGTTTTTACCTGATTCCCTAATAACGATTACCAATAATGTGGCGGCGATCTTATAGTATTATCATAGTTAATTATTTTTCTGATAGTTGAAGCACAATATTTCATTATTGCTTGTTCACTGCTGGGAATAGATCTTCCTCATAATTTAACATCTGTTTCCATTTTATGATTCTTGCATCAAGCTTTTCTGGCAACGTTTTAGATCGTCAGCCCATCGTGTTGGTGGACGACCTCTTATTTCGTTAAAAGTATTATCTCCTCTTTTATGATGCTATCATTAGTAATGTCTACGTTGGTCCACTGAGTGGCTGCTACTGCTTCCTGTAGACATATATTAAATAGTTTGGCAAGGGCAAAATTATTAGTAAACTCTATCCATATTGCAAACTACTAACATAAACAAATTATCGAGGCCTGACACGCACGTGTTCCGACGGTATTCGCCTTCTCATTCGCCTTCTCCTTAGACAACAGACTATTAAATATAATTTATCGAGTTGGGTGAGAATGATTGTCATTATACAGGTCCAAACTGCTCAGTCTGATTTAGACAAAATATAGGTTTTGAGTACTCAATATCAAAAGTGCCACTGTTAGCTATTGTTTAGCAACATAAGGGATAATATAACAAATATATAATCGATGAGATGACAAAAAGTCAACACAAATTAGTAAAAGGCTGGTCCATACCATTGTGACTTCAATCCAATTGAACTCCTGGACAGACGAAAAAAATTATGTAGCAGCAAAAAACAATACTTCTAAATTTGCAGACATCTAAAATATTTTTTATGCAATTAATAATATTACTTCAACTACATGGCATAAATGTGTGCAACACGTTGAACAAAAAGTTGAGTCCAAAATGTGGACAACCTAATAAAGACCCATATCGAACCAGTAATAATAAATTTAGATAAAGAAAGCAGCACATGTAGCTACTCAGACTCTGAATAATTCAAATGGTATGTTTTTGTGTTTTGAAAATCTTATGATGACGCTACTTTATTCAAGAGTACTCTGTTATGCACATGAATATTTTATTTTAGCATATTTTTCTTCAATAAAACAATAAATTTTAGTCACAGTTAACCTTTAAGAAATTCTTACATTCTTAGTTTAAAAAGTAAATATTTTTAAAAATCATGTGATACTTTTCAGTACGACCCTGTTTGGCTTTTACGTTCAATTGACATTTGGGAATATGTATTATAAATGAACTATAGTATAACATTTATTTTGGAATATTTATTAAAAATCTATTTTTGATTTTTTTCAGAACTAAGGTACAAAGTTATAGTTAACAAAATTCGGGAAAGCAAAGACATGGATGTAGCAATCAAAACAAGAAAACTTACAGGATCTGTCACGTTATCAAATCTACAGTACGACATACGAGAACAAGACAAGAAATCAAGCGATTGCACAACATTTTACCTTCTCGCTATTTCCCATGGTACCGTAGTCTTGACTACAAAAGCTATAGAGGCAATTGATGATAAACTTGTTTTTAACGAAACGTTTACTCTCAATGACCTGGATGATGACTTTGAAATTAAGGCTGAGGTGTACTCCCTTACACTCAACACTGCTAAGCCGGGAATCGTGGAAAAACTTCTTAAACGGGTAAGTTTAAATAATCAATTTTTTTATTACCAACATTATCACTTAATAATTAGTTGAGGAACAGTTCTCGAATTAGATACAATTTTAATGACAAATTTGTCAACTTTAATTTAAAATATATCTCTTGTAATTAGTAAAAAGACAAACTGCTAATATTTTAAACGTATGAAGGTTTAACGAGTTTTTGTATAAAACAAAATGTTTTTTGTGGAATAAACAATAAATACGGTTTGTTCAAAATATCAGAGAAAAAAGTGAAACTCACATAAGTGGCGTGACTATTAGCCCGCTTTTATGCACGAGTATTTTGTCGCCTTGACAAAAAACGCGGTTTTTAAAGATGAAAGAAAATAATTGAACTTCTGTTTTTTGTCGCGTGTCGCTCTTAGACACAAATTTGTTAAATAAATCAGTGACCATCGAACCGTGCAATAAGGAAGTGTGTATTGATAAAAGTTGGATCCGTGTGTTATTTACATAATATACAAACATACCATGCGGTCCATATGTATGGAATAAATTAATTTTTAGTGTTATTATGTACGATGTGAAAAAAACCTGAAACAGATTGATTTTTATTCTTGGCATTTTGTTAGAAAGAGATTTTAGTCCTCTGTTCAGCAAGTTTTTTAAGTTTGGTGCAATCATAACTGAGAAAATTGCTTTTTCAGATGTAAAATTTTGATAATGTCACATAATCTTTAGAATGCATTTTTCAATGTACTTTACAATTAAACTAAACATTCAAAATGACTATGAATTTACTTTTTGACAATAACCGAGGCGATTTTGGAATTCTCGTACAACATTTTGTATGACCTCGGGGGTTATTTTGTTAATTTCTTCCGTTATCCTAACTTTTAAATCAGCAATACTGTTTGGTCTATTAAAATATACCTTAGATTTTAAATAACCCCATAAGAAGTAATCAAGAAGAGTCAAATCAGGGGATCTAGCCGGCCATTCGATCGTTCCACGTCTTCTAATCCACCTATTGGAAAAAACCTCATTTAAATAATTTTTAACTATACGTGCAAAATGCGGTGGAACTCCGTCTTGTTGGTAGTAAATAGATCGATCTATCACATTTGGAAGATGGGAGAAAATCCTCACTGGGTGTGTGGGTCTCACACACCCAGTGAGGATTTTCTTTGCTCCAATATATTCAGTTCTGTTTATTAACCGTTCCGTTTACATGAAACGTAACCAAAAGAAAAAAATATTTTGTTTAAGAACTGCAAATCTGTGTTCGTTCTGTCCATCATCATTTCACAGAATTCTTGCCTTTTATCAGGATCATCTTCATTTAACTCATGAACCAACTGACCTTTGTAAGGATGGTATTTTTCTTAATGCAAAACTCTCAAAATAGGTGATTTACTTAGATCATTGACGGCGGCAAGTTCTCGAGTTGTCTTATGCGGGTTTTCCTCAATCTCTAGAAATACATCTAACTTTTTTTCATCAGTAAATTTAACATTTCTACCTGCATTTTTTATATGTCCAGTATAACGAAACTTCTTTTCAATCTTGCTAACTGTAGACTGCGAAACTTGTTCACAAGGGTATTTATTATTGAACATCTCACAAATCTCCTTCTGAGTTCTTGTTTTATTACCACAACCAATCATAATTAAAATATCTATTCTTTGAGTCTCAGACAAATGAGCCATAATTAAATTTAATACGCGCACAAATATTATACTGACGTCTTTTAGTCACTTTAAATACCTAAATGACAGCAACCTACTAGATTCATATCGATTGTGTATTTGGCTTTTTAACTAATATTTTTTACCATTTTTTTTTTCTCTAGTTTTTTCCCTAATGTTTAGCAGAACAGATACGAAAATACCTTATTATTTCTAAAGTATATTTAAATAGACCAGGCAATATTGCTGATTTAAAAGTAAAAGTTTGTATGACCCCCGAGGTCATACAAAATGTTGTACGAGAATTCCAAAATGGCCTCGGTTATTGTCAAGAAGTGAATAATGGTGGTCAAGTTGAACATTTAATTTAATTGTAAAGATCAATTTTTTCATTTATGACACACGACCCCCTTTGTTATTTAAAATTTTCGAGTATTCAAAATATTTCATATTTTGATTGTCAATTTAAGAATACAAATCAATCTGTTTCAGGTTTTTTTCACATAGTACATATTAATGCTAAAAATAAATTTATTCCATACATATGGACCGCATGGTATAATTTCCACAAGGAAAATGAAACTCCTATAGTTGGCTGTTTACCATTTATCGCAAAAGTTATATTTAAAAATTCTTTATAAAAGGTATATCATTAAAAAGACCGTTTTGAACTAAAAAGTACATCGTCAGTGTATTACTACCAGGTGAACATGAGCCAAGCCACTAAATATCTGGGTAAAAACCCTTAAAAAGGTAAAAAATTTATTATGTGTTACATTTTTGTTAAAAAGATTGTGTGATGTTAAAGTATTTAACAGATACCGTGCATGGCAACGTAAAACTCACAATAGAGGTTGTTTCTGACCCTCAGACAATGTCTGTTCTAGATGGCAAATTTTAGTTGTCTTCTTCACATTCATGAATTGTCTAATTCTTTCATTTCTTATTTTGTCCATTATTGTTAGTCTACAGCTGCTTCTCCAAAACATCATTTCTAAAGAAGACGCATCTCTTGGTTGAATAATTTGAGAGCTTGGTTTAACTGCACTTCTGCTGATTGGTTTATAGCAGCGGTATGAAAAGATGATTTCCCACCTAGAGAAGATGGCATATGAAGAAGAAAGAAGCCTTCTTTCTGCTGTCTTATCTGCTGTCTGTTTATTTCACAGGTCCGACTTGTTAAGCTTTCCAATAATTCCTAGTTTTTCATTTCCATGTTTTCTCTTTTTTAAATATTTGATTTCTGTCTTATAGGATGTAAATCTTTAATAGTTTTCTCTAGTTTCCTATAGTGAATTTCAAACTAATGCAATAATTTGTAGGACTTTATTAATTCGTAGAGGTATTTGATATTCATCTTATTAATCATAAGTAAAATAATAGCAAAAAAAAATAATTGTCAAGCATATACCATCACAAACATACACCATTTATAACGACCTCAATTTATAACCCTCACCATAAATTAGATATAAACTGACAGTAGCAATTAAACATTGAAGGTCACATTTTTTGGAACATTCTTCACAAGCCAAATCCTTAAAATAAAAATAAGGTTTATTATTAAACATTCAAACGACAAAAATAAAAATTTAGCAACAAACCTACTGGTAGCCTGTTTTCGATTTAAAAATCACAAGTAGAAGTACCTCATAAGAATTAGCTCATCAGTGAGCCTTCATAATAGTCATATAATATTAGTCTTGTCCCTCCTATATTTGTTACTACATCATACATATCTTTCCCGTCCAATAAATTCTAGCAAAATGTTTACCTTCTGTATAACGGACTAAATCCTAGCCTAAGGCTCTTAGCTCAGTTACAGCATATTATTATATCTTCTAATCTCGATTCTCATAAAATACCTGTGACTTATTAGTCCACGACGCTTTACATCTTCTCTGACATGAGAACCCGAAACGTTTCAAAGGTGTTCTAGTAATTATGCGTAGATCCAAAATCCACTTTTGTGACGAATACTGTTATCGCATATAATATAAGCTTCTACCAATAAATCGTCATTTAAAATGATCTCACATTTCCTAAACTAGCTGGTGAGAACATATGTTTTTGTTTATAAGATATTTGTTTGAATTATGATCCGGAATATATTAAAACTAATGAGTTCAAATTCTCTCAAATTTCTTTTTTTAACTAATTGGTTGCTTCTTTAATATATGCTAATTCTAATGGATTTATAACGAAATACGGAAAGGTCTCATATTAAACGTTTACACAAGCTGAATTTGTTGTAGCATTGAATTATTTGAATAAATCTATATATATTACCTTTAATTTTTATTTACAATTTTGTAAAAATGTTCATTCGAAAAATCGTAACTGAGTATAGTCAAATGGCGCATATTTTCTACAGAATTTCCATAGAGAAAACTTAGTTCGTGTTTTTATATTTCTTTTTATATATCTTCTTCTTTTGGAGCCTATTCGTTTCGAATACTAAGAACGCACCGTCTCAAGATATATCTCAAGTAAAGGATCCGAAAGAACGGTAAGAGTGAACTCACCTTAAAAAAACAGAATATACCTCTTCCAGAACTTTCAACATTCTGGCTATAATTATTTTGTTAACTGATGCTTTATACATATTAGTAGTTGTTGTGAAGAACCATTTCTTTAGGTTTTGTAACCATTACTCCTCGTTCTCCAAATACTTTTCCTTGGAGGATTATGTTTAGTAATCTATATTTAGCGCCGTTCTCTAATATGTGTCCAAGATATTCTAACGTTCTCCTTTAAATCGTGTACATTACTTCTTTTGCTTTCCCCATTTTTCGTAGTACGGTCTCGTTGGTTATTTTGTTCGCTCATTATATCCTTAGGATTCGCCTTTATAGCCACATCTCGAACGTTTTAAGTTTCTTCTGCATTATTTGAGTGAGTGTCCAGGATTTAACTTCATAGAATAGTATTTAAAAAATATACCATCGCAGCATCCTTGATTTAATGTCTAGATTAAGGTTGTGGCTTTTAAAGAATTTAGTCATATTTTTGACTGCACTCCCAGGCTATTCCATTCTACATTTTATCTGATGTGAGTGATCCCTTTGTTTGTTTACTATTACTTCAAGATAGGTAAACTATTTTACTCCGTTCACTGGTTTATTATTCATAAGCAGTAAGGTTGCTAATGAACATAAATTTGGTTTTTGATATATTAATTTCTAGTCCAAATCTTTAGCTTATTTATTTTATTTTTTTCATTAGCTGTTGTAAACTTTTTAGACTGTCTGCAAAAATAATGGTGTCATCCGCATATACATTTTTGCCTAACGCCTCGCAGAATCTGGATTGATTCCGCCAATCAAAATGTGGTGTCTTGTATTCTCTCTTTTTGAAGCTTTTATACTCTACGATGTACTTTATTCTACGTACTTTTTTTGCTTTCTGATTATTGAGTAATATTGGGTAATATAGAATTATTGGGTAATATTTTGGAATATTGTCTTTGTCATAGGTTAGATGTCGAAGGTCTGCGTTCTTAAAATCAGAAACGAGTTGACGTGAGACTGCCCTCATTCCACATAACTTTTGTGCGGAGGCCTGCAAGCTCAAAACGTCTAGATATAAGTTGGACGTGAGCTTGTAGTACGTGCCCACTTTAAAGACTTTGAACTGGTAGAGGAAAACAATCTCACCCAATTCAGTTTGTATTGGAGATTTTGACGCGATGACTAATGTCTTGACGATGATCGATGGTGTGATGACTTTCGGTAAACCGGGAGCTATCAGTCATAGAACTAATGTCACAGAGCAAATGTAATTGATTCTACAGTTTGTACAGTCAGTGGAAGAATTTTTGAATATGGATTTAAAATCGCTAATAAATCGCTGGTAAATAAGTTTACAAAGTCGTGAAATAGTAAACATTATATTAAATTTTAGGAAATTATAAGTAGAGCTAGGTAAGCCATCTTGTAACAAATACACTAACGAGTTGCACAAGCAGATGTATTAGTCTGGGTACGGCATAATATTATAAAAATGAGATTGAACTCGTTTGGTCGTCTCTAAAATAATATGTTACAAGTAAAATACATTTTTATTGTCAGACATTAAAAAGTTGTGTGATTAATTTTTCCTCACAAGAATGGCACAACCGCTGCAAACATGCTCTCAAATTTGAACAAACGTTTTGCGACTTGGAACCAGCCATCGATCGATGCAGCAATTAATCAAATAATAGTTAAACCTGTATGAAAACGAATCTAGATGGAAACCCGAATTGCCATCTAGAACCCATACAGAGATATCGTCTCAGGCTCAGCAACTCAGTGTATGCACGTACAGCAAAACTGTTAGCATTTATTGGTCCATATAAGTGGTCCAAGATAAAAGCAGATTGTCGGAGACATCAAAAATAAAATTTTGTCATATACAAGCTATATTTATTATTAGCCAAAACAGATTTAATTGGACATATCGTTTTACATCTTACCGCAGAAATGTCCATTACAAATTAATACCTTCTAACATCTTTAATAAAAAAAATTAATATAAATTTCTCTCGATTACGTAGTAAAAATATTTAAAATGATCTTAATATTAAATATTATTTAAAAAAAATGTAGTTTTTATAGTAGTGGTATAGTAGTAGTAGTAGTATATAGTTATATGTAGTTTTTTTGGTTTTTACCACCTACGTACTAAATTTATAGTAAAATTAAGTACCTATATAAAAAAACAATAGTAATATAAACATGCAAAAAAATACGGGGACATATCCCATTAAAAAAAACTAATCCTGCGCTAACAAAAAGTACATCAAATGTTGAAGAACAATATAAATGACAACAAGTGATTTTTCCCAATGACTTTTGGGCTTGTCTATACCCACTGCAATTAAAGATGATCCATTTTGTAACAAATTAATCTTTACTTTTGATTGACTGCATATACTGTCACTAACACCACTGTCCAAAGATATAATTGCTCACAAGAAATGTTTTCTGATCTTCAAATATATTCCTGACTAATCAGGAATATATGGTCCTGGTGTCGTCGGTACCACTTGAGTGCCGAACCCCACACCTAGCCTTACAAAAGGCTAGCTCACTACTGATCGTCATAAAATTATCAAACCTGCAAATTTGATCTTCACTTCAACTCAAATACTTTGATAGGCACACTATTTAATTTGAAAGAAAACAAATTTTTAAACGGTGGGACGAATATAACGAAGCTTGGAAGTGGTTTTGTTTCAGTAATCTTACAAAGACCTTTAGATGAGTCTGTCATTTTTAAACTTGATATTAGAAAAATCGGTTTGTTTTGTACAAAAACCGGCAAGTTCGTTACTAAGGATTTCCGGATGATTTTTTACATAAAAAACATCAATCTGTTTCTATCAGTGTCATTTTTCTAGTTTGTTTCTCATATTTTTTTCTCAAACAATTCTTTAATATTTTTCATGCTCTACATACAAACTATTTTGTTTTCTTTGGCCAACATTTTTTAAATTTGGTTAATATTGTTTAATATCTCAATGTATAGGTTCTATTTTCACCTTTATTTCTGTGATTATTGTGTTTTTATTTCGTCTTATCATTGTATTAGGATTTATAGTTTTCATTTTCTTGTTTGTCTTTTATTTATGGTTCATTAATATTATATACAATACAAAAGTCAAGTTAATACCTATTAACCTATTATATTTTTAATAATATATAAAATGATTCTTACATGTTAAAATATTTTGCGTTAGTAGACCGTGTACACATTATGAAACCAATAAATAAGAATCTATACCAGATAGATTTTTTATATCGAATAAATAAGCATACTTACATATTTTTCTATTCAAATAGGCGCTATAATTTTCGGTAAAATCATTTAAATTCGAACAGTCCGCTTTTACTAAATCGATCTAAATTTATGGATCTACCGTCGCTAGTATGATTTTAGAGCACACAAAAAATATTAAAATTTAATGACATGCAAAACCTGTTGGTAAGATTTTGGAAAGAACAAATTTGATGTTGTTTATTTATAAATATTACTTAACGTGTACAATTTGTACACTTCGAAAAATAAGTTCATTTGCGAATCAATAACTTTTATGTAACATTAATTCGGTTTAATAATTTCTAAATAACTGCTTCTTCTGTACTTTGTTTATTCTTCACCTCTATACTATGTTGGAATATTTCTTTTAATATCTGTGTACAGTTCATTATTGTATGAACAAAGGCACCTTCATGTCAAAGGACATACACATACACACACGCACATATATATATATATATATATATATATATATATATATATATATATATATATATATATATATATATATATATATATTTAATGTATCGCAATAATCTTAGATTGCGGACGCCAACTATAAATCAAATGTTTTGTATGTGAAAAAATACAAAAGAAGAAGAAGGAAAGACTTAAAAAATATAATAAATATACTGATAAAACACCTTGACAATAATTGAAAGCTGCGCAGCCACTATTGTTTCGCGACTATTGATACTACTTTACAAAACTTATAAATAACAACTTTATATCTCTTTATTATTATTCTTAAATTTTAATAAACTGCATATCTTTTAATTTATATTAATTATATAATTGGATACTTGGATATTTGTCAACTCGCTAGCTAACTCCTCCCTTGGATCTTCTGCCAAAAACGAATCTCGCACCCTCGTCCCAATCAAAATTCCTCTCTCCCCCTGCATACTACATTCTCCTAGCCTAAACTTCTCCCGATGCAATGATAATTTATTGGTACTTACAAATGCCGTTAACATTAACTTCTGCACGGATACCATTCAGCAAACACTGAATCACCAGTTTTTTTTCAAACAATTTTAAAAATAAAATTTCTTTTTATTCACACAACTTAATTTTCTTCTACCGTTCAAATTTAACGGCATTCAATCTCTTTAGCTTCAGATGTTACTCTTTTCACAAACAAGAACAGACTGTAATTTACAGTATTCTCAGTTTCTACAAAATCCGTCAAATTAATATTTTCTTGTTTTTGATGCACACCCAACAATAGAATCTGCATAAATGAAATCTACATTTTTGACAAGACAATAGCTGAATAGGGTTAATCGCTATTTTATTATCCCCTCGTTAAAAAAAAAACAATCCCAAACACCTTTCCTTGAACACTCGTTCTATTTATAAAACATTCAATTCTCGCCATTATTTTAAATCTATTATCTATTACTATATACTTTGTTCATTGAATTTAAAAAAAAAGACATAATTTTCACCGTAAAATTCCTTTTAATATTCAGTGATATCACATACATATATCTTAAAATAGCTCTCTTTGTTAAATTTCTTCTTTTCTGTGTTGTTATTTACAAAATTTGTTTTATCGATCAACAAGAATTATTTTTTTTTTCAAAAATCAAACTAGATCTACTTCATATTTCTATTTTCTTCCTTTGACTTTCTAATACTATTTTTGATTTTTCTGCTATTTTATCTACTTCTTTTTATTTTTATTAACTCCTTACTTCGTATTCACATTTCTCCAATCTCCAAACTTTCTATTCGGTTTGTCATTTTTTTATTTTCTTCTCAGTTTTCTTCTAGTTGTAATTTCATAAATTGTTTATTTTCTTTTTCTTGTCTTTTCATATTTTTTTTATTTTTTTCTCATTTCTCTTCTTGCTATTTTTGCTATACTTTCATCATTTTTATTTTCTTCCCTGTTTTATTCTTATTGTTTTATCATTTTTTATCTTCTTTTCTATTTTCTTGCTGGTCTTCATCATTGTTATTATTAAATTTTCTAAAATGCCTGTTTCTTATTTCTCCTCAACTACTGTGACATTTTCCTTATTGTCAGATCCTTCTTTCACAATTACTTCTTCTTTTCTGTACTCTTCTTTCCTTTCCTTCATTTTACTTTGTGCTCTTGTGGCCGACATGTTTACCAATAACCAAAAATAATTTCTTTTATACCAGAAACCAAAGCAAATGGCTTTTGCAACATCCGTTGGTGTTAATGTCATTTTAATACAAATATAAACTCTAAACTCAAAACGTTTTAATAACAAATTGGTCTGATTATTGCGATATGATTTAGAAGAATGCCTGTATATTTTCTTTTTAAATAGGAAATGATGATGACCGTAGTCTAATAATTTATTTTTTGTTGCAGAAACCGAAGTGTTGTTGCCCAAGCAACAAAATCTACTACGAAAACGTCAACACTGCAGAGCTAAAAGAATCATCTATTTTGAAGCCATCATTTTTATCCTGTGGCGAATTCACAATAAAATCAAACGACATAGGAAACTCTAGATTTGCACTCCAAAAAGGAAACAATACCTTGAAAAACTTCGTCAAAGCTGTATTAAAAGTAGAGCACATGACCCTATCGACCAAGTTAACTGGATTTTTAACATTGGGAAAGGAAGACGAAGAAAACAATGTTCATTATTGGGAAAGAAAATGGTGCTCACTTAATGGAAATACGTTTCTTATATACAACTACCCACAAGATGAAGAATTCGATAAACTTCCGGCAGCTAAAATAAATCTGGAATATTGTCTCATGCCTTTAGTAAAGAACCCTGAAGATTGTCCTAGGAAGAAGATTTTCGTATTCAGAACCGGAAGGCCAAGTACGCTTAATGACAGTAATACAGAGAAAATTAGAACGAAAGAAAATTTTGTGGCTGATAAATACTATCTATCGGCGGACAACAAGGAAGATTTTGACCGTTGGACCACCACCTTAGATCTTGCTCTAGAGCAACTAGCATTATGGAATAGACTTATTTTTAAACAGTGATATTTTATAAATATGATTTTGTACATAGTTTTGGAATAAATTAAGTTTAAGTTTACTTATAGCACTTTTATTTTATGACCTTTCTTCAACATATAACTGTAGTATTTATCAATTAGTGAGGTTTAAATTTAAGGGTTTTAATAAAGTCTTAGACAAGAACAGCTATTAGTAACAGCATATCATATTGGGTATGGATTTCCCATGACCACCTGTCAGGAACACAACAGTCGTGTATCTCTGACACAACAACCGAGAGTTAGTTAACTGAAATGTAATAGTAATAAAACACTATCTCTGTTTACGGAGTTTGGCTAATTATACTAATTACTGTTACTATTACTGTTACTCCAGAAAAACTGAAATCACGGTGCTGTAAAAGAAATAGTATAAGATTATAACACGCATTTCTAATAAGATTATTAACGAATTAGGAATTAACAAGTAGTGTGAAGCCAGCTGGTAGATACTGAGGGATATAGTATAAGCATAAGTAGCCAGAGACTGTCCTTACGGGGGGAGTTTTACCTCCTCTCTTGTGAAATCTGATCTGATAGCTAGACTTAGCAAAGACAGGAATCATCTCCTGAGCTATCCGGATGACCTGGTCATCTTAGAATATGACAAATATAATGCCACACTCAGAGATAGAAGGCAATAGGCTTTAAGTGTAGTTACAGAATGGACTTTAAATGTAGGGCTTAACATAAGCCTCCAGAAACCCAAAATCATAAAATTTACCAGAAGGGGGATCTTAGAGGTACTGGGTCGTATAAGCTTAAATTCTACACATTTAAAACAATCGTCATAGACTGCAGGATTATACCTGTTACACAAAAGGGTTTAAAACGGCAGAAGGTTCGAGTGCAGGAATATTCGGTAGTGGCGTAAATTTAAACATTTCTTTTGCACTAGCAGAATACACCTCTGTATAGCAGGCAGTAAAGATTTATGCAATTTTTAGTGTGCAATCAAAATTAACATCAATATCAATATATATACAGTAAAACTTGCATGCATTGGACTCCTCATAGTACTCCCCCAAAAGGAGTTATAAAATACAAGTCAATGTTTACAAATAAAAAATTGAGTATGGTTATCATACCTATGAATATATGCTTCGTTGCCTATAAAAAGGCAGTTGATAGTGTAAGCTGGATAAATTTGTGGTCCATTTTAATAGAAATGGGCACACCAATGCACCTGGTGACACTTATTAAAAATCTGTACCAGTCCAATATAGCAATAGTACGACTAGATCAGAAGTTCTCAAACTAATTTAAGACCGAGAGAGGTGTTAGACAAGGATGCGTGTTATCACCTGACTTTTAACACCTGACCTTGAATTTAACATTTATGGTGAACATGTCATGAGGATGGCTTTAGATGAATGGGCCAGTGGAGTAACAGTGGCTGGTAGGAAAATCTCCAATTTAATATTTGCTGATGACACTACACTTACAGCAGCAAATGAGCAAGACATGTTTAATCTCCTGCTAAGAGTTGAGAACGAAAGCAATAAAGTTGGTCTGAAAATCAATAAAGCTAACACAAAAATAATGGTGGTCAAAAGATTCCACATTATTTAACTGACTAACATGTCACAGGAATACCAGATAGTGGACGGTTTTGTCTCGGGTCTAGTATAACTAATTATGGTAACTGTGAAGCAGAAGTTCGGAGACGTATTGGTATGGCAAAAAATGCGATGAATCGTTTAACTAAAGTTTGGAAAGACAGATCTATCTCTCAAATTTTCAAGATGAGACTGGTGAATGCCCTTGTATTCTCAATATCATTATACGTTGCAGAGACTTGGGCCCTTCGTGGCCTTCGTTTGGCGCCAAAAATTGATGCCTTTGCGATGTGGTGCTGGAGAAGAATGCTATGCATACCTTGGACAGCTCATAGGACAAACGTTTCCATTCTAAACCAACTCAAGATTAAAAAAAGGCTATCCACAATATGTCTGCAATCTGCAACGTATTCTGCAATTTTTCGGTCACGTGGTTTGCAGAGATTAATTGTTTCTGGAAACGTTCCAGGGAGAAGATCAAGAGGACGATCACCAACTAGAAGGTCCGACCAGATTGGAAATTCAGGTGGAAACTCATTCTGCGAAGCTCTCAGAGCAGCTGAAGATAGAGACCAATAGAGAAAAATTGTGAGGAATATTGGAGGAAATCACGATCTTCAGTAATGGGGAAACGACAAGACAGAGATGGTTAGCAGATTAAAGTTCATCAAATGTTATGCATGGTCGCAACTGCTCTATGGGGTAGACGCTTGGACTCTGATAGCTCAATCCGTAAACAAATTGAGGTATTTGAAATGTGGCTATATAAGCGCATTTTTAAAATTCCTGGATTGCAATATTGGAATTGAACATGGCAGAAAGCTTATGAATCTAATTAAAATAGGAAAAACATCGTATCTAAGCCACATACTTCGAAACGATAAATAAATTGAAATGAAAAAGACAGCAAAGATTTGATTTCACGTTCAAAGCGTCTATGTATCTATTGATACGTATTTCGACTTAATAAGTCTCATCAGAACAGTTATTCATAGCCGTTCTTAACGTGAAAAATAATCTTCTCTGTCTTTTAGGAAGCAACAATAAAATGGCTTCGTTATGGACGCAATAGCGACATCTGATAGAAAAATCGGTAAGATAGTTTCGAAACAAATTCAGATTTCTGCTTTAATCTGAACCTTCTATAAATGCAAGGTATAAAGACGTTGATAAAGATGTTAACAGAGACATGGGAAATCTAAAATTTGCATTCCACGACATGTCTATCAACTAAGCAGAAATCCATAACGAATTTGTTTCTTGTACTCATATAGAGTAGATCCGAATAAAATGAAAAAGACAGCAAAGATTTGATTTCACGTTCAAAGCGTCTATGTATCTGTTGATACGTATTTCGACTTAATAAGTCTCATCAGAACAGTTATTCATAGCCGTTCTTAACGTGAAAAATAATCTTCTCTGTCTTTTAGGAAGCAACAATAAAATGGCTTCGTTATGGACGCAATAGCGACATCTGATAGAAAAATCGGTAAGATAGTTTCGAAACAAATTCTATATATAAATATAAATAAACTCTTTTACACGTCATCATACAAGGAAGAGTTAATGAAAGGAAAGGCTTGGGAAAAAAAGAAGAAATCTTGGCTAAGGAATATCAGATTTTATACTAATTTTAGTGTTGAACAGATATTTCACGTTGCAAAAGAGAGGGAAGCGTTTAAAGAAGTGATCGCCAACCTTCGTTAGAAGACGGTATAATAAGAAGAAAAATGGGGCTTTCATAAGCCTTAGATTGGACTTTAGGTGTGGAAATACAAAGAGGATTTACATTTTAATTAGGAATAAGCCACACCTTTACTTAAATAAATTTATTTTGACGTTTTAATTTCCACTACTAAAATCGTTCTGTAGCTTCAGAATAATATACAGAGAGACACTCGACAGTCTGGTGAAACATAACAGTGTCACAATTAGTATGGATTTCAGGTCACCGAGGAATATACAGCAATGAAAGAGCTGATGCCAGAAGATCTATCAAAATACTTCGGTCCAAAAGCCGGCCGTGTTAGCGCCAAAATCATAGACCGCGATGGAAAAAATTCTAAATCCGAAGACAACATAACTCTCACTTATAGACTACAAGCCCATGGGACATTTTTAAGGGGTCATTTGACCCAGCATGAATCACATATAAATCAATACTACAATATGTAATAACAACTTTATACACAAGGCCGCCAATTTTTATTAGCTCAGGTAAATACACCGGTAAGTTAAATTTACCATTCAAGAAGGGGACATTTTGGTCAAAGATGTTTGTACGGTATTTATAACTCAGGTAGGTAATACAAAAATAATAAACCAATTGCCGTACAAAAATATTGGTACCAGTAGCAGGGACAATCTTTGATTTTCTTAAAATTTTGACCCCATTTTCAGTAATTCGATAGAGCATTCAAACATAGTTTTGGATCGTTATTTAGATTACTTTTTTTGCAGTGCCGTATATATCGACTCGTGGTGAGAAATCTAGGGTGCAACCCTTGGTTTTAACCCCTATTCGTTGAGGTCATTAAAAAATGTATGGCATCAATTTTAAATGATTACTTTTTTAGGTACCTTGCTCTGGATATTTAAGCGATATCTAGCTAGAGAGCTGTTGATTTCATGGGGAATATAACCTTTGCAAATAAAATAGATAATAGTTAAAAATAAACCTTTAACACACAGATTTTGCTACACAAGAAGGTTTAACGTCGCCTTGATACATGACATATGAATATATCAGAGCCAAATTTATGGTCCAATGGATGTTAACGACTTATATATAGCAGATTTGCTAAAGTCTCGAGGATGTGTATAATATAACAGTTAATGAAAGATATACAATACGCCAATTGGTTACAGCACTATCGGTGTAGAACACATGGCCTCCATAGAAGAAAATGTGTTTCAAACAAAATACATACACTTTTTTTCTTAATTATTTTTTATTTCTTAGAAAATTGCCGTTACACAGGTTACGCTAGGAAGATATAGGAGCAAAAATATTTAAAATATTTACTATTATAAATTTAAAAATAACAAACAAGTACAAAACTAGATAAATGAAAAAACACAACTAAATTATTAGATCTAAATACAGTTTGTTTTGTGATGATATGTTCAATAGCAGCTGTCAGCCTGTTAAGGATAATTCCTTCAAGAACCTTATATAGGTGGCAAAGCAGCAATATTCACCCCTCAAGCGTGTTTCCAAGCAATATGATTGTCAGGGTTGACTCTGACAAGAACCTGGTTGAGCTTTTACTAGGTACATCTAATGCTTGCTCATGCTTTTGAGTTTAAGATCATTAAGCGACAAGGAAAACTTCATTTCAGAGTACGCCGAAAGTAATCTAGTAACATCACTCTGCGGGAAGGCCCCTTCCAGGTCCTCAAGAAAAAATTTAAAAAAGGAGACACTAAAAAGGCTGTATCATTGCTCATTTGTTCATTTTTATATCCAGATTTAGCCATACGGCTCACACTCCCTCTAAGGGGAAAATTCACTCATCCCAGATACCTACGGTATCAAAAGGATTGAGCTCTGGTGGGACTCTTTCCGTGTTATCGAGCCCTAGGTGACTTGGTTTGCTGGAGTATCTCCCAAAAATTTTCGTACACACCTGGACGTCGCGAAGAGTACAGCTTTCTGCATGGCCTTATAAAGATGTTCATTTAGACCCAGCTGTTTTATGTTCGCTAGAAGGTTTTTGGGAATAACACCAGTAGTATATAGAATAATACTTGGCGATCTTTTCGTTGTATTTAACACGCAAATTATTGGTGTTAGGTATCGCCACATCAATAAGTGTTGTTTGCCTGGTAAGTTTATTAACTAGTATGAGATCCGGTCTATTATGTGCCACTGGTTGCTCTGTGAGCACAGAGCGGTCCTAGTATAGCTTGTAGTTGTCATTTTCAAGCATTCTGTCAGGGAAATATTGATAATAAGGAAGATGGTCGGTTTGGAGAAGTCCCAGTTTGTCAGCTAGTTCTTGGTGGATAATCTTTCCTACTGAGTCATGGCGTTCTGTATAATCAGTTCCGACAAACGCCTGGCAGCCCCCGGTAAGATGTTGGATGGTTTCTTAGGCTTGGCATCCATATCGGCATTTGTCATTTTGGACTTTAACAATATATTTCAGGTAATTTTTAGTTGGTATAACCTGATCCTGAATGGCAAGTAGGAAACCCTCAGTCTCGGGAAACATCTTTCCTGATGTCAACCAGTAGTTCGACGCTGTATTGTCGACATATTCTTGGCTGATCTCATTGAGATGTCGCCCATGCAGAGGTTTACTCATCCAGGTGATCATTTTTTCTTACTTAGTCAGATGGTTTATGCGCATTTGTTGTTCCCTCAGTTTTAGCGGCGTTGTGTCATCTACTTCGCAAATTGCTCGATGTAAGGTAGATGTCTTAGCCTGCACCTGAAAATAAGTTCTTAAATTAGCAACCTGTTTATCCAATTGCTCACCTATGTCCATAAGTCCTCTTCCCCCTTGATATCGCGGTAATGTTGTTCTCCCTACTGCACTGCGTGGATGGTGTTTTTGCGCCTTTGTGAGAAGTGTTCTTACTTTCTGCTGAAGACTCTCTATATCCGTTTTTGACCACTTTATAATACCAAATGAGTAGTTCAGCGCGGAACAGGCGTATGTATTTAATGCCTTAAACAAATCTTATATACTAAAACGCTTAGCCCTTTTCTTGTCCACCACTTTACTCAAAAACCATATTAGATAATTAAAATATTTTTTCGGAATATTATTAGTATTACGTATGAGATTGTCAAGATATACTTTTGGTACAAAAATTTACTTTAAGTTTTAGACCCCACAATGTATATATGGATCGAAAGGTCTCGTCGAGACGAATCTAAATATGTACTTCCGGTTGCGATCCGACACCGGTAGTGACCCGAAACGCGCATAAAACGTCAAGATAGAGCAAATCTGACACCGGATTCGTGATCAGCATGCAAAATTAACTGCTAAATGATATCCATGTCGACATTTGATGAACTAAAAATTGCATTCCGGTTTTGAGGTCGACTTCCATAATCACTTTTTTTTTTTACTTGCATTATTATTAATGAATGTTATGTATATTCTTGCTTATATTGTTTGTATTGATCTCTTAATTTTTCTCGCAAAATAAAAATTTCATTTAAAAAACTCGATGTCGAGTTGGTCCGCTAGTTTTTACTATTAAGATATGACCAATTTAGTTGTCTTACTCTTCGTACGAACTCGGAAGTTAGTTCGGTTTTCATTAGTTTATGGTCAATTTTTCGCGCTTGCTGTACTCCGAGATATTTGCACATATCTTTTTTACCCATTGCCTCGATGTTTTGGCCATCTTGCATATCGAAACCTCCGGGCTGAACCTTTCCTCTGATTATATTTAGTATACGGCACTTGTCTAATCCAAAATGCATACTAATATCATTTGAGAAAGTTTCTACAGTTTTTAGCATCTGATGTAAGTGGTTTCGAGTGGAAGCCATTAATTTTAAATCATCCATATACAACAGATGATTAATCTTCGCCACAACAGTGTTGTTATTTTTGATGCTAAATCCTGAGTCAGTGATGTTCAGCAGTTGAGAGAGTGGGTTCATCGCTAGGCAGAACCAAAGTGGACTTAACGAGTCTCCCTGGAAAAGACCCCGGTTAATAGGGATATCTTCAGTTTCTATATTGGCTTCACCAGGTATTTGAAGGTGAATTTTAGTCTTCCACTCTGCCATTATATGCTTCAAAAAGGTCACGAGATTATCATCGACTTTATATATTTTTAATATATCTATAAGCCATTCATGCGGTACTGAATCAAAAGCCTTCTTGTAGTCAATGAAGGCAGTAAAAAGGTTTCTTTTTTTGGTGTATGCCTGGTTAGAAATGACTGAGTTGATGATAAGTTGTTCTTTGCAGTCCATGGAGCCCTTAGCGCATCCTTTCTGTTGAGGTTTTATGATATTGTTTAGAGCACAGTGTTGGTAGATACGCCGGGCCACACAGGATGTGACCAATTTGTCCAAAGTTGGAAAAAAAGTAATTGGGCGGTACTTGGCTGGATCTTGGGTGTTATTTTGATCCTTCGGTATTAGATAAGTGGTTCCCTGAGTAAGAAATGATGGTATTTCCTGTGAATTAGAAATAATATTATTAATTAATACTGTTAAAAGGTCATGAACACTCCAAAACTTCTTTAGCCAGAAGTTTTGAACTCCGTCTGGTCCAGGAGATTTCCAGTTATGAAGCTCTTTGATAATGTTCGAGACTTCTTCAGTGGTGAAAGGCTTATAAGGAATATTCCTGTAGTGTTGACAGTTGTTCGTCGTGTCTTCAATCCATCCAGCATTTTTGTTATGAGTAGCTGGCGTCGAAAGTTGGTTTCCCCAAAACTCATGAATTTCTTCTTGGCTTGGATAGGATTTATTTACATTTTCTACGGTGGAATTCAGTTTTCTATAGAAAGCCTTCTATGCATTCTCAAAAAGTATATTGTCGCATTTACGGTTGTTACTAACTTTGTATCTCCTTAGGCGACCTGAATAAACGGAGAGTTTTTGTTTTAATGTGTCTAGGCAGTGTTGAGCTGTGTTGTTTTCTGGATCATGTTGTGAGTGTCTTGGAGTGTTCAGAATTATTTCTTCAGTTTTTTTAATTACTTTTCGACTTCTTACTCCTCGGATGTATTCTGTAATTTGTCCAATATCCCTGCGCAATAATTCAATTTTACTCAGCAGTCTTTTTTCCCAGGGTGCAATTTTGTTTTCAGTCCTTCCGATATTAGTTCCCCGTCGTGTTCTGATCTTAATGCGCATAACATTAGCAATTGCTGTATTTTTAAATTATTATTATTATTATTCGTATTAAAGGGAAAACTGAATAGTGTAGAAAATTTCATTACAATTGGATGACTCTTTTTGGATGTTGCTATATTTAGCTAAACAGCAATAAAAATAAAATTATAACAAACATATTAAAGCATACATACAGGTTCTTCAGCTTTTTAGTTGTAATATTATACAAGTTTTTGTGTAAACTACTAATCGTAAAGGTCGCATAAACTATAGTTTTATTGTAGTTTAAAAAAGCAATAATACAGTCAGGGATTCCAGATTTCATTTGGCACAAGCACATATAGATATATATTCTATTCGTTTTATGACCGAGTTCCACCAGTTATGCCAACCTAAGTAATAAAATTCCGAATTGATAGAGATATCCGTTTAAAAGCCACGAAACATTAGTACCATACTGCCAAAGGCCCATAAAAAAGCCGACCATATAATACGATAGCATATTATTAATAAATGTACAGCGTTCGATTTTTAATCTACTTAAAGTTGGCTGTGACTTAATAAAACCTCGATGTTATTTTTATATTGGTCGTTGATGTCCGATTGAAATAGCAAGAATGAACAGCGAGTCATCTTGGTCGGCGCTTGTCAACAAGCATCATGGGAGTGAATATGAAAGGACGAGGTAGTGGTGTAGGGGTGAACTGTGACAAAATAAGCATTCTTATTATATTCACCTTAACCCATTCATGGCTAGAACTATTTATGCGTATGTTTTTTAATTTCTGAAAAATTTATGCTCTAAAAGTCACAAAATTAACAAAAATATATGTTTAAAAACATGAAAAACTTCATTTTTTTGATAATTGGCTGTTGCGAAAATCCAACACTGGGCAGTCAGGATGTAATTTTTTTTAGAATACGTTGTTTGGAATATTTCATTAAATCATATAAAAGAATTTTAAATAAACTGACATTAAAATAATAATTATTAAAATAATAAATAATAATAATAATAAAATAATATTAAAATAATAATAGCAATAATAAATTATTGCGTGTTACTATGAAATTTAATAATACAATTTTTATTGGTTGTTAAGTGACAAAGAATGCATTGGGTTCGTTTTTCTTCGGTAGAAATAAGGCTTTGGTTATATTTAGATGAAACAAGTCCATTTTGGGTTGTTCAGGGATAATATGTCTTATTCTACCAAAAATTTTGTAAAGAGACATCAAGGCTCCAGATAAATAAAGGCCAATATCCTTTCTGAGATCTTATATTTGTTCTGCAATAGGCAACATTTTGATCTATCCGATCAGTTCCTGCCATATTTTATAAGCCTGAAGAAGATGTAGTTGTGTTACTTTGATTTTTTTGCTTTGGGCAAAGGAGTATCTGTTCGCTTAATAAGCTGGAGTCGTTTTATAGTGCCAATTACGGTAATTCGATGCCAAAGTTACTATGCTGTTGTTATTCCATCTACATAAAAGCACCTTATTTTTCTCGTCATGCCAAGTTTTTGTAAATTCCACGTATGGATTTTTTAAACGTTTCACTGAATGGACACTTTTCTGTTCTATTTGATCTTATGGTTACGTAACCTATTCCCTTCGATGTTAAAAAATCAATTAGAGGTGAAATAATTATCAGCATATAAGCAATGAAGCATAACCCAATCGCATTGAATTTTAGGAATGCGTTGAGCAAACTGGAATATTATTCCACCTCTAAGGCCAAATTATTGTTTGTATTCATTGGATTTTCCCTCAGCTCCTTGATAAATATTGAAATCTATGAAGTAACCAGATTTCTAATTCCAACACCACGATTTATACCCAAAGTGTATGGGCTTACCTTTTGATGATGATGATGATAGTGTGTTTGGCATGGATACTAGTCCTTTTGCCACAGATTTTTAAATGATTTATGTTATGTTTATCAATTAAAAACTTGATTGTACTAAATTTATATTATATATCCGGATGCATATAAATGATTACATATGAGTTCGTATATGGATTTCTGATTCAATGACAGTAGGTGGGTTATGTTTACTGGAAGTTGCACATTACTTTTAACTAGGTTTTCACAAAACGTAGATGAGAGTGCTTTATTTTTAATACATCCAAACAGGATGTGATTAACATCACACTGGGAAATATTATCGCATAAACACTTTCCTGATTCTATAATGTTTAATCTAGCCAGGTGAGCAGGAACAGCACCGTGACTAGTTTTTAATCTTGTAATAGTTGCTGCTGATCGTTTAGATATATTATAATGGAATATGTGTGGTAATTCTGTTAGGGATGGTAGCGTAGGATGGATCTTGTAATAATGATTATTTGAAGTATTCGCCAATATTTTCCATCTGTCTTGCCAGTTAAAATTTATTTTTTTATTATAAAAATTGATTAGGTCTGATACTGTGTAAATATGTTCTTGTATACCTGAATGAGTAGAATCCTTAGCGAGCTCGTCTACTATTTCATTACCTTTTATCCCGGAGTGACTTTTTGCCCAAATAAATGTTATATCTTTGTTTCTCATTTTTTGTTTAATGTCACATATCAGCTCACATGTTTTATGGTTTAACTCAGTATTATTAAGTCCACTAAGAATTGACTTAGAGTCTGAGATGATCACAGCATCTTGCAAATTTGCGTGCTCTAGCCAATCCAGAGCTTTCCCAATAGCTACCGCTTCTGCAGTGTAAATAGAGCAATGTGGAGGAAGCTTTATTTTAAGTGATTTGTTTTTGGAAGGAATGTACACTGCAGACCCTACTTTCCCATCGTTCAGTTTAGAGCCATCTGTGTAAATTATAGTTTTATTAGTATATTCACTCAATATGGAGTTCAACAGCTTGTTATTTATTTGATGTGAATCTGAATATTTCGGAAATATAATATTTAATTTTTTGAAGATTGTATTAAATTCTAATTTATAAGATGGTTTAATATAATTTGTTGAAAGTGTAACCGGTAAATCATTAGTTTCCAGAAAGGCATCTGCTAATGGTGGTGAATTTTTTATTCTCCAATAATTGTTTACTAGATTTTGTATGGATAATTCATACAGCATACTTAGTAGGCCACTTGTTCTAGCCCTTAATTTTAATACATATTTTGTTGCTAATAAATTTCTACGATTTTCTAATGGCATTTCATTACTTTCAGCAAGTAACAGGGGGCATGGTGTTGATTTCATAGCACCCAAAGTTAATCTCAAACTTTTAAACTGAATACGATCTATTTTTAGTAAATGTGTTTTGCTTGCTGATCCGTATAATACACATCCGTAATTAAAAATTGATCGCACGTAGGTCCTGTAAAACATCAATGCAACTTTGGGATCAGCACCCCATTTCCTGCAAGTGACACATTTAAGGAGATTAATGCCTTTCTCACATCTTTTTTTTACATATTGGACATGTTTAGACCATAGTAATTTGGGGTCTAGGATTATACCAAGATATTTATACTCAGTGACAACGGGTATATCATATCCTGACAGGTGTAGACTATCAGGCGTACGTAACCTATGTCTTGTAAATATCATAATGGCAGATTTTTCTGGGGATATAGTAAGTTCGTGGTCTTTAGTCCAATTGTCTACTAGTTTCATGATGTGTTCCAGGACCTCCACACAATCGTCATATGAATCACGGACGGAGTAAATACATATATCATCGGCGTACTGTATACATTTTATGGAATCAACAAAAATGTCATGTATACTTGCCGAAAATATGTTAAAGAGAATTGGGCTTAATACAGACCCCTGTGGTAATCCTGTATGAGTTATTCGTGGACCATATAACTGATTACTATGGTCTCTGATATATAAAGTTCGGTTGCTAAAAAGATTAACTATATTAGCGGATAAATTTGTGGACAACCCCAGTTTGCATAACTTTGAATGCATTACTGTTAAATTAACACAGTCGTAAGCGCCTTTAAGGTCTAGAAAGAAACATGCTAAATATTTATTTTTTGAAAAATTTAGTTAGATATCTGTTGTTAAGTGACTTATTGCATCTAGTGTTCCCAGACCAGATCGAAATCCATATTGAGTGCTTGGCAAAAGATTATAGTGTTCGATTGTCCAGTTAAGACGATTTTTGATAATTCTTTCGAAAGTTTTTGTTATACAAGACAATAGAGAAATGGGTCGATAAGACGATGAGAGAGTTTTGTCTTTGTTTGGTTTGATAAAAAGACATATAATTGTTTCTTTCATTTTGTCAATGTAATTTCCTTTCAAAAGCCAATCATTAAATATTTTTAATAAATGATTTTTTGCCTTATCTGGAAGGTGGTTAATTATGGAATAAGTGATATAATCTTTCCCGGGCGCAGTAGATTTTGATATTTTAATAGCTGCATCCAGTTCTTGGATGTTTATTGGATTTTCTAGTAATTTGAATTTACTGGAATTGCATATTGATACGTGTTTTACCTTTTATATATGTTGTTTCATACTATGATGTCCATAGTATGGTATCATGGCCTCATTTACGCTAGATTCGGTTTCCCATACAGTGTATATTACTTGAAATCAGTATATTTTTAACGTCATCAGATTGTTCCCAGTACATGCGTCATCTTGGATTCGTGCTATACTCACTAACTAGTAAAATCCCTATAAAGACTTTTAACTCGTCTGCTGCAAATTATAAACTAGTACCTCTCTAAAGAGCATAACGCACTGTCTCCTTAACAATATTTCAAAGATTCCCTTCAGTTTTTTATGTTCAATATTCAAATAAAGGGAATTTTCATCTGGTAAATCTCCCTGAATCCATTTCCGTGGTAGAAGAGTTACACTTTTTGCACGAATCTCAGTAGATGCCACTCAGATATATTAAATTTCTTAATTTTGTGTCTCTATTTCTGTTTCTATCTTAATCTCTTCCGTATCTTCTTATTCCTGAACTTGTGTCACATTTTGAAGATCTGCCTCTTTTGAATATAGATTTATATTCTCTTCGTCAATCCTTCTTTCTTCTTTTTGATGAATTACAGCTTCTGATTCCGCATCCAACATATTTTTGTTTAGGTTGAATGCTCCTCCACAGTCTTTATCTCCACTATCTTTATCAGTCAATTCAGTGGGGTCAAGAGGTGCTAGAAAAATATCTGCATTGAAAACCGACTCCATAAGGTTTGATTTTTCCAGTATGGACATAATTTTATGTGCCCTTTATTACGGCCGAAACTGGTGGAGCCAAGTTGATTTTTTGACATCGTTTTTCCACCTTATAAAATAAAAATGATTTTATGTACTAATAATATGCCATGTGCCCAGTGTTGCGCAACACTGATAATTGGGCAGTTGTAGCAACTAGCACAGATAAAATAATAGCACTTACTTGGTAGATATACTTTTTTCAATGATTTAACAATGCGTTGCTGCTAAAAATAAATTTTTTAGTCAGTTAATTTATTCACAAACGACTTACTACTAACTAAAAACCCGTGTTCACAGAAGTCAAAATTAACCTACAATTTTCAATATGCCAACTCTTAATAGAAACCTAAGTTTTGCGACCAATTTACATTCAAACATACATAGGAAACTATTCTGAAATAAATTTGAACTTTGGCTACACGAACAAGTCATGTCATTTTCCAAAAGATGACGCCATAGTGGGCTATCTCAACTGTTGCGAAAACGCAACGCTGGCTGGGAATTACTGGGTTAAAATATTAATTTCCAAATTTTTTATCCAAATATTCTTTATTAGGGTAATTAGGCCTCACCATTTATTTCTCGAAACTAAGTATCTGGTCTGTTGTGTTGTAAAGTTGTGTTTGTGGCGTAGGCAATACAACTTTGAGTTATATAGAAGTTTTGGGGAACCTGACGTTGTAAAATGTATTAAATTAGAACGCCTTCGATGTATAGGGCATGTAATTAGGCGAGATGAAGATGCAACGATCAGAAAAATTTTCGACCGAAGAGAACCAGTGGGAAGACAAGCCAGAGGAAGACTAAAACTTAGGTATCAAGATAACATAGAGGATGATCTCAAATCCATCGGAGTTAAAGCATGAAGAAGAGTTGCCAGAGACAGGGGCGAATAAAAGATTGTTCTGAAGAAGGCTTTGGCTCATAACGAGCTGTAATGCCACTGATGATGATGATGATGAAGTATCTGGTCTGTTCAACATATTGGTTGTATTTCTCCTATTTATCTTTATTTTATTTTTTTTAATCAATAATATTTCTGTCTCGAGTTGTAGCCCAAAAATCTCATAGAAGATAGTGTTAGAATGTTAGACTACAGGACAACAAAAATCATTAATTAACTATACAATCATGCAACAAGAGTCAATTAACGAACAATTGACTTGCAAACAGCAAAACGCAAAATATGTAGGGTGGTCCATTTTTCTGACAACTCTTTTAATATAGAAGATACCAAATAAATTTATTTGTCAATAATTATGGTATTTACATGACGGAGCTCATTCTCATCATAACACACTTATTGAAATAAATTGAATGAGCAAATTTCTAACAGATAAATAGAAAGAAAAGGACCAATTTATTGATCAGCTAGATTATCAGAGCTAAGGAAAATTGACTACTTCTTCTGGGTCTATAGTAAAGATCTAGTATACCGTAAATCTCCAACAATAATTAATGTCAGAAGGTCAGAATTCAAACGTATTTCATGGCGTTCCGCAACAAATGCCTAAAATCGTAAGTATATAATTTAAAAACCGCATTCAAGCTAGATACCACTTTCTCCACTACAATTTAAAATATCTCCAAAACTATTAAGTATAGGCATAGGAAATACTTAGGTCAAATTACATTGCCTCAAGTTGATGATGGTGATATAAAATACAGTATTATGAAATTGAGTTTTGGGAAACTCAATTTATTTTATAAATTTTTACAATCATTTTAGCCGTGGAAGCTCACTCCTGGGTGTAAGAGGTAAGAGGTAAGTGTTAGCTTAATATATCATTCCCAGCAGAAATTCAATTTTGATGCTGAAGAGAAATTTTTAAATACGTAGGGTATGTAGCATCTATGTGTGAAGTTTCTGATAATTTATTAATTTTTCTTATAATAAGTTTTTAGTAAAATGACTTTATATAACTAAAAAAAAACTGGGAAAAAGTCGTCTGTTAACTCAAGCTTATTAAGTGGAAAGGGAAGTCAAAAATTGATTTGCTAATGAAAACGAGCATGATAGTCAATATTATATTTGGTGCTTATTCCGAATCTGACGAGGATTATGTCGAAGCACAAAATTCCAATACCGATACTGATGAAACTGAACAAAGTAGATCATGAACCAGTTAGAAATATGGCAAGTTTACTTTTAAAAGACGGGCATCGTTGGTCTACAGAACATTCCTCAAAGCGTGGTCGTATAACAGCCAGAAATATTGTTACACATTTTTCTGTCCCCAAAGGAAAAGCCAGGATACTTCGGTCTCCTGAAAAAGCCTGAAACTTACTGTTTAGTGAACATATGCTAGATATCATCGCACTTTTCATATATTTATTCCATCAAATTTTAATGTACGTTAGTAAAGCTTGCTCTCATTATCATATTATTGTCTTCAATTCATATTTTTGACAACAAACTGTTTTTTAATATTTTGATGATACATGTTCGATATGTTTCGGTTTTGATTTGGTTTGAACTAGGTCCAAATGTGTCCGTGTCATTACTTTGTAATATAAAAAGAAAACCAAAAAACAGATTAAAGCCATCTCTGTAGAAGGTAGTCTTAATTGCCATCAAATTTTGTCGGGCAACGGCACGGCATTCTTCAACGCTATGTGTAACAATAGATCGTGTGTTGCGTGATTATTTCGCCGTTTAGCCGCCGGTTGTCATTTTTTCCCCGAATTCTAGCCTCTGCCTTCTATCCAAATTCGTGCTATTATTGGTTTACTGCCGAATTTCGACTTATAGGCCAGTCAGATGTAAATTTCTTGAAAACATAAATTTATTTTCAATATGAGAAGACAATAAAGGAGGAGTGAGAAGAAGAAGAGCGGAAATGTTATAATATGTTAAAGACTCTATAGAAAAATACGTATACTTTATGTGTTTGCAACTTGAAGCTCATAACAAATGCAAATCTTTACTAAGTAGTCAAACTGAAATCATTCAAAGTAATATCTTCTCGTGTTGAAATGTAGTTTACTTTTATTTTGACATATTTTTTATAGTACGATTTTTGTTGCTTTGCAATTCGTAATAATTCCCTTTTAAGCATAGTTTGACGATATGGTATTGTTTTGCATTAAAGCCGGCCAATCATATCTCTTTTTTCCATGAGACCGTCGGTAACTTTCTCAGTAATTTTGAGTGATAGCTGGCATTATCGACAGGAACGAACAGCACTACTTGGTAGAAAATTCAATAATTGAGAACAGTAATCCTTAAAAATATCGGAGTTTATTTCTTCGTGGTAATCAATAGTGAATTATAAAACGAATTCAATTAAACCATTCTCCACAAAATTATGTTCGCTACCAATGTACGAGATTATTAATCTCCGACTTTTTCCTGCGGGAGCATTTAAACCAGTAGAATCTCCTTCTACAAAGGCTTGTCGAGAACTTGTAATATTTTTATCTACCCATACTTATGAACCTAAATGATTTTCGTTTAGCCAGGTTTCATCTAAATATAAAATGCATCTTTCTTCTTGTGTATCGTTCAATAGAGGTTTTTTCTTTGATTTTCGCAGCATAAACGGATTTCTTTAAGTAAATTCATTAACTGATCTCGGCCAAAGTAAGGAAAATTATTATCTCTTATTGCCTTTAATATTGTATCCAATGTAGGAATCTCATTGTTTAAATAGAACGAATAACCATTTCTCCAAAGGACATTTCTATGAAAGTCATCAATGTCTATTGGTTATTTCCTTTTCTGTCTTTTTGGTTTAGTAATTCTTTCTTGTTTTCTTTCACTTAAAAATCTTTAAATAGTTCTTCAACTAACACTTGTTATTCTTCTTCTCACGGTGCCGTCTCCTTTCGAAGGTTGGCGATCCAAATGGCAATTGTAGTTTTGGAAACTGCTGCGCGAAAGAATTCTGCTGATGAGCGTTCAAACCATCTCCTCAGGTCTTTCAGCCACGAGTTCTGGAGTCTTCCTACTGATCTTTTGCCCTGTACTTTTCCTTCCAGTATAACTTGAAGTAATTCGTATCTTTCGCCTCTCAACACATGACCGAAGTATTGCATTTTCCTCTCCTTGATTATTCTTAGTAATTCTTTTTGTTTACAGATGCGACGGAGTACCTCAACATTAGTAACTCTTTGTACCCATGGAATTCCAGCATTCGTCTGTATATATACATTTCAAAGGAATCTATTCTTTTTTCTATTTCAGAGTCCATCGTCCAACTTTCACAGCCATACAGTAAGACAGAAAATGCTTGTTCGATTCTTGATAGGATTTCGTTTTTTGGATTACACTGACTATTGATATTTGCTCCAAAATATTTTATGGAATTTACCTGTTCTATTATTTGACCCTTGGCATACACATGTACGTTTATTGGTGTCTTTGAAAATACTAAAGTTATAGTTTTGGAAACGTTTAGATGTAAACCGAACATTTCGCTGTGGTGAACTATCGCATTTATTATATTTTGTAATTTTTTTGCGTTGCTTGCTATTAAGACGGTATCATCAGCATATCTGATGTTGTCTATGCTGATTCCGTTAATCTTAATTACGCCTTGGACCTCGTCTAATGCTTCTCTGAATATGGACTCCGAATATAAATTAAACAGTAGCGGTGATAAGACGCAACCCTGTCTCACTCCTCGTCGGATTTGTATATCTTCGGATGTTGTGTGCTCTATTTCAATTTGAATTTTTATTTTTTATTTTTACAGTATGCGGACAGAATGACAATTCATTGTAATATAACTGTCCTCATACTGTAAAAATTTTTAATAAATTAACACACATTTCTAAAATATATCTCTTGAATAAATATAAATAACTTTAATAATTTAAATAATATAAAACATTACTTTCATTTAACAAACAATCACATATACCTTACTCCTATTTCATTTGTTAACATCTCTTAACTCAAGAAACTTTCTCGTTAATTGTCAGACAGTTACAACATTAACTGAAGATCACCCATCATCAGTAATTACAGGATAGTTTGAACTATGTATCACGAATCATTATCTAAAAATTCTTGTAGCGACATGTAAGTAGTATTTTGTTTGTTTCTAATTTATTACAATTCAATAGATTACCTCTTACCAATTTGTGGGTTTTCACTTTGTCTACTAAATCACTTTCATGCATATTAGTAAACACAGACATGTAATATTGGCATAATTACTATAACCTTTTTTGATCTGTATCTTTATAAGACAGCACCCTAATATGGGCTTTTTATAATTTCAGCGTTTAACTCACTTTGTACCGTTTGACCTGAAGATGCTTTGCAAAGTGAAGAAAGCGAAACCGGTCGTTTTGGTAGTAAAATTAAATTGATTGTGAGTAAGTCTTATTTTATTTCTTTTACCTATTTACAAAGTTGATACTTTCAATTGCCTCTCACGTTGGGACCACTTGTTACGGTAAGGAAAATTTAATTTTAAAGTACAATATCTCAATTTATGAACTTACCCATAAATTTGTTTGTCTCAGAACTTACCTACTTCCGTGTCTCAGTATCAATTATGTTGTATTTGCAAGTATGAGGACAAAAAGTAATAAAAATATACACAAACAATACCATATGTACCTTTTATCAATATATTATATCATGGAAATTCAAATATACCAGCTGTATGAAAAATAGATTTACAAAAAAAAGATCATATCATATAATTATCAGTATAAATAACAACAGATCATAATATGATCCTAATGTTCTCTCCGGTCCTATAAATTTGTATAAAAAAACTGTCTCTACTCAATTCTATATCCAAAAACAAAACTTCGCTCCGAATCTCTGGGCCAATGTTTTGTTTTCAATAAAACCAATAAACTTTATGTTGATTCTCCTTATGCTGTTTCTCCACACCTCCTGATTTCGTTTACTCTCGTAATTTTAATTCCTATATTAAAAGGAAAACCTACAAATTGTGGCAAACTTTCTTTCACGAATCACCACTTTATCTCGCAATGGCCACACCTTGTTTCTTATCACAGGAAACAACCTTTTCTCTTGCAGTTTTATCTTGGACTCCACCGTTTTTTCTTTGCAAAAAAAAACCAAACTAACTTCCCTTTCCTCTTACTTCTCCAATCCCTCTCTCGAACCAATCAAATCACTAAATCAAAAATATCTTACCATCTCCTCTCTTTCTCTCGTCAAACTTTCCTTGACTCACCATACTGTCTTTTGTTAGAATCCACTATCAAATTCCTTTGTCAACAAAACCCTAACGACCGTTCATTTTTTGTGAATTGAATAGTTTTTTTTTTTCATCTTTCATCTTTACACAGTTTACACTACCTGGAAAAACCGAAGTTCATTTTTATATTATACAAATCCTTACTTTCTAAATCTAAGTTAAATAACGAAATATACAAATAGTTCTTGGTAATCGAATATTAGGGAATCACAAACGACCTTTCATTGTCCCGTTTGTTTGCACAAGTTTTCATAAACTTTTAAACTTTTCAGATGACGCACTTTACCTACATTAATTACATATTCTTAATCTAAAGAAACAGATGCCTTCGTATGGATGTCGCTGCTAGCGTACCTGGCTGTTATTTTGGTTATAATGACCAAATACTAGACTGCATTTCATTTCAGTTGAACTTCCACAAGTGTTCCTGATGATGAGTTGAATAACTTGAAACACGTGTAGAGCAATGGTGGAGTTCCGATTGAAATGAAATGCAATCTTTTACTTTCATTTAAACGTCTTTCTCTACGTAAAGAGCGAAAACAATAGTATTTTTCAAAGGTGAATCGTAGATGCATGTCGAAGTAAAAGGATACTTCTAGCGTCGTTAAAAGTCTCTAATTTGCTATCACAGAGAGGTCTCTGGACTTCTTGTTATTTCATATATATATATATATATATATATATATATATATATATATATATATATATATATATATATATATATATATATATATATATATATATATATATATATATGTTGATTTTTTTATTTACCGGTTTTAAAAGGGTTTTTAATTGACTGGCCTATGATTCCATAACCACATTTGCTTTGCTGTATTTCTGTTTTATAAGCCTCTGTAATTTCGGGAGTGATTTCGTGATAAGATTCTCGTCTTCAGGCGAACTATGCAGACGTGTAGGTACCACCAGATAATTTTTAATCGGAGTATCTAGCTCCCGACTTAGTGCCTTTAGATATGAATCCGGGAAGGTATGATAATGGTGTTTATACCCAATAATTTGCGAGCTTTGTATAAATTTTGATCAAATTTGCATTTGATCATTTTAGAGTTTTTTTTTTAAATTTGTTTTTAAGAAATAATATTAAAAATTATTTTTGTGGGAATAAACAAATACTATGATTCCCGACTAACAGGAAAATACAATTAATGTGTATCAGAGATAAAAACAATCATTTCAATAACGTGTGTCAATATCTGGAGCAATATGCTAACCGATATGAAAGTCATAAACTATTTAAAAAAGTTATAGGTATATTGGGCCCAAGAGTTCAAACCAATATTTCAGGCCATTCAAGACCATAACAAAGAAGTAAAACCAACATAGAGAGCATTGAAGATACCTGGGAAAACTTCTGCTCAGATTTATACAAAGACACTTCAAAATATACGTCACTCTCCATGCATATTTTAGATTAAAAAACAAAAAACCTCTGGGATAGATGACATACCAGCGGAGACTAAGAAAATAATTGCAGAGATCACAGGTAAATGTGATGAGTATATGTATGCATATTTTAGACTAAAAAACAAAAAACCTCTGGGATAGATGACATACCAGCGGAGACTATGAAAATAATGGGCAAGATCACAGGTGAATGTGATGAGTGGTGTGAATCAACCTTTACTCACATCCATAAGAAGAGATCACTAACTATCTGCAGCAATTATAGAACCATTGCTCTTATTCTTCATACAAATAAAATTCTGATAATATTCCACTTTAAATTGTACCATTCATCTTGTAGTTAATAAATCTCTGTATCTTCATTCAGGGATCTATGTTTTTCTTTTTCTGCTACTTTTTTCCCAACAAACATTGCTTCTTATTCTAGTAGAATATTGCTATTTCATCAATTTTTAGATATTCCTATGCTTCTTGTTCCGATTGGTGATTGATCTATGAATATTCTAATTATTCTATTTTCTTTTATTTTGCTAATATAACTATCTCATTCTTCCTTTTAAAATTACATCTTTTCATTTATGTTGTCTATCCTACATATGTTTCTGATGTCGTAACTTTTTGATCTGTCCATGAGTCTCTTTCAATTTGTTTTCAAAACTTCCACAAAATTTATTATAATTTATTATCACTGCAGCTGTTTTGGCAGTGTCTTTACCAAGTGATCTATTTTTGGCATGCGTTTACACTTTATAGTCTTTAACTAAATAAGTTACAACACAGAAGAACTGTGTGTCTCAAGCTGGTCATTATTAATTACTATAATACTATAATATAATACTAAATGGGAATAAGCCACAATTAAAGGGTAAAATACGTTTATTGACGTTTCAATTTCCACTTCGGAAAAAAATTTTTTTTTTTGAGAACGATTTCCGAAGTGGAAATTGAAATGTCAATAAACGTATTTTACCCTTTAATTGTGGCTTATTCCCATTTAAATAGTAATTAATTTAAAATGCCACAAGAAACTAGCTTCAGAACTGGTCATTATTATTGAATTAATTGTGGATGATCTGTGATTGTCATCGCTAAGTCTTATGTAACGAGAAACAAGAGTTTGATAACTAAATTGAATTAAGCGTGGTGATGTGACTGGGAATTGAGATAAGGTTTGTTTGGGTGGGTTTCCGGTACACCGAATAGGAAAAACTGTGAGGTGGGTGTTTTTGAATAAAAACATTAAGAATTTGTGAATATTTTAGAGACGCTTCATACTCAACTTCCATCGTGAATTGAATACTGGGATGTATCCCACTCAGGAGAGAGAGAGTAAGAGATCTAATGTGTCTTTACCATGGGGCCAAATGACAAAGGTATCATCAAAGTACCGTAACCTGCAGCAGGGTTTGAGAGTTGATGAGTACAGGTCTGTTCTTTCAAAATGTTCCATGTATATATCAGCCATTACAGGAGAGAGAGGGGGTCCAAGTGGGGCACCTTTGATTTTGGAATAAAAAGTATGTATTAGACATGCAGTCTTTTATAAGAAATAATGTGTCTTGGGAGATTTGATGTTTAGAGTCCAAGATGGAAATCATTTCATCATTAGAAATGTTGGTAAATAAAGAAACAATGTCAAAACTAACTAGTATATCTGAGGTTGAAATAAAAAATGTTTTTCAGAAGGTCAATAAAATGGAAGAAATTTTTTAAAAAGGATGAAGAGTTTTCGGCTAATGGTTGTGAGGATAAGGTGAGATGGTTTGCCAATTTCTGAGTGCGGTAGTTGTATGCACTGACGATGGGTCTTAGGGAGACATTGGGCTTATGGATTTTTGGCAGGCCGTATATTCTTGGAATTTAAGAAGATTTTTCTCTGGGTATAAGAGATATTTTTTTATGTCTGAAGGTAGAGTGGACATATTTATGATGGATTTGGTCGATTTTTCTGGATCGGTGGTGGCATTGAGAAGTTCGAACATTTTGTCGAAATAATTAGAAAAGTTGAGAATGACAGTGGCATTACCTTTGTCGGCCGGAAAGATGATAATGTCAGGATTGTTATAAAGTTCTTTAAGTCTTTCTGAAAGACTGATATTTGGTGATCGAAGTACAAAGAATTCTGACATATTGTCTGGCAACTTCGGCTTAGTTGGAAGAAAGATGATATATGCAGGATATATATGTATATAAATGCGCTTTTTCGTTTCTTAGTTTATATCTTTGGTTCTTCATATTTCATCAATAAGGCATCCTGATTTTGTCATTGTTTTCTGACGTATGCCTTGATCTTGTTGTATTGTTGTGTATCACTTGATATTTTGATTTCTATTTAAACTTCTCTACTTCTTCTACCATTTTGTTTTAAATCTCTAATTTTCACCTTATTGGTTTATTTGATATTACTAGACTTTTAATTTCTTGTGGCGATCTGACGATGTATTTATGTTGTACGCTCTAATTTTTAATTTTATCAAATGTTTTCCCTCGTAGGATCTTAGAGGTAAACCGGCTAGCTGGCATGGGTTTATAAACGGTTGTATTTACCCATCCGAGAAAATTATTCCTAAAACAAATTTTTAAAAATTTATTTATATTTGTATTTTTTGTTACATATTTACTATCACAAATAAAAGTGAATTTGTGTTACTTTAAAGTATAGCTCTTTCCTAACTTACATGTATAAATTAATGTCCAATTTTCTTATTTTACAGACAATAAAGTACAAACTCGTTACTATTTATTTCGCTGTCGGTAAGCAGCAATCTCTTAACGTAATAAAAGCTACTCACGCAATCTTCAATTAAGACCTTATAATGTTTGTTCTATGCAAATGAGCCTTGTACTTCCAAAGATTTATACACTTTGTTTGCAGGCCTCCTTTAAAACAAAACCAGTGCTACCAATCTCGTGAGAAATTTGTATACCATAACTTAATTTTGTCGAGTGGGTTGCCTTCAGCAGGTACTTTAGTATACCGTTGAACAATACGTTTATATTTATTTGATCAAGTTTTTCTGATCAGTGTTTCCAAATAAGTAATTAAGGAAACGGTTTTCATATTTTTCAGTAGTAAAAAAGTCTGAATAATAGTTTGATACTCGAAGGCAGAGAAACATAACACTATATCTGGAAAGAATGAGGGGTTTCCTTAATTTCCATTATAAATTACAAGAGAATAACACAAAGGGGTTTTTATAAACAAACATACGTGTATATATATATATATATATATATATATATATACAAGATTCTTAAATCTTCTTGAATCATCCACATACACTGATAACTTCGAGGTGATTTATTGTTTAAGAAACACGGTGGCTGGAAATCGTCTACGGTTTCCGAGCGATATTTAACAGTTCTAAAATGAGAAACTAACCTGTGCCACCAAGTTAATTAAAATATTTTAAATGTTACCAACAGTACCTACCCTTAATGCACATAATTTATCTGTAATTTAAACTAATTATTTAGAAGCATTTCTTCATGCATAGCTGAATAGGGAGCGCAAGAATCTAGTACAAATGAAGTTAGCTGTGCTGAGACATTCTGATGATTTGTTGAATGAACGTGGTGTAGGTGTGCATGTGTATATTATGTGTATTTAGTCTGTTCTGCGTAGAGTAATGGAAGCTCCTACCTCCTACTCAGTTCAAGGCTTCTCCCCTCCACACTTTCCACTGGCGCGAATAATAAAGTGATGAAAATTGTTTAATATAAAGACAGAAAAAGAATCGAATGACTTTGAATAGAAAACAGTAGATATAGTAAAGAAAGTTTGCTATAAGTGACGTATTATTTACAAAAAATATCAAATCAAAAAATCAAATTATTTTTGAGAAAAACAAAACAAATGTGATTGGGCCATAAAGAAATAATTTTCTTAGGAATTTTTATAGTAGCTTGGTTTTATTTACACAAATAAAACAATTTGTCGGGTTATCATCATAAAATTCTTTTACAACCTTTACCAACTCTTTTACAAAGTGTAAAATTTTGGCAACACTTTAATATTGTCCATAGTTAGCTATGATGAGTGGATATTTTATGTTTTTAACATTTTTAATGTTGGCAGTAAAACCCGGACCCGATTGGCACAAGGTGGTTTCAGAAAATGACCTCGCAAAAGCGGTGGAAGATTAATAAATTCTGGAGTTTATTTGTGATATTTTCAATGAAGTTATTAAAGAGCAGTAAAATTGGTTTTGTGTCTGTATTAAATTCCGATAGCGATTTTAATGACGCATATAAAAGAGCACCTGACAGATAAGTACTTGTTATTTACAAGTTTCGATAATACCTTGTTGATTTTTTTTTATTTTGCTCATAAAGTAATTTTGATAAATTTGTTTCAACCTTTCACTGTTTAAATTGCTCTTTATCTGTAAGTATTTCCGTATTTTTTACTTTCGATATATAATATTCACCAAAGTCCATATAAGTCAGTAGAGGAAAAAGAGCTGAAAAAATCTTATAAAATTTCAACATTTTATCAAAATTTTTATTAAAAAAATAGTTCGAAAAATCACTGACTTTTTAGCTTATAAACATTTGCAATAACTTTGATATTTTTATGTCACGTGCTTGTAAGTAGGCTCGCGAAAAAATGACGAAAAACACAATCTTAAAAAAAAAACCTTATATGACCAATAGGAAACAAGTTTTTTTTCTTAACATCATATTTCCATTGTTCTTTCACATGAAATTGAACATAGTACAATAGGGTGCAAAATTAACGGGACACTTGGATTTTTTTGTTTTTTGTTGGTGTTTAGATCAAAACTTGGTTTTTGTTTGATTGGTATTTTATGTCTTATTAGCCATAACGTTTTTTTTCTTGTTTGAACCTGTTTAGATATTTTTTGAGAACAACAAAACTTTTACACATACGTTTTGTTATTATGTGATATATGTGAAATAGTGACTAAGTATTAATTTTGAATGAAAAAGACAGAAAAGATTTTATTTCACGTTCAAAGCGTCTATGTATCTATTGATACGTATTTCGCTTTAATAAAGCTCATCAGAATAGTTATTCATAGCCGTTCTTAACGTGAAAAATAAAATTCTCTGTCTTATTAGAAGTAACAATAACATGACTTCGTTATGGACGCAATAGCGACATCTGATAGAAAAATCGGTAAGATAGTTTCGAAACAAATTCAGATTTCTGCTTTAATCTGGAGCCTTCTAAAAATTGCAAGACATGACCAGACGATGATAAAGGTGTTAAAGAAGACATGGGGAATCTAAAATTTGCATTCCACGACATGTCTATTCATCTAGGCAGAAATCCTAACGAATTTGTTTCTCGTACTCATACAGAGTAGATCCGAAGAAAATGAAAAAGACAGAAAAGATTTTATTTCACGTTCAAAGCGTCTATGTATCTATTGATACGTATTTCGCTTTAATAAAGCTCATCAGAATAGTTATTCATAGCCGTTCTTAACGTGAAAAATAAAATTCTCTGTCTTATTAGAAGTAACAATAACATGACTTCGTTATGGACGCAATAGCGACATCTGATAGAAAAATCGGTAAGATAGTTTCGAAACAAATTCAGATTTCTGCTTTAATCTGGAGCCTTCTAAAAATTGCAAGACATGACCAGACGATGATAAAGGTGTTAAAGAAGACATGGGGAATCTAAAATTTGCATTCCACGACATGTCTATTCATCTAGGCAGAAATCCTAACGAATTTGTTTCTCGTACTCATACAGAGTAGATCCGAAGAAAATGAAAAAGACAGAAAAGATTTTATTTCACGTTCAAAGCGTCTATGTATCTATTGATACGTATTTCGCTTTAATAAAGCTCATCAGAATAGTTATTCATAGCCGTTCTTAACGTGAAAATAATAAATAAAAATAAAAATAAAAATAAAAATAAAAATAAAAATAAAAATAAAAATAAAAAATAAAAACGTTTATTGCCATTATTAGTCTACATTTCAAATTGTTTATATTTCATTTTCTTCTTCACGACGTCCCGCTCTTGCACCGCCTGATATTGGTCATTTTTTCTCTCGGATTCCTGGACTTCTGCTGGTTGCATCCTGGCGTCTTCTTCTGTAGGTACTTTTTGTGGCATCGTACCTACTTCTCTGGTTGGCTGTTCTTCGGCAACCATCCGGCTAGACCCTGATCAGGTGGTCGATCAGCTTATGGGTGCTTCTGTATATCCTCTGGTTCCTGTTTTTCTCGAGGATGTCCCTGGTCTTTCGGAGTCTTCTTGTGGCCTGGTGGAAGAAGTATCTTGTCCTTTTCTCAGCCACCTCCCTCAGTGGTGTGTACTGGAGCCTTTCTTTGATAGTTGCATTGGATATTCTTTCTTCCCATGTTGATCCGTCTATGATTCGGTAGCATGATGTCTCTGTGGCTTCAAGTCTCCTCCAGTTGGTCTCCGCTATTGAACTCCAAACTGGGACTGCATATAGTATCACCGATCTAACGTAGGCCTGGTACAACTGGATCTTCTTGGCCTTCGTTAGTGGACTGGTCCTGAAAATATAGGGGAGTATTAGTTTTTTAGCAGCATTAGCTTTTACCTTTGTTTTTTGTGTATGCAACCGGAAGTTGAGTTTTCTGTCGAGGTGAACTCCTAGGTATTTGACTGCGTCTCCTGCTTGGATCCTGTTTCCTCCTACTGTGATTTCGTGTACTGGTGGGTTATGTTCCTGAGTGAAAATGATGAATTGAGTCTTCTCTGCGTTGATCTTTATCTTCCATTTGTCTGTGAACTCCGTGATTTTTCCAAGGTGGTTTTCCATATTTCTGATTATTCTTCTGTCATCTTTTCCGGTTGCATACACTGCTGTATCGTCTGCGTAAAGTGCTGTTGAGGTTTTTGGATCATTTGGTAGATCTGAAACAAAAATATTGTATAAGATGGGTGAGAGAATACTGCCCTGAGGCATCCCTTCCTGGATTTCTTGTATCGTTGACATCTTTTGGTCAGCTGAAACTTGAAAAGTTCTATTAGATAAATACATATCACAAATATTGATTAAGTAATGAGGAAGACCAGCTTTGTCCATCTTGAAGATTAGTGCCTTTTTCCAAACCGTATCGTATGCTTTTTCTATATCCAGTATAGCTAATCCTGTCCTTTGTTTTCTGTTGAATCTTATCTTCGTATCGCTGATAATTCTTGCTAGCTGAAGTTCGCAATTCCTTCCTTTTCTGAATCCGAATTGTTCTTCTTGTATAATTCTTCTTCTTTCTGCATGTTTCGTCAGTCTTTTGTAAATGATTTTTTCCAGTATTTTTCCTATTGTTTCGAGGAGAGATATTGGCCTGTAACTTTCTGGTCTTCTTCCATCCTTCCTAGGTTTTAGTAGTGGGATAATCTTGGCGTGTTTCCAGTTGTTAGGGAAATGTCCTTTTTCTAGGCAGAATTTGAAGATATAGTACAGTTGTACTATAATCTTCTTTGGTAGTTCCTTGAGGGTGATGTTGTGAATTCCTTCAGGACCTGGTGCTCTGCTTCCTTTAAGTTTCCTGATGATTTTGGAAACTTCGTTAGGGCTGGTGTAGTCTTCTTCTTCTATTAGGAATTCATTTCTTCTTTTGATCCTGTTGTATTCATTGTTGACTTCTTCTCTTGTTCTTGCGTCTGACATGTCCTGATTCTGCCTATGTGTAGCTGCCATTTTTCTTGCTATTGCATCCACTTTTTCTTGGGTTTCAAAGTGTATTCCGTCGTTGTCTATAATTTGTGGCATCTTTTGTTTTCCTCTTCTCCTGGCTTTCAGCATCTTCCATATATTTCCTTGATTTTCTTCAGCTTTTCTAATGTTGTTGTGCCATTGGTTTTCTGTAAGACTTCTCAGTCTTACCCTTATTTCTTCAGATAGTGTATCTCCGTATTCCTTGAATTCCTGTCTTCTTGTTCTCTGGAATGCTTTTCTGGCCTTATTTCTGTCCTTTATTAGGTCCTGTAGTTCGGTTGGGATGATGAGTCCTTTGTTGTTCGTCATAGATTTTGGTATGTTGTCTTCCATGGCTTGTTGAATTTTTCTTGTTATCTCTTCAATTTTTCTTTCGACTTCTTCTGTAGATTGGAATTCCCTCTTCATCTCGATTTGGTTGAGTTGTCTTCTGTAGTTTGGCCAATTTGCATCCTTCCAACGCCATCTTTCGACTGGTTCTATAGTGGGAAGATCTACTCTGGATGTCATCCGTCCTGTAACTGGTTTGTGATCCGAACTGCATTCGAAGTTGGTCCTGACATCTTCCATAATAACTTCTTTAGTGATGAAAAAGTCCAACGTTGAGTTGTTTTGTCCTCTAATAGGGTTGATTCTTGTCGGTTCGTCTGGTGCGAATAACATCTTGTTTCTGTCTTCACAGTACCTTAGTATTATTGTTCCATCTCTTGTATCCGAGTTGCATCCCCATGATGTATGTTGAGCGTTGAAATCTCCGGCTAGCACTACGGTTGTTGCTGAGTTAAGCATGGCATCTAATTCTTCAAGAGCTGGATTTTCTCCCTTCTTCCTGTAAATAGAAAAAATATTAGTAGTACCTACTTTAATACCTACATTTTCAAATTGATTAGTTTCTAATACAACCTGATTCCATTCTATGTTATTTTTAACATAGATTGCCACTCCTCTTTTGTTGGGTATGTCTCTCCTTCCATATCCATCGTAGTTTGTAATTCTTGGCAGCTGTGTGGTCGTCATGTAGAGTGTTTCTGAAAGGCATATGACATCTGGAGTATGTCTTATTACCGTTTCCCGCAGTTCGTTAATTCGTAACCTTAGTGAAGCTATGTTGAGTTGGAGTATCTTGAGGTGCTTAAGCGGCATTATAGATGTCTTCGTATTTCATGAAAATCATTGCGTGTTCGGTGAATGATTTTGCTGCTAAAAGTTCTCTCTTCATATCCTGGAGGAGTGCCTTCATTTTTTCTACGTTTACTATTTTGTTAATTTCGGCCCATGTGTTCTTGATGCCTTCTGAGTGACTTGTGGATTGTTGTTGGTTCCCTCTTGTTGATTGAGCGTAGGAGAGTCCGCTGGTGGTGGTCCTGAATGCTGATGGGTGCGGTGGAGGTGCAACTTTGGGTTGTGGTTGGCTTCTCGCTCTTCTCTGCGCTTGCTGGTCCAAATATTCTATGTGCTTCCTGCACATTGGGTTGTTGGATGTATGATCTTCTCCGCAGTTGCAGCACTTGACTTTATTGACCTTTCCTTTGGGTAGAGGGCAGGTCCTGGTTGGGTGGTTCATGGCGCACTTCATGCATCTGGGTGTCTTATAGCAATTCCTGGCTGAATGTCCGAACTCTTGGCAATTGAAGCACTGCGTGGCTCTGGTTGGTTTGGCATATGTATCCCATCTTACTCGTATGTTTTGGAGACCGTTTATCCTCTTGACTTCTTTTAGGTCTTGCTGTTTATCTACTTGGAGAAGGTATGATCTGCTGGTTTTTCCTTGCTGCCTGGTCCTCATTTCGGTTACTTTGGCGACTATTCCCTGTTCTCTGAGCTCTGCCTCTACTTCGTCCAAGTCCATTCCTGGTGCTGCCTTCATTACGATTTTCTTGGTAACTTCAGATTTTTTCGTATATGTATGAAATGCTGTGCTGGTGGTGATGAAGTCTTGTTTCAACTTCTCGTAGTCTTGATTGTTTCTGGTGAAAACTCTTGTACCTGCTTTTCCCGCTGGAGCGATTTGGAAGTTATTGTGTCCAAGTAGTTCCCTGATTTCCTTTATGAACGTGGAATAACTTCCTATTTGGCCTGCAATTACTATTGGAGGGATTCTTTCCTTCTTCTTGACACCTGAGTTCTCTTCTATACTCACCGACTCAAGTATTTGGTAACGGTTCCTGGTCACGAGTCCGGATCCGGAGGTTCCCGCGCTTGTTGAGGTGGAAGTTCTTTGTCTGGCCCCTTGAATGTCCTCTCTCGAGTTTCTTCTATTACACTTCACCGTCTGGAATGGTTCTTCCTCCATGATTTCGATGTTATTTTGAGACATTATTTCCAATATCTCTTGTCCTGGAGTTGTCTGGGTCGAGTCGTTATTTTGTAACTGGTCCTGGGCGGGTCCACCACCTCTTCGGGAGGTGGGCCTGGTTTTCTTTGTCTTGAAAAGACGTCTGTGGATTGGAAAATCCCTTCGGAAAGGATTGAAATCTGAAATTAAATTAGTTATTTTCGAAAAAACTTCAGTTTTATCTACTTCTTTAGTCTTGAAAAAGACTAAATCAGAGATATCCTGATTTACAAAATCGTTAGAAAATTCAACGGTATCAACGGTCAGATTGGAACAATTCAGTTCGTCATCCGACCAAATTGAATTGGGGTACTCTGTTAGTCGCTTAGACTTCAGCGTGGTGGCTAGTTTGTGATATGCGTCCGTACGGTAGCAAGTCTCACAGCCGAACCGTATTTTAAGGCACTCTAACCTAGCCAAGCTTTTCAAACGTGAAAAATAAAATTCTCTGTCTTATTAGAAGTAACAATAACATGACTTCGTTATGGACGCAATAGCGACATCTGATAGAAAAATCGGTAAGATAGTTTCGAAACAAATTCAGATTTCTGCTTTAATCTGGAGCCTTCTAAAAATTGCAAGACATGACCAGACGATGATAAAGGTGTTAAAGAAGACATGGGGAATCTAAAATTTGCATTCCACGACATGTCTATTCATCTAGGCAGAAATCCTAACGAATTTGTTTCATGTATCAATAGATACATAGACGCTTTGAACGTGAAATAAAATCTTTTCTGTCTTTTTCATTTTCTTCGGATCTACTCTGTATGAGTACGAGAAACAAATTCGTTAGGATTTCTGCCTAGATGAATAGACATGTCGTGGAATGCAAATTTTAGATTCCCCATGTCTTCTTTAACACCTTTATCATCGTCTGGTCATGTCTTGCAATTTTTAGAAGGCTCCAGATTAAAGCAGAAATCTGAATTTGTTTCGAAACTATCTTACCGATTTTTCTATCAGATGTCGCTATTGCGTCCATAACGAAGTCATGTTATTGTTACTTCTAATAAGACAGAGAATTTTATTTTTCACGTTAAGAACGGCTATGAATAACTATTCTGATGAGCTTTATTAAAGCGAAATACGTATTAATAGATACATAGACGCTTTGAACGTGAAATAAAATCTTTTCTGTCTTTTTCATTTTCTTCGGATCTACTCTGTATGAGTACGAGAAACAAATTCGTTAGGATTTCTGCCTAGATGAATAGACATGTCGTGGAATGCAAATTTTAGATTCCCCATGTCTTCTTTAACACCTTTATCATCGTCTGGTCATGTCTTGCAATTTTTAGAAGGCTCCAGATTAAAGCAGAAATCTGAATTTGTTTCGAAACTATCTTACCGATTTTTCTATCAGATGTCGCTATTGCGTCCATAACGAAGTCATGTTATTGTTACTTCTAATAAGACAGAGAATTTTATTTTTCACGTTAAGAACGGCTATGAATAACTATTCTGATGAGCTTTATTAAAGCGAAATACGTATCAATAGATACATAGACGCTTTGAACGTGAAATAAAATCTTTTCTGTCTTTTTCATTTTCTTCGGATCTACTCTGTATGAGTACGAGAAACAAATTCGTTAGGATTTCTGCCTAGATGAATAGACATGTCGTGGAATGCAAATTTTAGATTCCCCATGTCTTCTTTAACACCTTTATCATCGTCTGGTCATGTCTTGCAATTTTTAGAAGGCTCCAGATTAAAGCAGAAATCTGAATTTGTTTCGAAACTATCTTACCGATTTTTCTATCAGATGTCGCTATTGCGTCCATAACGAAGTCATGTTATTGTTACTTCTAATAAGACAGAGAATTTTATTTTTCACGTTAAGAACGGCTATGAATAACTATTCTGATGAGCTTTATTAAAGCGAAATACGTATCAATAGATACATAGACGCTTTGAACGTGAAATAAAATCTTTTCTGTCTTTTTCATTTTCTTCGGATCTACTCTGTATGAGTACGAGAAACAAATTCGTTAGGATTTCTGCCTAGATGAATAGACATGTCGTGGAATGCAAATTTTAGATTCCCCATGTCTTCTTTAACACCTTTATCATCGTCTGGTCATGTCTTGCAATTTTTAGAAGGCTCCAGATTAAAGCAGAAATCTGAATTTGTTTCGAAACTATCTTACCGATTTTTCTATCAGATGTCGCTATTGCGTCCATAACGAAGTCATGTTATTGTTACTTCTAATAAGACAGAGAATTTTATTTTTCACGTTAAGAACGGCTATGAATAACTATTCTGATGAGCTTTATTAAAGCGAAATACGTATCAATAGATACATAGACGCTTTGAACGTGAAATAAAATCTTTTCTGTCTTTTTCATTTTCTTCGGATCTACTCTGTATGAGTACGAGAAACAAATTCGTTAGGATTTCTGCCTAGATGAATAGACATGTCGTGGAATGCAAATTTTAGATTCCCCATGTCTTCTTTAACACCTTTATCATCGTCTGGTCATGTCTTGCAATTTTTAGAAGGCTCCAGATTAAAGCAGAAATCTGAATTTGTTTCGAAACTATCTTACCGATTTTTCTATCAGATGTCGCTATTGCGTCCATAACGAAGTCATGTTATTGTTACTTCTAATAAGACAGAGAATTTTATTTTTCACGTTAAGAACGGCTATGAATAACTATTCTGATGAGCTTTATTAAAGCGAAATACGTATCAATAGATACATAGACGCTTTGAACGTGAAATAAAATCTTTTCTGTCTTTTTCATTTTCTTCGGATCTACTCTGTATGAGTACGAGAAACAAATTCGTTAGGATTTCTGCCTAGATGAATAGACATGTCGTGGAATGCAAATTTTAGATTCCCCATGTCTTCTTTAACACCTTTATCATCGTCTGGTCATGTCTTGCAATTTTTAGAAGGCTCCAGATTAAAGCAGAAATCTGAATTTGTTTCGAAACTATCTTACCGATATTAATTTTGAGTTTATTGTTGGACTGTAACTGATTATAAGTTCGGCTTTAGGTTTTTCTATTGTCTTCTGTTTAAAACTTGCATTAAAAAATTATGACACCAGAAGAAATAGCATAAACTGTTGCTTTACAGGATGATGGGCGGAGCATTCGTTACATCGCAAATGCTTTAGGAATTTCTGGAAGTACAGTGTTTGATGCAATACAAAGTTTTCGGGAAACAAGGCAATACACCAAGAGGGACAAGATTAAGGTAGACGAAGAACCACGAAGTCAAGTTGAAGATCTCTTTCTTAGGTTACAAGCGTAACGCGATCGTAAATTATCAGCACCAGTACTTGTTCAACCATTAAATAATGTCCATAGAAACACAGTTTGCGTTTATACCGTTCGAAGACGCTTAAATAAATATGAATTAAGGTCCAGAATACCTGCCACAGGACCTCTATTAACAGCAAATTACAGAGGCATTGTTTACACTTCGCGAACATCTTAATTGGGGTGTTGGCGATTGGAGGGCTGTGCTTTTCAGGGATAAATCAAGATACTTATCAGATGGGCGGCCTAGGATATGAAAAGAGCTGGTGAACGTTATCAGCAATGTTGTTTTACTCTGAGAGTTCAATTTGGTGGAGGTGGTATAATGGTGTAGGTCGGCATTTCCCTAGAGGTTCTTCAAGCGGGCAATTTGAACGCTCAACGGTATATTTAGCAATGTTTGAAAGATCATGTAGTGCCATTTGATTTATTTTTTGAAGAAAACTTTCGTCTGATGCAAGACGAATGCTCGTCCGCACATCGCAAGAATAACACAGGATTACTTAGATGTTGATGGGATTCGTTTATTGCCATCGCCCCCAAGGAGTGCAGACTTAAATCCAATAGAGCATGCGTAGAATATTTTGGGATGACATATTCAGCGAAACCATGGTGAATTTGAAACAAACCATGAATGATTTGGAGCAAGCAGTTCGTGACAATGGGAGCAAATTTCTCAAGCAGACTTTGCTGCCTTAATCCGAAGAATGCCTGACCGAATGAGAGCCATAATTAGGGCTCATGGAGGTAATACACTCTACTAAATATCTTTTTCATTAAAATGTTTATAAAAAAAATAATTTTTGTTTCTTTGCAGATTTTCAAATTTTTTAAATTGTTTATTGTTTTTTCTGTGTTATATTCTTGAGTTATAATAAAGTTGAGTTGAGGTAGCAAGTAAACACTTTTCTACTATCCTGGAATAGGTCTACTTCAGGGAAGCCTTCTTGCCCACGCGAGCCATGCTTTGCTCTCAATTCCCTACTGAGAGAAATCATGTCCCATTCCTTTATCCTTCCAAAATCTAGTTTCCTACTTCTTATCCCTCCCTGGTGAAGGGCAGCAGCGATCATCAGTACCAGTTCAAGGCGTAGAGGAAATGATCCTGGACCGGCTTGAAACTGAATTACCACAAGCATGACTGGAGCAGTTTAAATCGTTGTGGTACTGCGATGGGGAAGGCAACGGGAAAATCACCCCATTATATTTTCCACAAATCTTCATGGCAGACGAGAAAAAGAAAATGACCCCTTGGTCCGGGGCACCCCTTAAATGGGGAGAGGGTGCGAAGAATCCCCCCGTCAACTATCCAAGAAAGTGGACAGAAAATACAAATATACGACCGAATAGTACGCATGGCCACCTGGAACGTACGCAGCTTATTTATGTCCGGGAAACCGGCAAACACTGAAGCCGAGATGGTAAGACTAAAAATAGACATCTTGGGGATGAGTGAAGTAAGATGGCCTGGATCAGGAGTACAAAAAACAAAATATGGATACATATACTATTCTGGTGGAACCGACCCAGAACATCAATATGGAAATACTATATTAGTGTCGAACAAAATTGCTCAATCAATCACAGACTTCATTCCTTTAAATGATAGAGTAGCAATGTTGAAATTACAAAAAACTCACAGAAAACTAAATATTATTTAGGTCTATGCTCCAACAAGTGACAAGTCAGACGAAGAAATCGAAAAATTTTATAACAACATAGATTAAATAATGCGTCTGACAAAAGAGGTGAGATAACGATGATCATGGGTGACATTAACACTAAAATTGGTCGTGGTGCTGAAAGAGACCACATAGGAGCATACGATCTAGGTACCAGAAATAATAGACGAGATAGACTTGTACAATTCTGCGTAGAAAACAATCTGTTAATAGCCAATACCTTCTTCAAAGAACATCCTAGAAGGCTATACACATGGAAATCACCTGCAGACAGAAAAGACAGAATTGTTAGAAATCAAATTGACTTCAGTTTGCTCAATAACACCTTTAAGAAGTACATACAATCTACGAAAACATACCCTGGAGCTGATATACATAGCGATCATAATCCAGTTATAATGGATTTTAGATTAAAAGTATTTTAAAGTAAAAAAGAAAACAGTGACAAGAAAAATAGACATCACTCAACTGAAGAACCCTGAGCAAAAAAAAAGAAATAAGTATCAAGCTTAAGGAAGAAATAAAAACGATCGAAAACTTGGTACAGATAGACACTGAAGTAACATGGACTGCTATAAAAACAAAAATAACAAAGATACAAGAAGACATCGAGTTCATGAAACACAACAAAAAACAAGAATGAATAACGCAAAAGATCATGGACCTCATGGACGTAAGACGAAAACATAAAACAAGCCAAATAGAATACAAGCGAATCAACAAAATCATTAGAAAAAAGTGCAGAAAAGCGAAAGAAAAATGGATGTCAACAAAATGCCTAGAAATCGAACAACTTCAGGAAAAATACGACACCTTTAATATTTATAAAACACTAAAAGAAATGACAGGTAGACACAAAAAGAGACAAGCAACAATATTAAAAAATGATAATAACGAAATAATTATAGGTACAAAAGACAAACTAGAGAGATGGAAAGAATACATACAAACTCTTTTTGACGAAGATAGACCTTAATCTCCACCATCTACAGATAATCGAATAAATGAAAAAGGCCCAGAAATAACCAAAGAAGAGCCACCGGTCCAGACAATATCAATGTCGAAATACTAAAACTAATTGCAGATAACGAAAGTAAAAGCGTTATTCAATAATATATGTGACACAGGTAAAATACCAACAGACTGGCTAAAATCAACATTGGTAGCATTACCAAAAAAAATCGAATTCCTTGATGTCTCATGTCCTTAAAACTTTTCTCAGAATTATCCATACACGAATTTACAAGAAGTGCGAGTTCCAGATAAGTGACACTCAATTCGGATTTCGAAACGGATTGGGAACATGAGAGGTTTTTTTTGCTTTAAATGTGTTAACGCAACGATGCAGAGACATTAATGTAGATGTATATGCATGTTTTATTAACTATCGAAAAGCATTTGACTGCGTTAACCATCAAAAGATGATCGAAATTCTGAGAACAACTGGAGTTGACGAACAAGACTTGCGAATTATCTCAGAACTATACTGGCACCAAACGGCAACAATTGAAATAGAGCACACAACATCCGAAGATATACAAATCCGACAAGGAGTGAGACAGGGTTGCGTCTTATCACCGCTACTGTTTAATTTTATTCGGAGTCTATATTCAGAGAAGCATTAGACGAGGTCCAAGGCGGAATTAAGATTAACGGAATCAGCATAGATAACATCATATATGCTGATGATACCGTGTTAATAGCAAGCAACAAGAACACAAGAACTACAAAATATAATAAATGCGGTAGTTCACCACAGCGAAATGTTCGGTTTACATTTAAACGTTTCCAAAACTAAAACTTTAGTATTTTCAAAGACACCAGTAAACGTACATGTGTATGCCAAGGGTCAGATAATAGAACAGGTAAATTCCATAAAATATTTGGGAGCAAATATCAATAGTCAGTGTAATCCAAAAAAAGAAATTCTATCAAGAATCCAACAAATAAGGAAAGCATTCATGAGCATGAAAACATTTTTTACAAGATCAGACCTTAGTCTGCAGTTTAGAATCCGAATGATCAGATGTTACGTTTTTTCTGTCTTACTGTATGGCTGTGAAAGTTGGACAATGGACTCTGAAATAGAAAACAAAGATACGAATTACTTCAAGTTATACTGGAAGGAAAAGTACAGGGCAAAATATCAGTAGGAAGACGCCAGAACTCGTGGCTGGAAGACCTAAGGAGATGGTTCGACCGCTCATCCGCAGAAATCTTTCGCGCAGCAGTTTTCAAAGCTACAATTGCCATTTGGATCGCCAACCTTCGAAAGAAGACGGCACCATGAGAAGAATAAAGTTGACTTTTATATTTTGTTTATTATGAAATACTCAATCGGGAACATCTTAAACTGTTTTAGACGCCAGTTTTTAGGAACAATCTGAGTGTGCAGTTAATTTTGCACCTCAGTGTATAATCGAAGATAAACATTTTGTGATCTATTTTACAGATGTCATATACCGAGAAGGAGTAAAAAGGTATAACCCTTTGAAGTATACGTTAAATACCTTCTCTCCGAGCTTCGTTTTTTTTTAAATAGAACTTCAACAGCGCGCTTCAATTTGAAGCTCCATTCTAAAATAGAAACGGAGCTTGGAAAGTTCTCCCTTCTGATTTAACGTGGCGGTATTTTACGAGTACGGTCACTTTGTTGATTATATTATGTAGTTGTCAGTTGGGTTTATATTTAGTTATGGATTTATATCAATTATTTATATTCAGTTATTAAAAAATTGTACTTTGAAAATTTATAAAGATTGTTAACGTTAAAAATTTTAGTTCTCTAATATCTACGGCTGTCAAAATTTTTTAAAATAAAAAAAAAATTTTCAAGTTTTTTCAAAAAATATTTGCTTTTTTATTATACAAGTGTATTTATGGTGCCTGTATCGAAGCTAAAATAAACAAATAATATGTATATATATATATATATATATATATATATATCTATATATTTATATCTATAAATACACTTGGCTCTTGGAATTTCTTCAGCATTTATTGAAATAATACAACAAGCAGAAATGTAAACAACATATGACACCTTTACAAATGGTGTTCCTGATCACTTTTCATATTGTTTAGTCTTGTCAATATCTCTTAATCGGAGGGTATTAAAAATTTCCATACGTCCCTACCTGGGCACGAGAAGTGCCTTAAAAAACGTTGGAATGACCTTAAAAATACATTAACCGAAAGTCTCTTGCAGGTGGAATAAACTGTAACAAACCCGCGCTTTCTGGAATGCAGAGCCGGGCCCTCGAAAAACTTGTGCAATATTGACAATGACCATATGCTATTGTACTCGTATAAATGTTTCAAAAGAAATGATACCTACATTGTTAAACAGTAAATATGTGGTTAACTAATGTATTTATTTATTTATTATTATCAATTATTGCTTTTAAAATATATCACTTTTATAAAATAAATTCCTATTTGACATTTTGGTATCCAGATTCGTTATTGTTTTCAAATAAAGGTGTTAAAAATTTTATTTTATTTTTTAAAATTTGCAAGTTTTGATATTATATTTAGAAACATACATCCAGTCTGAATGCCGAAAAATCAAATAAAGTCATATGTCTTATTATTGGGGATTATTTCCGAATGAATATTTGATCAATATCAATTTATTAATTCAACAGGTGTTAACTATTTTTGCTGTAATGTTATCTTTTAACTAAAAAGCCTAAAAAAGGTTTTTTGTAATTTTATTTTATTTATTTTTCTAACTAACTATCAGTATATTTAAAACATTTATATATTTGATATTTGTAATCTTCTACCAATTATTTTTGTTGACTGTTAAATATTTTGTAATAGTAACAATTTGTAACCAATGCGAAATATGCATTTTTAGACTTTTTTTCGTGCTGTTTGTTGCAAACATGTTGCAAACAAGCATTTTAGGTTAGGTCAGTAATATAAATAACAAAAAAATACCAAAGACTGACCACGTGACATTCTCCTTGGTCATTTAGGTCAGTTTATAATACATAATTATATAAAGTTTAAATTCTTACGGTCCCTACAATGTTATGAATCTCTTGGCACTAAATGAGAAACATGTTTTAGATTTTATTTTATTTTTCATATTTCTGTCTAAAATTAAATTGTAGAATAAGTAGTTAGGCTTATAACCTTAAAGGTCTTTATTTTGCTTATATACCTACCTTACCGTGGCCTACCCAGTAATTGTTTAAAAAATGCTCAGAACAACCCATGAGGGAGAAAAGTGTAACCCTCGCCTTAATTTCAACATACTTATTATAACTAATCACCTCAAAAAATTTTGTTAAAAAATGTTTGTTTTAATCATAACGAATTAGTCTGTCACATAGACATATAATACAAGATAGTCTTACTGCTGCAATAAAGTGGCGTTTCCCCAGTGCGACAGAGAAAACTGACGCAAGGCATTTCCTGATTTCCTGCATCTCTGTCTAATGGACCGGGTTTATCGACCACGTGACCTTCTCATTGGTCATTTAGGTCACGTGGTCGATATACCTGGCAAATTAGAAAGAGATGCAGGGACTACTTTGCGTCAGTTTTCTCTGTCGCACTGGGAGAATGGGGTGGTAATGCAACTTGCAACGATCAGTCTATTTTATATTATATGTCAATGTTTTTAACCTTAAAATATTAAATGATCTATTTTATTGAAGATACATCATAATAATATTGTTGTTAAACTGGCTTAATAGCAAACACACGAAGATTATTGACACCCAATTAAACCAGACAATGCGAATGATCTGAGGTCCACTTAAACCCACTCCGAACTATTGGCTACCAATTCTGAGTCAGATTTCACCGCGGAAATTGCGAAGAAGTCATTTCCTTCTCAGAGAATATCGAAAAATCGAGGCTAACCATCAACTACCCATCTACCATGATAAGCTTGATATCGAAATAAACAGACCGCTCTATAGATATCCTCCATTGCTAAGAGCCAACTCCTTACATCAAGACAATGGGAGAACGGTGTGAGTGGTGAGTCGCTCAGTAAGTCACTCAGTGATATCGATCACAAACCGCCAGGCTTTGAACTGACCCACAACACATGGACAACGCTAAACAGAATAAGAACAAGCAGCGGTAGATGTGTTGACACCTTATATAGATGGGGAAAAGCCCTTACTCCTGAGTGTGACTGTCCGTCACATTGTTGAAGAATGTTCCGAAAGCGATTTTCTATATTTTTCGTTGAGTTCCTGAATGCTACCGAAAATGTTTTACATTATATTAATAATACATTACATGTTTGTTTTGTAATACTTCATGTAACGTTTCATATTGATTTTTAATTGTTTTTTTATTGTATGCCATACGATAAATAAATAAATATATATATATATATATATATATATATATATATATATATATATATATAATATTTGTATAGTAAACAAGTAGCAAAGAAAAATATTTCTGACAAGTAAAGTAACGATGCCTAACCTCTTAATGGTTGATCAAAACAGTACGAAAAATATAGAGGTTGCGCATGCGCTCATTACATGATAAAAATGCTTATTTATAAATAAGAAATTATTTGAATTAAACGTCTTTGATTAAATTAAATGAAAATTAAATGTCTTTAACTGTTAACGTACTTAACTGGGCAGGATTTTATTTTAAAACAGAATGTATTACTATGCAAGGCTTTTTAGAAATGTCATCGGTAGCTTTACATTTAACACCAACACTCACTATTTGAATATTTAGTTTTTTCAAATTTTTTTCATGGGTATGTATAGCTTTACAGGAGCGAATCGCACATCTCCAACACACTTTATCACTTTCTAACTATTTATGTCTGGTATCTTTCTAAGATTCTACTAATAATACAGGTTTTCCACGTTTACCAAAACATTTAGAGTATTCCATAATGTTTTGCCTTCAAGTAGTTATTACAACATGAAAGTGAATATTTATAAATAGGGCCGAACATAACCATCAATTAAAAATATTCGAAAAAGTGAAGTTTGCAAATTTTGTTGGAATAAAGTTACTGCTTTACATGTTTGTAGGACATGTTTATTGAAAAGAATAATTAATTCAGAAATATATGCCAACGATTTGAGAGATGAAATTAATATTGTTTCGAAGCTATTTTCTTGTAGCACGTTAAAGTAATTACTATTTAAATGGGAATAAGCCACAATTAAAGGTTAAAGTACGTTTATCGACGTTTCAATTTTCACTTCGGAAATCGTTCTCAAAATACAAACATTAGTAAGTTGTTTAAACAATTTACTAATGTTTGTATTTTAAGAACGATTTCTGAAGTGGAAATTGAAACGTCAATAAAATTACTTTAAACTTTGATTGTGGCTTATTCCCATTTAAATAGTAATTACATCAAATTAATGTATTACAAAATAAAAAGGCTTAACTTTAAAGTCATTTACATCATTATACCTAGCATCAAAGTAATGAACGTAAAGTTAAAAAAATTATGAATAACTGACAAAATTACTTAACTAGAATATTTAATTTTTAGTTATTCCATCAAAAACTTTCTCGAAGAAAATAAAGACTATAAAAAATGGTACTTGATATAAAGGTGTGAGTGAAAAAGTTTCAAAATATTGTGAACATATAATAAAAGAAATATTCTTCGAGCCGGTACTGATTTCTACCACTAAAAGCTCCTTCGAATCTGGCAGTTTCTTGGGGTGCCTTCAAAGACAGGTGTCCTTCGGCACCTGTTCCTCGGGCTCTTCACATGTCTGTGGCCGATGGGACGTAGTCACGTTGGATGGCCGTTACACCCCTTCAACGGACATATGACCCTTCATTTCATTTTCCAAAATATTGTTGGGTGGACTTTTAAAGTACAACTAGATTGATTTTAAAGATTTTTAGTACAATTTTTAAATAAATACATACGTTATTTATATATTTTTGTAAAACTTTTCGTCGAAGAGTAAAAGTAATCACGCGACGCAAACGGAGCAATAAAGTTACTTTTGGCTTATAATACGTACAATATTTTGTCTAATTATTTAACAAAATAAAAATGTTATTATAGTATGTTAAAAACGATTTTAGTCAAGTAAAGTTTAGACAAGTAAAGAGCCTATTTCCAAAAAATAAGAAAATGACTACCACTCTCCGAGTAAAGCGAATACTTATTTAGATCAAAGCAAATAAAACGAATTGCGTTATTAGTGAATATACAGTGGAACCTCGATTATCCGTCAGGGAACCGGACCAAGGGTAGGTATGACGGATAATCGAAAAAAACGGTTAACAGAACAAAAAAAAGTTCATAGTATAACTCTCAAATTTTATTTGTATGTTTTATTTGACAATAATTTGACACAGCATTGTCGACTGCGTGTTTTAAATTGTATGCTTGTCAGTATTCTGGCAAAGAATATTCCTCTTCCATAACTAGGTTTTGAATAAATTTTTTTCTGTATCTTCTTTGAATGTTTTAATGACCGATTGATCCATTGGCTGTATCAATGATGTTGTATTCGCAGGCAGAAAAGAGCACGTGATATTTTCATCGTCACTTCGCAGCATACCGGCTTCAGGATGGGCAGGTGCATTGTCCAAAATGAGAATCGCCTTTGGTGGCAAATTTTTTGCTTGCAAGTATTGTCTAACGTCCGGTATAAAAACTTAAAAAACAAGGTGTTAGAAAAATAGATAAACAAATTTTAGTTTGCAGTACATACCTTTTTGAACCAGTCAGCGAATTATTCCTGGGACATCCATGCATTATGTTGTGCATAGTAGTTAACGGAAAGCATGTTGTCGCGTGTCTCATCGATCATATCTTGAAGCTTTCTTTTATATTCGTCAACAACTTCAATATTTGCGGCGCTCTATTTTTCACCTTCGATTTTCAGTTCCCGTATACCCTGGCGATTTTTGAACTTTTCCAACTAACCGCTGCTTCCTTTGAATGAAGGATCGCCATTCAATTTCATGTTGAAAAACAACGCTTTTCCGGCAACAATTGGTCCAGACAAATAAACACCTTCGCTTCTTTTTTGAACGAACCAGAAATACCGACTGTCGTGTCGTGCCGGGTCGAGTGATTCATTTGCGGCCTTTTTTCATTGTCTAACTATGTTTCATCCGGCCATCTAACGATTCCATTTGCGAAGCATACTTTTCAATTCCATCAGCATTTTTCTTTAAATCATTGATTGTCATTCTCGGAACATCATACTTTTTGCTCAATGCGACTAAGTTCGAATTTGAATCAAACTGAATTATGTTGACACACAGATATTGACTGTAATAATTATTGTGCTCTGCGTTTTTATTTTCGGCTTGCGATTCTAAAAATGAAACTCTAAAAGAACGGTATCACTTATCATTACCTTATCATTTAAATTGAAGTTTAATACAGAGCCCTGAATAAGAACAATAATTATTTACATAAAAAAATGCGGTGGTGGCATAACTTCACGTACACATTTCAACGAATTTCGTTTGGCTTATCCGCACTGCTCAAACAAAATGAATTGATGACTAAATTTTTATTTATGTTGGTAATATAACTTATGTATGGACCCTGACGGTTAACAGAGGTGACGGTTAATAGAGAGACGGATCATCGAGCTTCCACTGTACTTTATAAGTAGTGTATAGAATCTGTAATTAGGAATGAATTAAATTTCTATAGTATAATAGTCCATAAACAAAACAAAGTTCTGGATGTAAGTAAAACCACCAAATCCAAAATGATCGTTTTATTGACACTAATCCGGTTTGTAATGACTTGAAGCATTAGGACTTCTAGCTTGATTTTTACCCACTACTCCCTCTCTTACTTGTTACGTACTTTTATAAATGAATTTTATAAATAAGGTCAAGCTCCACACTTTATACCTCATTACAAATTATGATTAAACAAATAATTGTTACAGTTTAAATCAATAGCATGTGCAAACAAATAATTTTTAGGCTACACATGCAACAACAATGTTTGAAAAAAGGGAATAAAATCCATTGTTAAATAGATGATATTAAACAAGTGTCAAATGTCATGTCAAATTAAGTGTGTGTACGAAATATGTCATATTCTTGCTGTCAAATGCTGATTAGTCTAGGAACCAAGTTAAAGCTTCAGTTTTTGCGGACCATATGATCTTTGATTTGGTATATTACTATAAGCTGTTCCAAAATTCACGAACGATTTAAATTTGCCACTATTTGTGCAGTAAAGTGCTAACAAAAATAAAACAAGAACAGAAAAAACATTGAGTTTTAATTGTTGAACAATATTTTAAAAATAATGAAAGTTTGGAGGTCACAGTTTGAAAATTTCGTACAAAATATGGCGGGAATAACCAGTATTTAACTTTGGTAGCTGTAGAGAGATTAATTAAAGAATTCAGCGAAGCTGATTCAATTGGTGAGGCTAAACTTATTGGACGTTCAAAAACAAGCCGCTCGAATTTGTAAAAGCAGTGTGTAAGAGTGTTAATTACAAATTTCAAGAAGCTGTCTACAACCTTCACTCACTGAAGATCTGCATTTCCATGCTAAAAAGTTGAATTGACACAAGAACTGAAGCATAATGACAGTACCCATCGAAAAGAGTTTGTTGAATAGATTATTAAACATCAACAAATGGCTGCTGGTTTTTGGAGCATAATAATCCGAAGCGTCGAAGTACATTTTCACCTTGATGGCTTTGCTAATCGTCAACATTATCCCATTTGGGTGACAGTGACTGTTACTTGTGCTCGATATTGCAACACGATAAGAGAGTTCTTGGTAACTTAATTGGATAATATTAATGTGAACGACATGTGGTTTCAACAATATGGTGCTAAATGCATACATCCCGTGATATAATTCAATTACTGCATGAGACATTTCCTGGACGAGTTAAATTTCGTTTCGGTGATCAGAATTGGTTCCTTATATCGTGTGGTTTATGCTTCATTAGATTTATTTTTATGGAGTCCGGGAAAATTTCGACAAAATAGTGTGTATGTGCCAGCAAAGCCGTGAAGATAATTTATCTGTTGTGATATTCTTCTTGTTCTTCAAGTTCCATCTTCTATCGAAGGTTGAAAATCATCATGGCTATACGGACTGTTGTCTATACCCTGTTGACTGCCGCTATAAATAGTTCTGCACTACTGCATTCAAACCATACTCTTAAGTTCTTAAGCCACGTTATTCTTCGGCTTCCCTCATTTCGATTTTCTCGAATTTTGCCTTGCATAATAGGCTACAATAATGAGTATCTTTGCCCTCTCGTAACATGGTCTAATTACTTAAGTTTTCTTCTTTTGATAGTCAATAATATTTCAGTTTTATTTCTTATTCTTCTAGTAACTTCTGCGTTTGATATTCTTTGAGTCCATGATATTCGTAGGATTCTTCTATAACACCAAAATGCAAAGGCGAACAACTTATTTAGATGTACTTGTTTTAATGTCCATAGTTCCAAGCCATAAAAGAGAGTAGTGAATAAGTAACACCGAAGCATTCCTAGGCATAGTCCTAACCTTATATCCCGACAACAAAGAAACTTTTTAAGTTTAGATTTAGTCATGATCATGTATTTAGTTTTTTTTTTAAATTAGTCCGTATTCATGACAGCATTCATTACGTTGTTGCATTACATTCTGTAACTCATTGTTGTTATCCGTCATTATTACTGTATCGTCTGCAAAATGCAAGTTATTTAAAACTTCTACATTGATAGATATACCTTCTATTTAATCTGAGAGTGCATCTTTAAATACCGCTTCACTGTAGACATTGAGGAGTAGTGGTGACAGAACGCAACCCTGGCAAACTCCTCTCTGTATTTTTATATCTCGGGTGTTCTGGTAAGTGTCAACTCTTACCTTGGCAGTTTAATTACAATATAGATTAGGAATAATTTTCTTATCACGACTGTCAATATTTTTGCTTTTTAATATTTCTACAAGCTTTTTATGTTTAACCTTAATTAATGCCTTTTCAAAATCTACAAAACATAAATACATGCTCTGATTCATATCCATGCATCTCTGGGCCAGCACATTCAAGTCAGACAAAGCATTTCTTGTGCCCATACCATTTCTAAAACCAAATTGGGTGTTACTAGTTTCATATTCAAGAGTTTTAACAATTCTGCTGCGTATTATTTTCAAAAATGTTTTAAGTGTGTGACTCATTAAAGCTATTGTTCTGTCATCTGAGCAGGATATTGCACTTGATTTTTTGGGTATTGCCACAAAGGTATTCTAGCCATTATCAGGGGATTTTAAAAGTCTGTTAAATTAGATTAAGGATTTCAACCATTATATCAATAACATCTTCATCAGTGAGTTTTAATATTCGATGAGCACATCATCTGGTATGGTAGCTTTGACCTCTTTTGTGTTTTTGATGGCATATATGACTTCTTCGCGTAATATTGGTGGTCCGGTATCCTCTATGGTTTCTAATGATAGTTCTTCTCTTTCATCATTAAATAGCTTTTGGATGTAATTGGTACAGTGACACAATATGTCCTTCATATTAATCTCCTTTATCAATTTTAAGGATATTCATTCTTGTACTTTTTCTAGAACATCATTTCTTTGATTTTTTTTGTGTAAATTAAAGCTATTATACTTTTTATCCAGATCTTCTATTTCCTTGCATCTGTCGGAGATTCACCTCTCTTTTGCCTCTCGAATTCTTATTTTAATGTTTTTATGAATTTCTTTGTATTTATTCAGGTCTTTTTCTTTATGTTTTCTTCGTTTTTCCATAAATTCAAGACTTGCTACTGTCATCCAAGGTTTTGTTTTTTTTTTCAAGTGGTTTGAGGGTTTCTTTTCCAACTGACACAAGAGCATGTTGAATTTTTCCCCATTTTTGGTCAATAGTTAGAGTTTCTGCATTATCTTCTTTCACTTTTCTTGTTTTCGTTTATTTTAAGTTTCGTTTCCGCATATGGGTTGTCCTGTTTGAACCGCCTTGTATCCATGATTTTATTGAATTTTTTTTTCCGATGAAGCTAGGGTGCTTTACATTCTTTACTTTCACTCTTATCAACAAAACAACCGGATTGTAATCGGAGAATATGTCCGCTTCTAGATAAGTTTTGGAAGATATTATAGAACTTCTATATCTTCTGTTGACGATAATATAATCTATTTGATTTCTGACTACTTTGTTGTTATTGTCAACCTGGTGACTTCCGTGTGTATAATTTACGTTTAGGAAGTTTCGATCTCCTCGTTCATTCCTCTCGCCGAGTCCATATAGCCCCACACAGTTCTCCACTTCTCCTTGGCCCACTTTAGCGTTTAAATCTCCCAAAATAATATTTACATCATGTCTTTTAATCAGCTTTAAGACATTGCCAATTTGTTCATAGAAGTTCTCTATGGTGTCTTCAACCTTGTCTGCAGTGGGTGCATATACTTGGATTATATTTATTTTACGTTTTATAGGAGAGTTGAGAGACAGCATCAATACTCGATCAGAGTAGGGAACAAAGTTACAAACAGCTTTTTGAGAATTCTTATTAACTATAATGCCAACTCCCTGCCTGTGGTTGGAGTTGTTACCGGAATAATACATTGTTCCATTTCTAGTGTTACATTTTCCTGATTCAGGCCATTGTATATCGCTAAGCCCCAGTACGATAATCTCCAGTCTGTACATTTTCGACACAGTGTTAACTTCTTACGTTCCATGTTCCAATTTTCAAGGCTATAGAGTTATTCTTATTTAATTCTTAATTAATTCGCGAAGGATTTTTGCTTAGTTGAGAAGATATGTTGTGGAATGCAATTTTAGATTCCCCATGTCTCTAATAACATCTTTATCAACGTCTGTTTGCCTTGTAATTCTTATAAGGCACAGATTAAAGCAGAAATCTAAATTTGGTTTCGAAAATCAGTTTACGGATTTATTCTTATTTGTTTGACAGAGATTTACCATGATTTCGACCTGAGATGCCCTCTCGTCTAAATATGATTTTCCTTCCCTGCCAGATCTTGAAATCTCCATAATCATTAAGTAAATTATAGACTAGTGGGCCCATGATGATTTTTACCAAGGGTTTTCATGCGGATCTTTAATGTGGTAGTCATCCCGTGGTTATCCACATCTTAATGCCGTTGACTAATTTAGCTCTTTCAACTTCGGAGTTAATTTCTCAGCTCCAGGGCAATGAAGTGCCCTACCACGTATCGGTTCTTCCACCCGTAGCTGTTGACCAACAAGTAGGGATTACTTATACTAGTAATAGTTCGGGTAATTTAAAACTTGTAGTATCCAATAATAGACCGATCTAGGATCATTTCCCTTACGCTCTATCTTGGTATTGGTGATGTCTAAACGTATCCCTAATCTGCGTATTTTAAAATTCAATAAAAAAACAGTATTTCTATTAATTAAAATTTTTCCTAAATTTTTGGGATACTCTGTATTACTATTTTCAAAAAATTAAGTCACATTGAATCGTCACCCTAAGTAAAGTAGTAATTCAGAGAATATTTAATTATTGTATACATTTTTCAATTTGTATATTTACGGTGTATATGGTAATATTACGGTGTATTTATAGCTCCTTGTGGACGCGCGACTTTTAAATTTTATTTCTCAAAAGAATGACGATCTATAGTAAGCTTTAACTTTTTGGTATTAGTGCTAAGCAAAAAGCTCTTATTATTGGGTAACTATGAGCTATTTATTTATCAAACACATTTTTGCTCCTGTTTTATAGAATGTCACACTGGCAACGCTGGCGTACTATTGTACTCAACTTAGCAATCAATAATGTTCAGTTAGAACTACTAGATCGATTCATCAAACAGTTGAACCATCTCGAATAAGACGTAAGAACAGTACGCATAATGAAACACCGAGTTGGCTCTGGTTTATTTCCAAATGTCACTAGATCGCTACTTTATGACACTGTCTGACTCATAATCTCCACTTCAGTTCTCAGGAGCTGTCAGTCCACAGCCGCCTGCTATAAATATGGTATGGAGATATAGAAAATAAAGATGGATATTTAATATTCAGCACGGACACACCGGCATCATATTGGGATCTAAAGCAGCTGCACACTCTGCTTACGTTCTTGTATTGTCATACTTCCCATATATAGGGAAATATACTAGATATCAAAATATAATAGTGTGTATGCACTATTATATTTTAATATCTATGTGGCATATAGAAAACAAAAAATAAATTTGTTTGCTTGCCCAAATCTTGTACGGTTCAAGGAAGTAGATTGCTTTTGGTTAAAGGGAAACATGTCTATTTATTAGGTAATCTCAAGTCATAATAAAATATAATTTTACTTGGCTTTTAGGGACGCATTAGCCATACTAAGTATCTAAAATAATATGGATTAAATATTTTATTAACATAAGCCTTTATAGTATAGCCCAATTACTGATTGCATACACATAAAATAAACTGAAGAAAATGCAGAGGAATAAAGTAGAGCAAAAATTGTCACGATCCATAAAAATACCAACAAATGTGTAATAACTGCAAAGGACTAACATTATTGATGACGATTTTCATACAACGACGCAACGGTGAAGTGCCGTGGAATATCTCAAGGCAAGTCAACAATATATGTCATTTTCTGTAAACCTAAGATTTATTCAATTTATCAAAGATTAAAATTGCTGTTATAACTAAAGGAAATGGAAATATAAAGCAAACTACAAAGTAACGATGAGCCGAACCGTAGAAAACAGAAAAATACACGAAAAAAAAATGAAAGAAATTTTAAAAAATAAATAAGTTAGTTAAAGAGATCTGTTACTAGGATTCTATTTCTTTGTCTTCGCTATACTGATACGCTGAAGTACCGGGGGACAGACAGTTGGTTCAGACCAGCAAAGAGAGCTTAGACATAAATAAACATTCTGGGTGTCGAAATACAAAACATTAAGGGAATAAGCAGAGAAGTGCCTTCCACCGTGGACTCTGTCTCCGCCCCTAATATTGATCCAGGACATATCGTGAGAGAAACAGAGTCAATTATCAACGAAAGCCTAACAGGACATCGGATGAGGAAAATCATTAAAACGATAAAAAGAGCTGCTGAGAAATGAACTAAAGATAAACCGTACAAAACCAGAGCGGCAAAACTGGTAAAACTTGCCAATCTGATACGACTAGGAAAACAAAGAATTGGTAGCAGAACAAAAAGCAATGGAATTAACATTAAATCAAGAAAAACAAAATTAAAAGATTTAATAAAACAAAGACCTTCGAGTAATCAAGAACATATACTACAATCAATTAGCAACCATACGGGTAAAAGACCAACTAACAGAAGAAGTTGCAATAAAGAGAGGAGTACGACAGGGCTGCATACTCTCTCCCCTATTATTTAACGTCCATTCGGAACACGTCATGAGCCAGGCCTTAGAGCATATCGAAGAGGGTATTCTCATAAATGGTGAGCGCCTGAATAATATCAGATATGCAGACGACACCATCCTCTTTGCAGACAGTTTAGAAGGTTTACAGACTAGTAACGCGATTGTGGAGAGTCAGTAAAGAATACGGGCTTGATTATAACATCAAGACAACAAAGTACATGGTCATCAGTAAGAAGCATATTCCACCTAGTCAATTACTGGTAGATCAGCAACAAATACTCCAAGTGCCCCGTTACTACTATTTAGGAACCACCATAAACGACCAATGGGACCACTCAGTTGAGATAAAACAAAGAATTGAAAAAGCCAGATCAGCATTTGTCAGAATGAGCAAGATATTTAACAGCCACCACCCACCCTTAAAAATGAAAATCCGTTTATTGAGTTGATACGTGTTTACAGTGCTGCTCTATGGGGTTGAATCATGGACACTAACGGAGGCATCCATAGGAAAACTCGAGGCGTTTGAGATGTGGTGTTAAAGACGGATACTGAAGATCTCCTGGGTGAACAGAATAACAAACATTGAGGTTCTACGTCGGATGGATAAAACATACGAAATTATATCCACAGTAAAACAGCGCAAGCTAGAATATCTTGGACATATAATGTAAAATGATCATAGATATAACCTGCTGCAACTTATATTACAGGGATAGGTCTACGGAAAGAGGGCACCAGGAAGAAGAAGAATATCTTGGCTCCAGAACTTACGAAAATGGTTTTCTTTGACCACTTCAGGACTATTTGGAGCTGCGGTCAATAAAGTTAGAATTGCCATGCTAGTAGCCAACATCCGTAACGGATAGGCATCACAAGAAGAAGAATAAAATATTTAAAAATACAAAGAGTAGGAGATATATTTTTGATGAAGTTGAAAAGTTTAAATAATTAAAACCATGACACTCCTGTAGGGTCCACTGCTGAATATCGGCCTCTTTTTATTGTCTAGTCTAGTGCTACTGAACTTGTACCGTGTAAATCAAGTTTTTTGTAACCCTCTAATCTAGGATTTCACTTCATTATGCGTTTAGTCCAGTTTGTGTCATTTATTCTCGCTTCTGTTCGTACTCCGCCGTTCCTCTTTTGACCCTTACAATAACATTTGGAACTCTATTGACGCTAGTTTCATAATCGACCGCGCCATGTCCCACTAAGCCCCCCACTAAACTGATTTTTGCACAAATTTTTGGTAACTGTTTACTTAAAGTTTCGACACCATACGTCAATACTGAGAGCCCACATTATTCAAAAACCTTTCTTCTCAGCGTTATATTGGCGTTAGATATTGTATTTCTTAGTCTGCCGAAAGTATTCGTTTTTTAATTTAGCACTAATGGTTGATTATCTCGACCTATTCTAAGTTTGTCGTAAAATATTAATTTGTAAGATATTAGCTGATCCGCTAGACATTGTCCTATTTTAGTTATATGAGTCAAATGATAATAAGAATCTGGCACGTTTCCGAAAACCAATATATGGCATTAATTTGACTCGACCAGTGAGTAACTACAGTGAATGAAGCTAGACACAAAAGATCTCTGCATAATTCAAAACCTTTATTGGAACCAAGAAGCAACCTTAAAATATTCCAATCACTCTACTAAAAACGTGCGTATACAAACAGGTATCCGACAAGGTGCCATGTCTTCATTGCTCTTTAACTTGTACTCTGGATGCATATGCAAACAAGCACTAGACGTATCAGGTCACAATATCAGTTATGCAGACTATACCGTTCTAATAGCAGAAAAAATCGAAGACAAACAAGTTCACAAATTCAAATAATAAGGAGTACTACTGAATTATACGTTGGATACAGATAGAGAAATAAAAACACGAATAGAACAGGCTAGGAACATGTACAATATATGGAAACAAATTATCTATAACCGAAAACGAAGCTTAGACATCGGAATTAGAGTTATTAAATGCTATGTTTGGTCAGTCCTTCTGTATGGAGTTGAAGCGCGTACATTAAAATTAAATACCAAGAGACGGCTAGAAGCCTTTGAAATGTGACTTTATTGCAGAATACTCAGGGACACAATAAATTACAAATCTAATAGTATTAAATACCATAAATAAAGAGTTAGAGTTAGAACTTATAACAAAAATTAAGAAAAAAAAGACCTCGTACCTAGACCAAATATTGAGAAATGAGAAATATATCCTGCTACGAATATTAATTGAAGGGAAGATATAGAGCCGAAGAGGAGTAGGCAGAAGAGCCATGTCATGGCTTCGCAATATCAGATCTTGGACGGGCATGAACGTTCAACAATTACTAAGAGTGGCGCAGAATACGGAACATTTTAATGTAGTGATCGCAAACCTCCAGTAATGGAGTGATCCAAAGGAAGAAGTGACGCAACACACTCTAGGGGCTTCACTTTCAAACTTAAATTGCTACTAGAATGCTGCTCGATAGTGATTAAACGACCAACGACTCCGTTCAATTTATTTCACTCTTCTCATTGTTCGTCAGTTTCAGTTCAGCCTAAGTATTTTTTGATTTGCATCATTGAGAGTTATACGATCTAAGCTGCTATCCTTAACATAAATGCCTGGTGGCATTCTTAAAAATCAATAATTCAACAAAAAATAAAAAATGTAATTTTTTAGTGTTTATAACCATGTAATTTAGTGTTTATATACCATGTAATTTTTTAGTGTTTATAACCATGTATACCACATATTAGTATCAGTGATCAGGCATCTGGAATGAACCGCGTCGATTTTCACAATAGAGTTGGTATAATTGCTGATAAATAAATGAAAGATAATGTAGTAGAAGCTGTAAAGTGACATTCAATCAGACCAGAGACTCATAATGGGAGGTGGTTTTAATGCACATGAGGAGAAATTCAAGACAGGATATGAATCAATATATGTAGGACTGGAAATGACGCTGGAGATGATATTCTGGAAATAGCAACAGTATTAGATATGACAATTTATTGTTAACACATTCTTCCAAAAGAGAAAAATTCAACTGATTACATAAAAAAGTGGACAAAATCAATGCCAAATAGATTATTTCATGACAAGAAAACAAGATATACGTGAATGTAAGTACTACAAGGGAAGGGTTAGGCAGACTGTAAGCCAAAAACAAGTTGCTAGTACTTAACTTTAGTAGAAAAAAAGCAAATCTAAACCAAAATATTGGTGAAGACCACAAAAAATCAACTGGTAAATGTTAAAAGCTAAGAAACAAGTACTACTCAGGGTACAAGTAGGAGAAAAAATGTGCTGGAACATGAAAGAAAGTCCTAATATAATTTAAAGGAATATTGCTGGTAATAGTAGAGACACTGCTATTGAAATATCTGAAAAAACCTCAGGATATAAGTTTGAGATTAAAGAGATCTGGTGGTAGTCAAACAAAAAAAAATAACGGAGAAAAGAAAACTATATAAACGGTGGCAAGAAAATAGGTCAGATACAGATCTTCAAAACTTTGGTCGACAAAAAAGAAGCGAATATAATAGTAGCAAAAGCTAAAGCAGCAGTGTATACTTCTGTATGAGTGATTAACTTGATATCAGGGAAAGATATAATTATAAAATAGCCAAACACAGGGCAAAAAAGCAAAATATTTTAATCAGATAAGATGTATTCGAAATGAAAAGAATAAAATACGAGTTGACGAAAAGGATATTAAAAAGATATATATATATATATATATATATATATATATATATATATATATATATATATATATATATATATATATATATATATATATATATATAACCACCTTTATCTCAGTATGTCCAGCTACAGCATCTTCAATGGGCAGGCGATGTATTTAAGAGGAAAGAAAACAGGCTTACAAAATACTGTTGAATGTATGAATGCAAGGGAATAGACCTATTGAAAGACCGAGAAAGCGATGGGAGAATAATATGAGAGGAGGATGATGGGAGGAGAGGTTTGATGAGGGAATTCAGGACTCGAATTGGGCTGTAGAGCCATAGAATGATGAATGGAGGTAACATTATTGCTTGTCAATTGAGCCCCAGGTTTGCTATTCTTTTTATTTTTGATATATGTGTTTTTTAGAAAACAGTTGTTTTCCATTTTAAATCAAAAATTGTTTGGTTGGGTTTTGATTATTTTTAATGTTGTTGGACTCGTTTATATAAGTAAAAATTTTGTATTATGTAGTTGGCAACTGCTTTTTTTGTCACTGGGGCTTAGCGTTGTCACGTGTCCGGATTTGTTCGGGACGTCCCGATTTTCAGGGTTCTAAAGACGCGCCCCGATTTTTACCTGATAGGGACACTAAATGTCTAGATAAATTAATAAAATGAAAACCCAAAAATGTTTCAGCTAATGGTGAGATTTTATAGCCTAACTACAAATTTAAAAACGTGTGTACTTGACTTTTATAAGATATAAATAAAACTGTATCAGCCATCTATGTGAATTTAGTGACACGATTGAAAGAGCGCAATATTGATATTAAACACCTTTCTGCCACAACATTCATGACAACATTTTATAAGTGGGATATCCTCCACACATCTTACACAGTAATGTAAATCATGGGCTGGGTAAGAGTAATTTTGATTTGGAGAATTTCATTCTGAAGCTCCACAACCATTTTTCATATTATGCAAAACGAGTTGACGCTCTGAAAGATATTTATGTGATCCTCGAAGCTGAATTTGCCTCTGTCCTGCGGCATGTCAAGACGAGATGGGTATCACTTCTCCCTGCCGTGGAACGTGCTACCAAATCTTTCGATATCAAAAGATGATTTTATTTCATTGAAAGAAGACGAATGTCCCATTGCGCTGTGGCAATTATTTAACTCTGACGAGCGTAATCTTGGCTGGCATTTTACCAAAATGCACTGAAAGTCTTACAAGATTCAGTAGTGGGTATGTCTTGAAAACGAAACATTGCTGTGTTTTGAAGGTCACAAAATAATGATGGATCTAAGTAAAAAATTGAGACAGAGAATTGAACATGAATTTGTGGCATGAACATGATTCATATGCAGCAACTTATTTAAAAACTTGCTGCGGATAAAGTTACTCAAATAAAAAAAGACTGTTGTGCGTGGTACAAAAATGTTCTACATCACTTAGAAACTAAATACGATATCAAGGATAGCAAATTGGACTTATTTAAGCAATTTCCCTTTAGGATGACTCTCACTTACCTGTCAATGGTCAACATAATTGAAAATCTAAAAATTGATACATTTTTCGACATAGATCAACTTTATGACGAAGTGTGTAAAATTAAAAAATTCGTGAAGAAAGCAGTGCAAAACAAAGACTTAACGCCGCTACAAAAATAGTATAATATTTTAAAGACAACAAAGACTTTCAATCTTCAAAAGTTATTTTTTTATGGCTTCAATACCAGACCAGTATCAAACGCGGCAACGGAAAGGGTATTTTTCCAGGCTAATTTAATTTGGTCTAAGAGGCGAAACCGTTTGATATTCGAGCAACCAATTTTAGCATGACTTGCAGTGAATTTTATAACTATGTTATAAAAAACAAGGCACTCCTAAAAGCGGCGAAATCAAATGAAAAATATAATTTTAATAAAAAATAAATAATTTATTTATCTACGATTTTGTTTTGTAATTTCGTTTGATTATTATTATGTAGGATTAAATACAGATTATAGAAACACCTTGTTGTTTGTTTGACCCGATCTACAACCCTAAATCCTGATTTGTTTTACCTTATGTACCGATTTAAAACAAATCAGACCTGGCAACACTACTGGGGTTCGTATTTTATACATTTATAAGTTCCAAATTTTTTAAAACATACTTAATAAAATAAATGTATACCCTATACACCCTGTATAACACCGGCTATAAAATGTGTACAATTAAAACCGACATACACACCATGCTGAATGCAATTTCTTAGTATACATTTTTCTGTCCTTTTTATTTTCGCCAAAGATAGTTCTCGATGTAAAAGAGTAAAACAAAAGGACAACGCATGTTAGTTGCAATTAATGCAAGATAAAAACAAAGGAAAGCGCACAGAATAGAGGATTTTCGCCGACCGCAGGGACCGACAAAAACAATGCGAAATAAATACATCTAAAATATCTAAGAGACTACAACCAGCAATTCTTGATTTAAATATTGTCTATAGATCAGTGTCGCTTAAATACAGACATACACTGAGAAAAAGGTTTTTATACCAGTAAAAAGCACTAATATACTATACAAACAATAAAAAGTGGTACCTTTCTGTTGTTTAGTAATAAGAGAACACATCAACAACTTCTGACACACCGTTCATTAAGATCATAATTTAAGATGAGATATATAGTATTTTTCATATAAAAATGCGTGCACGTCACAATTTATATAAAGTGACGTCACTTATATTTAAAATTTCCAGAACGTCAACCTTTCCTAACACAGCTAATAATACGAAACCCATACGGAACTGCTCGATCTTTCATAGGCGTCAACATGGTATAATAAACAGAAATTTGTAATTATCATTATAATGGGAATTTTAGAATTATATTGATTCAATAACCAAAAACATTTGTTATTATTACTAATATAAATTTTATGAAATTTTATATAATTTTAATTAAATATATTAGACAATTGTACGCAACTGATACAGGAATACTTCAAATTTTTTGACAGTTCAGCGTATGGTAAAATTGTTTAAACTGTTGCCGCTTTTTAGAGTAAGAATTTTGTTTATGTTTTGATTTCTTACACAATTTGATCATAATATATTATATATTAATAAATTGTATTTATAAATAAATATTAAATTTAGATTAATAGCTTTAAAAACTAATTATTGATGTGCATTGTGATTGTGCTATACCAAAACAACTAAATAGTCTGTAGACAGCTAATAAGCTTTCATATAGCATAGATTATTTTGAACAAGAAATAATGGCGGGACGTTTTTATTATTAATGCTCTAAAAGTGGTAAGTTTTAAATTTAGAATACATAATTTTGTATTAAAATGTTTTCTTATGTATTTTAGTGTGTTGCAGTAATCAGAAAACTAGGTGAATTTACTGTTAATATAATAGTTTGACAAATAGTTGACATTTTAAAAATTCCTCACTTACTAACTATTTTGATGTTTTGGCAACACTGTGGGGTTCTGACGTCGTGAATCTTGAATGACGTGCAGGCATTTTTATATGAAAAATACTATAGTTGGTTGTTTAAATGTCGTTTAATCGTAATCGTGCAAATATGACTCATTATCATGTATAAGGAAACTTTGTGGGCGGTTTCCCTGGTTTGGCGATCATAATATTTTGCATTAGTAGAACGAAAAGTAGCAGCAACAAGTAATTATTTGGACTTGGGAAATCCTAGGTGAAACGATTGTATTTAATAATTATGAGAATTAACAATTATCCAAATGTTTATTTTAGCTACTGGTAAATTTGTCAATTAATTTCAATATTGTGTGTGGATACAAATCAAATTACGATACCTGTGATAATGAATTAATGCTTCTTTTTCTTACAGTGTACTGAATTGGTTGGGCAGCATCTGTTTACACTATGGGTGGATGTTTTAGACAAAACTGAAGTGTGAAGAATACCTGAGTCGTTCTCAATATGGCTTTAGAAAGGGTACAGGCACTAGAGAAGCAATTATGGGATTGACACTGATGGCGGAAAGGTATCTTGAGGTTCAAAAACGGCTGTATGTGTGCTTTGTCGATTATAGAAAGGCCTTTGACCGCATCAAACACGGAAAATTGATCGAGGTGCTAACAGAAGTAGGGTTGGACGGACACGACATAGCTATCATAAGTAATACATACTGGAACCACACAGGATGCGTTCGAACAGAGAACGGAAACACCAAGTACATCAACATAGAACGAGGAGTGCGTCAAGAGTGCATTTTATCCCCCCTATTATTGAATGTATATGCCGAACATATAATCAGAGCTTCTCTTGAAGATCGCCCTGAAGGTGCCAGAGCCAATGGAATTATCATTAACAATATAAGACATGCCGATGATACCGTAGTATTAGCAGGAACAAAAGACCAACTAAAAATATTGATAAACATATTATCAGAAGAAAGTCACAGGCTGGGCTTGGACATTAACTTTTCCAAAACCAAAATTCTGGTATTCCACAAAAACCCCCATGAACAAGTTACACCTAACATACAAATAAATGGTATCACCCTTTAGAGTTCCCAAAGCTTCATATACCTGGGCAGAGAACTAAATAGTCAACTAGACCACTCAAAAGAAATTAGAAGACGCATTGAAATAGCAAGATCTGGTTTCATGAATACGCGTAAAATGCTCTGTAACCCCAAGTTATCAGTCTCAATAAGATTGAGAACACTAAAGTGTTATGTGTGGTCTCTATTACTATATGGCTGTGAGATCTGGACATTAAAACACTATGACGTCAACAAATTAAATTCATTTGAAATGTGGATGTACCGCCGAATGCTAAGAATAAGCTTGACCAGCATAACTACGAATGAAGAAGTATTGAGAGCAATGAACACACGCCCTCATCTGGTCAATACATACTATCAAAATTGGAAAGACGTCATATCTAGGACACATAATGCGCCATAGGGAATTTAAGCAGCTCCAAGTAATATTAGAAGGCAAGATTTAAGGTAAAAGGGGCATAGGACGAAGGAAAAAATCTTGGCTACGAAACATCAGAGATTGGACCCACACAAAAGGATATGAATTAATTCATCAAGCCCAGAATAGAGAGAAATTTGCCGTATTGATCACCAACCTCAACAGAGAAGGCACTTAGGAGGAGGAGGAGTGTCTCGCACTCTGTCATACTAATACTAAGTGTAAGTACGCAAACAAATAGCTTCCCGGCCCTTAGGTAGGCTAGGGGATCTACAGGACCGTATTAGTTTACGTATATAAGACATAGAGACACGATAATTAAAGAATTAAATATAAAATGAAAATGATAAAAAATATTTATTACAAAAATAAAGCTATGTGTGGAGGGTCAAATCATTCCCACTCACTAAAACGTATATTTGCATTTTTAGTCAATATATGGGAGAGGGCATAGATTCACCAAAGGTCCGATAGCTAAGCAAGCAAACCCAATAACACACAAGAAAGATAAACCAACTGCATCTATAAAATACCCTGTTAAGGCAACAATTTTTATGTAGGAGAAACCGTAAGACCACTAATTATCAGGATAAAAAAACATAAGAGATACATTAAAAACAAAGACTTCGAGAAATCCGAGATATGCAAACATCCAAGGGACAACGAGCACAGACTATAATGGAAAAATGCATCAATAGTTATGACAAAACTGACATAAAAAACAAGAAAGTTAAAGAAGCAACTCTCATCCTACTTAACGAAAAAAAGTGTGTAGCAAACCCACCAGCAGAATATAGCAGACTTTATTTGCTACTACTAAAAGAAGATGTTAACAACAAGAGTATAACAACAATAGCGAAATAACTCTAGGTCGGAAAACATCACCACCTACAATCTTATACACAATACATATGCAACACACAATGCACAGGTTCTAATCTACGTTGCATGGCTTACGTTGCATAACCACAATTACTATACAGATTACACAGATATATAACACAGAAAAACACACAAAACAGTCAGAATTTGATATTAGTAGGATAAAAATACCACCCTCAGATTTTTTGTAGCCATATACGTGCTGTTTTCTATAAGATCGGGGCCAGGAATTATGTCAATTTTAAAGGGACCTATCCTCGCAGAGGCAGAGGAATTCGACGATATCAAAATCAAACGTGGGGTCTGACCGGGATGTATACTATCACTCTTGCTGTTCAACATATACTCTGAGAAAATAAGAAAAAGAAAAAAGAAGCAGTAGAGGATGTTAAAGCCGGACTTTGAATTAACGAAGAATGTATCAATAACGTTAGATACGCGGTTGATACGGTGGTATTCGCTGACAGTTATGAAGCCCTCCAGAAGATAATGAATAGATTCATAGAATTAAGTCAGAGATCTGGGCTTTTACTGAACATTCTTCTTCTTCTTCTGGTTCCTATCCGTTTCGGATGTTGGAAATCATATTGGCAATCATGACCTTGCTCGCTGCGGCTCGAAACAGCTCCGTTGAGGTTTTCTTAAACCATGTTCTTAAATTCCGCAGCCATGATATTCTCCTTCTACCGGGTCCTCGCTTACTGAACATTAAGAAAACAAAATGTATACTGATCTCTAAGAAAGAACAGCAAATTGAAAGAATCAGTGTGAATGGTCAACCAATAAAAAGAGTAAAAACATACACCTTGGTACGAACCACTTGGTTAATAAAAATTGGTACCATCCCCTAGAAATCAAATTTAGGATGAAGAAAACAAGATCTGCATGTCAAAAAATGGCTAAGCTATTCAAATGCCATGGTTTATCACAACCCATAAAAATCAGGTTACTATGATGTTATATCTTTCCTATACTGTTGTAAGGAGTTGAGTCATGGACTCTCACAGACGCTACTAGCAAAAAATTATGGCTTTTGAAATGTGACTTTATCGTCGAATTTTTAAGATATCTCAAACCGACCACGTTACCAACCAGGACGTTTTATTAAGAAAGCAAAAAGGAAGAAACCAGAGTTGCTAACCATAAAAAAATAGCCAAAATCGAATACCTCTAATACATCTCCGTCACATCGTGGGGAACAGCAAAAAATATGGGTTGCTGCAATTAATTCTACAAGAAAAAGTAAAATAAAAACAAGAACCAGGAAGACGAGGGATTTCCTAGCTAAAAAATCTACGTACGTGGTTCAACACAAGCAACCACAAATATTTTCAGAGCAGCAGTTTGCAAAATACAGATTGCCATGATGGTCGCCAATATCTGAAACGGATAGGCACTACAAGAAGAAGAGGTACTAGAGAACATAAGGCAAATAATAGAAAAATCGAGATATTTCAATATCCCAAATACATTTGTTTTATAGATTATAATAATAATAATAATAATAATAATAATAATTTATTCAACAATCATACAAAATTTGTTTCAATAATTAAAAATATGTGAATAAATTAACCCGAAGGTCTCCGAGAGGTGTGGGAACACCTGTTTCGGTAAGTGTAAGATACAATAAATAAAAATACAATATACTGTACTAAATTATAAATATAAATAAGATAAAATTTAACCATAAAAAACAAGCAGGTTGAAAATTTAGATACAACAATCAAAGATGTATAATAAAATTAAACTTAGATACTAAAACATATTTAATGAGATCTGCAAATACACAAATTATGTTCTGGTAAATATGCTAAATAAAATAAACAATACAATGTATACAATACAATAATATATAGGTACTGCTTTTTGAATCATAAATAACCATAATTAAAATTTTAGTAGAAACCCTTGGTATGAATACAGTACTTATGTATTAATCAATTAGTTAACAAGATTTTTGAAAGGACAAAAGTGTAAACACAGATGCTTCAGTAAATATGATAAACACATTAAATAAAACAATAAAAACAGCATGATATATTACATTTTTAATTCATCTTTAAAAGTAATAGATTTAAAATTAAGGTTTTTTTTTAAAGAAAGTTTAAGTGAATATGGCTTTATAACTTATGCTACTATAATGATATTACAAAAATGTCTTGTCTGTTCCATGAGATATGATCTTAATTTATTTTTAAAAAGAAAGACATTCTTCATATTTTTAATATCAAGGGGAATATGATTGTATATTTTAGGGGCTAAAAATAAGAAAGATCGTTGACAGAAAGATTTCGTCATTTTTGGAGCCATATAGAGGTGCTTGCCTCTAGTATGATATCCATGTGAAGGTAAGTTGCTTTTAACTTTCATGGTGTGATATTTTACAGATATACAAAGAAAGTATAACTGCTTTAAGTCAAATATTTTGCTCTCCTTATATAGTCTATCTGTAGAACAAGTGTAGGGTTTAGCCATAATGATCCTCAGAAATCTTCTTTGCATGATTTCTAGTGGGAGAATGTGAGTTTTTAAAGCGCTCCCCCAATCCAGTATACCATAACGGAGATGACTTTCTACTAATCCGTAATATAGTGTGCGAAGGTATATATCCGGTATGTGTTTTTTTAGGTGCTTAAATTTATAGAGGATAAACTGTAACTTTTTAATAACGTATTTAATGTGACAATCCCATTTTAAGTGTGTGTCTATTATAACACCTAAATATTTAACATTCGTTACTGGTTTGATGCAAAAATTGTGTTTATTATGTGCTATTCGAAGAGGTTCGAATAGATCAATATTCGGGGTATAGTTAGAAATTGGTAAGTAAACAGTCTTTTTAAAATTTATTGTAAGTATTTTATAATCAAACCAGTCTTTTATGAATTGTAGATCAGTTTCTGCTTTTATTTTTAAGTTATACCAGTTATCAGCTTCATAAACAATAGCCGTGTCATCGGCAAACCCAATTATATGCCCTGTACTTTGCAATGAAAATAAACCATTTATATAAAGATTAAATAAGACAGGTCCTAACACTGTTCCCTGTGGCACTCCATACGTTATACCTCTTTGTCCGCTTGTTGTTTCGGAAACCCTTACTACCTGCTGCCTCTCAGAGAGGTAACTTCTGAATAGTTGAAGACAGTTGCCTCTTATACCAACTTTCTCTAAGGTTTGTAAGAGTTTACTATGACTGACAGTATCAAAAGCTTTGGCCAAATCTAGAAATACACATAAGCAAACTTTATTATTGTTGAGAGCTTCATACACTTTTGATGTTAGATTCAAAAAGGCATCTTGTGTGGAAGTATTTAGCTTAAAACCAAATTGGTTAGCAGAAATTAAATTATACTTTTTGATGTATGCTGTAAGTCTATTATTCAGTAATAATTCAAATATTTTAGACATGTGTGGAATAAGCGATTATTATATTATTAAGATTATTGCAAAGCGTTGCACAGGGTCAAATGGTAACACTTATGACAGATACTAAAAGTAGTAGGCAAACCACAACACTTAATTTCGCTTATAATTAACTATACGAACTCACTACTGGACTAGTTAAAGTGTTTGGCACACTCTAAAATGAATTCCAACGAGAACAAGGTGTTAGACAAGGATGTATACTGTCCGCACAATTATTTAGTATATAAGGGGAGCATATTAGAACAGCTCGTAAAGGATGGGAATGAAGCTTCTCTTTTTTAAATAGCCAAAAAATAAACAATCTACGTTTTGCATATTATATAGTAATTGTTGCAAATATTTAAGAAGAGTTAATTGATCTTATACGACTGGCTAAAAACAAAAGTCAAATATTTGGTTTTCAGTTAAACATGTCAAAGACAAAGATCATGATAATGAATAGAGTACATAACAATAATTCACACATAACCATGGTTGACCGGTTTTTTTGTACTTATATTTGATATCATTAAACACAAATACAGGATTCCTACAGTAAGAAATAAAACGTAAATGTAATCTAGCAAAAGTCGCCGTAGAAAATATTGCCAAAATATTGAAGGACTCAAATATCACGAACTCCAAAAATGAGGTTAATCAATTGCTTAATATTCCGAATACTGACATACGGTGTAGCATTTTTATATTCTTTCGTATGTATTGAAATCACCACGTATATGTTAAAACATCGAAAAAGTATTTACAATTCTTTTGCATCGCTGAAGTTGATAATAAACACATTTTAAAGTTTGTTTATATATCACAGATGTGTATTTCCTTAGTATTCCTTTGATCTTGAAGACGCTTAATATTGTTCGTTAAATAAATATCTACTTAGGTCGATGAGAAAGTATTGCGGGGAAGAGAATTACATCACTCTCGCTGGAGGCACTGTCAAAGGCAGTTGGTGTCCATGTTAGTCCGAATTTTTTTCAAATTCGCAAATGTTTTTTCGTTTTTCGTTTTTTGTCGGGAATTAATTGGTGAGCAGTTAAAAAGGAAGTTGCATATTTCTTATTGTGAAGTGAAGGAGGTTTGGGAGAATCTTTGAATAGAAAAGACGCAGGCGAGTGTCAGCGTTAAGAACCGGCAAACTTGTTCTGAAAAAGTGATGTATACTCAACGTAATGTGTCAGTTTTGAAAGAGTAGTCACTGTTTCTATGTTTCTAAGTATCTAAGAGATTTGTGGCGTTTACAACAACTTTGAAGGATAACCACATGTTGCCATTGTGTCCAGTTGTATTCCAGTTTTTAAGAAGCCGAGTATCAAATTTTGTATCCCAGTGAACAGCTTCCAGCCTCGTTTTGTTCCTCCTAAGCCGAACCTGAAGAATATTTTCGCAGTTTGAAGGTGCATTTGTGTTTAGTCCAGTTCCGAACCCCAGAAATTTTAAGGATATTTTAGTGAAATCCAGGTAACTTTTTTTTTAACTTTTAAAGGAAAAATAAACATTTTCTAATACCAATTGATTACATAACAGTTTAAGAAATTGTAATAATTAAAATTGTAGATATTAGGGTGTTAGGATATTAGCTGTCATATTAATTGTTCTCCGTTTTGAAATTTAATATTGACATCTGACAGCTAGCTTTATTTTTTTTGACATTTGGTAAATACCTAATCATAGCAGATTTTGTTTTGCTCTGTTTTTTTTTTTAGAAAAAGGTTAACCACTATGCATATTTCCATTTAAAAGCTATTTTTCATTTCTAATTTTTTCCGTTACAAATTGTCACCCATTAACAATTGTAAGTTTTTGTAGTAATAATTGTAAGTTTGTTAACGTATAGAACATAGTAAGTTTGTTTTTTGTATTTTATTATCACTATTTATATTTGTAACTATTTGTGGTGAGACAACAATAAATATTAAATTTTTTTTTTAAACCAATTTATTTATTTCTTGAAAAAAAAGTTTCTAACCCCTTTTTGTGTTTTTAGGAAGGAAGGGCCTTTTAACTCATCCAGGAAGATTCTTCTAAGCGGCGTCCTTATTTTAAATAGCTTGAAAAACTTCTTGTATTTTGTTTGTCCAGGAGATTGATGTATTTACCCCTTTGTTTTATTTTTGTAGTTGCCTCAATCCAAGCCCCATTGCCATTTACTTATCCATGACCTAGTTCTCCAAATTAACCCTGAGTAGCCGTTCGCAACAGTTTCGTTTTATTTTGCTTGCCCTATCTCTACCCCAATAATTTCTGTCCAAAATTTTCAATCCCTTATAATAATACCCTATGTGGTAGGCAAAATGATTCGTTACAACTGATGTGAATCTTAGACCCTACGACAAGCAGAAAGAAGACAGATAGACGCCACTAAAATATTCTGTTGAAGAAGAAAGTTACAAATTCCGTGAACCGACCACAGGACAAATTATTCGAAGGTCAGTAAACGGCTATTCAGCAAAGTCCATACCTAACAATTAAAATACTTTGGACATGAGAGCAGATACAGAAAACATGGGAAAGACTTAATATTCAAGAAAAGGTAAAAGGCCAAAGATTACGAGGAAGATCGATAAGATGGATCGACCATATTACAGAAATATGCAAAAGACTTATGTCAAGAAATGACCGGAAAAAGAGATCTTTAGACTCGCACAATAAACGACATCAAGATCACTACTAGACTCTGGGGGATCAGGACTGAAGAGGGAGAATCATCTTATCCCATGCTCTATCATTTTTTTATTAATTATTGACACCCTTCGACATTTCCTTATATATACTTACCTACATTCTTAATTTTATCTTTTTGTAATGCCACTCGTTAACCCAAAGATTGAGCTAGATATTCTGTTTTTTTCTTAGCAGAATAACTTATTTCTGAGTGACTTTTTGTCTATTAGCAATTGAGATACGTTGTGCTGGCAATGACAACTTCCCAAACCAGTCTATTCTGTGAGAAGTTCCACTAAGAATAGAGTCCTTCCGTTCATTTTTAGTCCAGCACGCATGCAAGAGTATACTAGTATAGACCATAAAACACAGTATTTGAAAAATCGTAAAAGAATTTTCATTGACAAGTTACCCCGTTTTCTTTTTTTATTATTATTATATAAAGACGACAACTCCATAAATACTTTGTTTACATACTTTCACAAAAACGCCTGAGTGTTTCACTTTTCTATTGGCATTATTATCATAATAATGTATTATAATATTAATTTATTTACTTACCTACTCTGTACTACCTGCCATCATTTCTTCCGGTCTATCATAAGGTCTTTATCCAACCTTAAATCCACGGAGTTGAGATTTTTAGCGATATTGTCTCTTTATCTGGTGCGTGATTACTTACTTATCTACTAACTTACTCCACAGTTCTACAGTCTATCGTGATCTTTGACTGTACTATGTACCTATATTTTTTTCGGTCAATCATAAGGTCTTTGTTCATCTCTGAGCCTATTCAGATTTTTAGCGATGACGTCTCTCCATGGTGCGTAGTTGTCCTGGTAGTCTTCTTCCTTCTGGATTAGACTGCCTTGATAGTTTTGACCACCTGTCATCTGGTTCGTTGGATGTGACGTGCCTTTCTAAACCTTTACGCTTTAACCTATCTTACAATATCTGGGTGCTTGTATAGTTCCACATTTGTTATTTTTCGATGTCTTTGTATTCCTTCATCAATTATTATTGGGCCATATATTTTCGTTAACACTTGTCGTTCGAAGAACCATAATTTTTCTTCTGTAGTTTTATCGATCTTATGATAGATTTATAAATTTGTATCTTGGTTTTTCTAGAATTGAGTTGCAATCTAAGCATGTTTATTACAGAATTCATGCATTTGCCTGCGATGATTCAAGCTTTAATTTCTTCTTGCATATCGTTATCGTCTATTATTATTGCTACCAATTATTTAAATTTTCTGACTCTTTTAAAATTAAAGTCTCTCGTTTACACATTTTGCCCTATTCTATCTCGTCTCGTATTGACTTGTCTTATGACACACATGTATTTCGTCTTGTATTCATTATTGCCCAATCCCATTTTATTGGCCTCTTGTTCTGATTTAGGAATTGCTCTTTAACTGATCTTGTGGTTTTAGCGACTATATCGATATTATATGAGGAGTAATTACTATTTAAATGGGAATAAGCTACAATTAAAAGTTAAAGTACGTTTATTGACGTTTCAATTTCCACTTCGGAATTCTTTCTCAAAATACAAACATTAGTAAATTAAACAAATTTTGTTTTTTTGTTACTTTCTTGAATGAAGTAAAAAATTCTTCTAATAATTTAATTTTATCTGACTCATTTATATCGACAATTCAGACATACATTATACATTTTAAAGTAGACGTCTTTAAAATGATATTGTCAATATTGTTGAGTTGCGCTCCTGAGACGACTTTACTTATAAGATAGTTCATTCGATTACATGAAATCAACTTTAACTTGAGAATATCCATCAGAAAAGATCATAGCATGTAATTCGTTTTTAAAAAGATAAATACATGCCATGATGATAGAAAAATTCTCCTATTAGTGATTCCATAGTAAATTAGTAAATTATGAGGGAAAAACCAGGAAAAAACCTCATAATACTATCCCGACATGGTAAGTATTTGGTCGTGCATTTAGTTTACCTTCAATAAACACCAAATTCTGATTTTATATGTTTGTTATTTAAAAACATAAATGATGTATGCTCTATATGTTACTGACTTACTAATACTGGTATTTTCCTTTTAATAACTTCCTCTTTCAATATGGGTAACCAGATCCTACTACATTCTGCCGAGGAATTTGCGACACAATTGGTCTCATTTAGCATAATTAGAGCCGCTTCTTTGATTTTTCTCTTTTTACCACCCGTTTCTTTTAGGATTATATTTGTATCATTCCATTGAACCCTATGTTCATTATCCCATGCGTTTACATATTTGAGATCTATCAAATTCTCTATTTTTAATATAAGTTTGATGTTCACTTATTCTAACATTTAATGGCCTTGATGTTTTACCTAAATAAAACTGATCGCATTCACAAGGTATTTTATAAATGCAATTCTTTGTCCTCTCTTGTTCATTGTTAGGTTTGGTTTTGGACAAAATAGATCTCAACGTGTTTGTTGTTTTGAATGTTGTTGAAATGTTGAATTTATTTCCTATCCTTTTAATTTTTTCTGATAATCCTTTTATGTATGGTATTGTTATTTTCTTCGTATTATTCCTTGTGTATGCCGTAGGATATCGTTCTAAGTTGTTCTGTTCTATTCGATCGATTGTCAAAAACTCCTTATTTATAAACGATAAAGGATAATCATTTTTTAATAAAACAGATGTTAATAAATGTTTTTCCTCCAAGAACGAATTTTCGTTAGAATAAGTAATTTTGGCTCTATCGTATTTAAAGGATTTAATGATTCCCTTTTTAATATTAATATTGTGATTTGATTTGAAACTTAAATTTGATTCTATTAGTGTGTGTTGATTTTCTATACACCTGAGTCTCATATCCAGTATCGTTCTTAGAGCTTAAAACATCCAGAAAAGGTAGTGTGTTATTATATTATTTTTCCATGGTAAATGTTATTGTCTCTTCTTTATCGTTTATATCATTTAGGAATGTGTCCAGCAACTCTGATCCATAGAGCGCAACTCAACAATATTGACAATATCATTTTAAAGTCGTCTACTTTAAAATGTATAATGTATGTCTGAATTGTCAATATAAATGAGTCAGATAAAATTAAATTATTAGAAGAATTTTTCATCAAGTAACCAAAAAAACAAAATTTGTTTAATTTACTAATGTTTGTATTTTGAGAAGGATTTCCGAAGTGGGAATTGAAACGTCAATAAACGTACTTTAACCTTTAATTGTGGCTTATTCCCATTTAAATAGTAATTACTTTAAAATGCCACAAGAACCTAGCTTCAGAACAATATTATATGCGGAGCTATCAATATTCGAGGACCACCGGCAGAGAACAATTGCATCGTTGTTTTCGCTGTTCTTATTGCTTTGTCTTCTTCTTCTTTTTATGTAGACATGACACTGACTGTTTTTCTGTTTTTTAATGTGCCTCCAGTAAGTGTCGTTCCATCGTTTTCGTGGTCTTCCTATTGATCGTCTTCCTATTGGGGAACCGTCTCTTGTCATCTTTACTACTCTATTTATTGCTATTCGGCTTATATGATCGTTCCATTCTACTCTCCTATTTCTTACCTAGTTCTTGATATTCTTCATCTTGCATCTACGTCGTATATCTGTAGATATTTAAACTTCATCACTTGTTCTATTATCTGACCTTCCAGCTTCAATTTATATCTTTGTAAATTTGCTGTTCTAACCATGCATTTTGTCTTTTTCGGGGAAATTACCATGTTAAATTTTCTGGCGGTTATATTAAATTGGTGCAGCATACGTTGGAAATCATCTTTATTTTGAGAGAGTAGTATTGCGGTAAAAGGTGACCATTTGGTCACCTTTTTGAGTTCTTACTTTTTGTATTATTTCATCCATAACCAGGTTGAACAATAGAGGACTCAGGGAATCTCCCTGTCTTATCCCAATTCCAGCTTCAATAGTGTCGGTTAGTTCTTCTTCTACTTTTACTTTTATTGTGTTGATTTGGTAGATATTTTCGGTCGTTTTGATTATTTCTAGAGTTATCTCTCTTACTTTCAATAAGTGGATAACGTCCTTTAATTTTACCTAGTCAAATGCCTTCTTAAGGTCCACGAAACATAGATATGCCGGTTTGTTGTATTTTAATGATTCCTCTTGCACTTGGTTCATTATAAATACAGTGTCGGTGCATGATCTTCTCGACCTAAAACCTTGTTTTTCTTCTGCTAGTGTCATAATTTTATTCAGTTTATTTGTTATCACTTGGTTGTTAATTTTAGTGTTGTGTTTAATAAATTAATTCCTCTGTAATTTTTTGGATCTGATTGGTCTCCATTTTCAAAAAGAGGTATTAGGATGCCTGATCTCCATTCTTGAGGAATTCTGTTTTGTTTTAATATTTTTTGGATTAGTTTTAAAATAGTTCTTTGGTCAGATTTAGTTCTCCGTACTTTAGGAGTACGTTAGGTATTCTGTTCACTCCTGATGATTTTCTATTTTTTAATTTCCTTAATGGGTCCTTTACCTCTTCCTCTTCAATATTGATTCCTTTATTTGTCGTCACCTCTGGTGTTGGTGGTTCATTATCGTCACCTTTAGCAAATGTATATCGAAAGTAGTCTACCCATGATTCCTTCTGAATATATTTTGTTTTTATTAGTTCGTTCATCTCTTTTCTTTGTACTCTTATTATTCTCCATATTTCTTTTTGTGTTCATTAGAAGTCGTGTTCCATCTGTTTTAAGAAACTCTGCCAGTGTTCCCTTTTTATTTGTCTAACTATAGTATTCGTTTCATTTCTGATTCGTTTATAGTGGTTATATACCTGTTGTGTTTGTTGTGGTCTCTATTGTAAAAACGCTTTCTTTTTTTCTTTACATTTTGTCTTTACCTCCTGTCTAAACCATGGTGTTTTCTTTTTTTGATATATTAGTGTTTGTTACTTTTCTTTCTCCAAGTGATTCTGTTGCTGCGTTAATTTTGTAATTTTTGAGTTTTTCCCAGCTATCCTCAACGTTATCGTTTTCTAATATTTTATTTCCAGCGATCTTTTCTGATATATTTTTTCTGTATAAGTATTCGGGGGATGCCATATTTCTACTGCTTTTTCTAGGGCAATATTAAAAGTACCGGGGACATCGTGTCGCCTTGTTTCTGGAAGACTGTTAATTGTATATAACTAATGTATAATTAGTTTTTGGAATAAATATGTTGGCTATCGCGCTCCAGAGTTCGACGCATATAATGCTCTCGTATGTTTGCTTGAAATCTATAAATATATTGTGTACCTATTGATTGAACTCTCCTGTTTTTTCCCAACATTTGTCATATAGTAATATATGTTTCCTCTGAACCCACAATAATAGTCGCCCATGCTCTCTTCGACAAATGGAGTTTGCGACAATTGCAAATTAGGAGGACAATTGCAAGTAATTTGTATGTTGTGTTAAGGAGGGATATTCATCTTTAGTTTAAGCATATCATTGTTTTGTATGTATTTTAATACAGATTATTTTTAATTTATTAATATCATTTAGCACTTCGTTCTATAAATAAAATCCTTAGACATAATAAATTTTTTTAAATTAAAATCTTGTCTCATGTAAAATCCCCTTTTTGGAAATCGTTTTATCTGTTATATTCTCGTTCGAATTTAACTGTGTATTTCAGTTGTAAGAAATATTTAACGCAATCGTAAAAACAAATATTTAACAAGTTATTTAAATTTCGAATTTTTCAAGACTATAGAGCAGCGTTCTCTCTTCACTTTACCGCTTTTTTATCGGTTTATTTATCTTCGAGTCTAGATAGACTCGGATACGCATCTGATTAGATTTTCATTCATTTCTTTTGAATCGAACGAATCGTCTCGCTTTTTACTCGATTTCGCGCACTGTCTACTTTGATAGATATTTGACGTCAGCGAGACGGTGGTCCAACATTTGAATATAATGTACACTGCATCCACAAGAGGATTTATTTTGTTTCCTTTTTTTAGTATGTTAAAAGAAGCCGTATGGGAGACATCTTTACTTCTTCGAAGCTTTTTTGATGCAAGTAATTTACATTCGATGAAGTTACGTGTGTTGTTGGTAAGGCACGCTGTTGCAATATTAACATGATCTTACTTTAATAAGTCAAACTGTGGACTGAGTTTATAGTTTAGTTAGATAAATGTGAGAACAGCACGTTTGGAAATAAGGCAACCGTGTTTTAGAAAAGACAAATCTAACATTAGAAATTTAATATTTGTTTATTTAATGGTATATTATAATCTCGAAACAGTTTAAAGTATAACGAATTTACATTTACTTAGGCCACAGGATTTACAGGATAGTGGGGATGTGATAGTTGTATGTAAGTTATTTTTTTTTTTTTTTTATTTAAAGAAATAAAGTCGCATCCACCCAAAGGTTATTAGCGACATTCCTGTAACATTTGTAATAATATTAAATTTAACATTTGTAATAATAAATCATTGTAACAATTAATTACAATTTGTGAACAATAAAACATTTGTAACAATTAATTAAGTTAAATTTTGTGTAATATATTTATACATTGTAAGTAACCTAATAAATTGTTCGGAACTAAACTTTTGTTGAGGAGTGCTTTTAGGTTATTTGGCAAATTTTAAGACTGTCTTTGATTTACGTATTTAGGACAGTCTATCAAGAAGTGCTTTATACTGTCTACTGTATTGCATGTTTCGCACTTTGGAGGTTCATTATTTGTGAAGAGACAGGCATGAGTATACCTACAGTGTCCAAGTCGTAGATGTGGAATAATAGTTTGGCATCTTCTACTTCTGGCTGTGGACTTCCATGAAAAAATATCACTTTTGATGGTTCTGAGTTTCGAACTAGAGTCATTCCACTCCCGATTCCACGCACTTAACACCTTATTTTGGAAATAAACTTTTAGATCGCCTGCGATACTCCGACACTGTGTTTCTGATGTGTCACTGGTGATAGCGTTACGCGCACTAGTATCTGCTTCTTCATTCCCTTCTATGCCTATATGAGATGGTATTCATAGGAAGTGGACTCTTCTGAAATTTTCTTGAGCTTTCATTAATTTGGCCCTGATAATTTTCTCAATGGGGTGTGTAGGGTATACATTTTGCATAGCTTTGACTGCGCTGAGAGAGTCAGAAAGGACTAGACAAGAAGGGATGTTTTTAATTAATGTTGGCTTAACTGAGATGTGTCACTTTCAGCTTCCGATGAGTCACTGTTAATATAATTATGGATTTTTTTCATTATGGACCTGAATTTACGTTTTATGGATCTTTCTTTTAAATGAGGATAAACTTGACTGAGCATATGGGACAAAGCTGATAGGTCTGTGGTATATTCTTTAATTGTGGTTATAGGATCTGCTGACCCCATGATATTCATTAGGAGCATGTTAAGTTGATCAACGTTTAGAGGGAAAGATAGAGGGTGATTTTCTATGAAGTTTTTAGCAGGGTCAAGTAAGAGAGAAAATGAGCATTCAGAAGTGCTTGCTGAACTAATTTTAGCTTTTTTAGATTTTGCTTGGACTTTAGGTGGTGGAAAAATGTTACGTTCTTTTGAAGATGGATCTGCTTCAGGTGAAATAATTTCATCAAAGTTTCTTTTTGGTTGATTAATTATGTGACTGTCCTTATTTGATGAGTCTACTCTGTTCGGTATCTCCGGGATATTGGAAATAGACATTTGTTCACACTGAGAAGGGTTCGTGTCATTGGATGCTTGCAAGGATATATTTGTTGCGCTGTATACCGATGCTTCGTTGTTTTGGTTGGGGTTTATTTGAGCTAGTGGTTCGGAGCACTGTGAAGCGATGTGTCCTGGCTTATTGCATCTAAAGCAAACTAAACTGTCTTGAGAAATGAATATTCTATATGTCGTGTTGTCAAAAACAAGAGTAAATGACTCTGGTAGTATTAGATTGTGAGGACTGATATAGATTTGTCTTCGGAAACTAAGGATGTGATTGTACTCAGGCATAGAAGCACTTATTTTAAGGAAGGTCATGGGAGAGACAGGAACTATGCCGATTTTTTGTAACTCACTGATTAGCAAGTCGTGTGGTATTGAAGGACATACACCGGAGAGTACAAGTCGTTCCGCTGGTGTAACTAACCTTCTTGCTCTGACAATTTCACCTTGTATTTCTATTTGACCGTGATTATTCATAAAATCGTCCACTATTTGTTTATTGGATAAATACATACATATGCGATTATTAGATAATCTAGAAGAGAAGATTATATTTTTCGGTTGAATTATATTTCCAAGTGGGAGAAGGTAGTCTTGAAGTTTGGTGTTTTCTAAGGCACTAAAGATAATTGCTTGGGACTTTAATGGAAATTGCACTCTCGACGCTGCCGAAGAGTATGACTGTGACGTGTTTATTTGATTTTGATGGTCTTGTATTGTAGAACTGTTGTGTGATTCCATGTTTGAATTCATTTCGATAAACGTTTGTCAAAAGTAAGTCCGACTCTGTACAACTGCTAAAACAGGTACATCGGTCTTTACTAAAAGCGGTTTTTTGCTGGTAAAACTGGATTTGTTTATTGACAAAAATAACAAATAATTGCAATTTTCTGACTTTAATACTAATTTAACTGGATATTATGTAAGGAGTTTGTACACTTACAGTTTATTTCAATATATCACTAAGATTCACAATTTATAACTTACATTAAACTTTGTTAATGTTAAAAATATTCGGAGCCCATATTGAATATAACATTATAATTATCGATGCAGAACCGAACTCCGTAAGTTATTTTTAATACTCATTTTTAATACTTCATTTTCAGTTATTGTTGATTAGGAATCCAATACCGCCTGTTCGACCCATTGTTGTTCCTCGGTAGTAGAATTTTTTTCCTGACGCTAATTCCAATAGCTCTTCATTTTTCCAGATTTTATAGTGAGCGGCAGTTATATTTCGATCTATAAAGCGTTGTTTTATTTGGATAGCTGTTTAGAATCCGCAGATTCTTAGCACAGTTTGCTCTCCTGGCTTGATGCCGAAAACTACCCAGCTTAGCGCCATTTGGGCCTAAGTAGAATAAAGGCTATGATTTCAGTGTGCCTTTCATGTTAGATGTTGTGAGGCGTACCTTACTACGCTGCCTCAGTGCGGGTTTGTAAGTGTTCGCTGGTGTGTTCCCGTTTTAAGGCGCTGAAACCTTCTTCCTTTTACTCTCCTCCTGGTATATAAAGTACTCTCATAAAACGCTATATATTGCCCGGCAATTACGCGACTTATGTCTTCGTGAACGTAGCGGGTAGAATTCGTTGACAGAGATGGCTGACTTTTTAGATCAGCTGTGGCCCATTTATCACTATGAGATAGGCACTTACCGAAGATTTTAATGTTTTGCTCTTACCAGCAAAAGAACAATCCCTTCGATACCCATTCTTCTTTTTGTTCTAGTGTCAACTCCACTAATAAAGGTTGGCTATAACCATTGCAAATTCATCTCTATCTTCTGCTTTTCTTAAAAGCGCCTATGTGTTTAACCCGGTCCAGTCGCGATTGTTTTTCAGACAGTATATTTATCGTCTACCGGGACCCCTTTTTCCTTTGATCTTATCCTTCATAATCAGCTGTAATAACTCATACTATACCAACATTTAATTATAAAACAATGAAGAAAAAGTATCAAATGCTCAAATGTAAATGATCATTATATATATATATATATATATATATATATATATATATATATATATATATATATATATATATATAGCTATTATAGAACATCGATAATCTGCATTTTATTTTTATATACAACATTATATTATAGAATGTGGTAGAGGCATGTTTGAATGAAATTGATCATACCAGCACATAGCCCAAAAGTAAGTCCAGTAGAACATAATTATATAGGATAAAATGTAAAATGTGAAAATTAATCAGTAACAATTGAGGAATGGTAATGTGCTATTCAAGAAGAAAGAACAGGAATGACTAGGCCATGAATAGCAATTCATCTTTTAAAATTCAAGGTAATCAAAAAAATTTAATTTCCTAATATTTTTAACTAATAGTTATACAACTATATGAAGGAATATTATTTTTTTCGCCTCAGATATTCTTTATAGAGCTGTATCTGGTTTATTTATATTTGATGAGAAACTCATGTATTATGATGAAGATGCCGCGCACAATCATAAAATTTCTTTATCATGTGCTCGTCAAATTCCAAATCGCACATAGAATCATTAAGAGCAAGTTTATTCTTACTAAAAATGTTAAAGTATTTGATATCGTGACTATAATCTTCGTCATAAATACTCAGTATACCAATGATCGGCGTGTTTGTAACAAAATATAAATATTTAGTATGTCGCAGTCGAAAGACAGAGATGACCAAAATGCTTCCATAGAATCAATTAACATCGAAATTACTTGAGATTAAACTAAACGATAATCTCGTGTAATAAACCCACTAATTGCTGCAGAGCCAATCGGGTACCTTTATTAGTTCTATATAATAAGAGTGCAGTAGTTCAAACGACCCGAAGTCGTAACCAGTACGAGGGAACTAATGCTCGTTCATATGGGCTACTCTCGACGCAATAAATAGATAAGAGCTGTAAAATATAGCTCAGCGATACGCAAGATGATTACCTCTCAAACAATCAGGTAGAGGAATACCTACTCGATATAGTGTGGTGCCTAAAGATCCAAATAATGTTCGAAGCTTTGTTGCTGAACTTGTGTTTTTTCACAACACAAAATATATTTTCTTTAGAATGAATGGTTATGGAATATTTGCGTTTCTTGATAGTCTGACCATTAATGTTTTATCAGCTGTAATCCTAATTTCTGGGTAAAAGACTCAAGCGGACCAAGTTTTTTTTACGTATGTATTTATAGGCTAAGAAAGAATTAATTTCTATAATTCTAAGCAGTAAGTAAATTCGGTGTTTACAGTTCTGTGTGCTCCAAACTTGTTCCCATGCTAAACCTAACTATCTTATCCTGGGTATTTCTTTTACATAAGGAATTCCATTTTAATATTATGGAGTTTTTTTGGCAGGTTCGCCTTCAATTGTAGTACCACATCTCCCAATATAAGTACAGAATTTTTTCATCTCTTCACCTTACACTAACTTCACATTATTGTGAATTGTTTCTTCAACGTCTTTAACAGACATTGCTTGGTAGCTGTTTTTACAATACCCAAAATATACAGACCTCGTTTATGTAGTTAGACTACCGTTTTTTTGAAGCAAACCAAGAATCTCCAACGATTATACGGCCAGAACTATACCATGGTTCCGTCTAACGTAGGTGGCAGTTCCTGCTCTTAATTCTTTTTGCCATTTCTTTTTAGCCACATGTTCTTTACCTTCATTTATTTCAAGGTGCAGCATCAGCAAAATTTTTAACTTTCACAACCTACAACTTTAGACTTTTTTCTTATCTTCAGATAATTTATACCGAGGGTTAAATATATTATTCCATTGTATATGAAGCATGTCCACAAAAGATTTGATAGGATTTCACTTGTCATCATTTTCAATATTTTCTACGGAAAATGCTAAAGCTGACGAAATTTCTTCAAGCCTATGGTAACACCTGTCAAATCTTTGCCAAAGACTGGAGCAGATATTAGTTCCTTATCTTCCAAAGAACAGTATTCTCTTTTGCTATATAGTATATAAGTACTTATAGCGTAAATTATTCTGATTATTTTGAAAAATTTACTTTTGGTAGATTGCTTTCTGGTTGAATCTAAATTTTGATTTGACGTTTGCAATATTTCGAACATATTTTCTAAAGAAAAAAATAACAAAAAAAAAATCAAATTCTGTCATGTTCTGAACTGGTTTGTCATTATTTAATACTGATCTATTTTTTTTTATTTTTATTCCACAAATTCCAAGTTGTATCGTGTGCAGTTACATTGTTACTGTCAAAAACATTGTTACCTTGGGTCACATGTGCCGTATCAACGTCACTGAACTTGTATCTTCACTATCGCTTAATGCATATGAAGACGAAACATTTTATTGATGAATTATGCTACACGTATCATGTTTAGAATTATTTGGGACATCGTTTCTTGTTGATTTTGTTGTACTATGTTTAGAGACGTATACTCGTTTTCTTTCCCTTTCTGATCTAAAAGAATTTGTACTGCCGGAAGGCCATCTGGACATATCATTAGCTCGAAAATTGTTCTTTGCGTCAAAGCCATAATCTACATCAGCCCACCAATGTTTCGCCATTTAATACACACATATTTTAGGTATCGAAATTAGGTAACTCAATGGCAGTTTTTTTGGTCTAACCCAGCGGTTCTCAACCTTTTTTACTCAGCGACGCACTAACGTACTCCTTACAGATTCGCGACACCCTTATATCTACAAATTTTTGCTAGTGGTAGGTGTGTACAGATGAATATATTAAACATATTATTTTTTATTTCGTAAGAACATAACAAGCAAAAAACAAAACATATGGGAAATTTGACCCTGATGACTTTTGCGAAGTATATCTATCCGAGGACGAATTGTAGGCAGACACACTCTCATCTTGCTGTTCACGTCAAGTAGTCGAAACCGGTAGCTAGATTTTATATTTTTCATAATGCAGATTCACATAAGTACGAAATACAAATACAAAATACAAATAACATCCGGAGCTACTTCTCTAAATTTTGATTTTAAAACTGTGTCAGAATACACTTCAATAAGTTGTTTCTTTTCAGAACTGATTAATTCTGCCTTTCTTACGTTGTTCTCGTCAAATGTGCAATTAAACATTCACAGTTAGCACTCAAGACAGAGGGAAAGTATTTAGTTATTCCTTCTTGCAACTTACATAAATGCTCTTTCATCATCTCCTTTAGTAGAGTTTGTTCTTCAGATTTCAAATTAATTAAAGGTATAGAGGTTTCGGGAAAAGCAGTCAAATCATTATTTTCTATAAACGAGTTCCAGAATGTAAGTTTTTTAAAGAACGCAATTATTTTATCAGTTGATGATCAACGAATTTTACTATGAAATAACAAGACTTTATGATCTGCGCCCATGTCTTTACAACTTAAACTTTTTTAAACACCCTTGATTTCATCGGACGAGTTTTAATATAGTTGATCATAGAAACAACAGTATGAATAACTTCAACCAGTTGGCTTCCATCCGTAGTTTTTACTACCAGAGCTTCTCGATGTAAAAAGCAATGAGTAATTATTATTAACTGGTTTTTCTTTAGTGCGAAACTTAAAAATCCTTTGACATTTCCCGTCATTGCAGCAGCACCATCTGTACATATCGCAATACAATCCGTCCACTTAAGTCCGTGATCCTGAAAGAAGGTGTCAACAGTAGAAAATATATCAGTTCCAGTAATTGTTGTTTCCAATTCACGACAGAATAGGAACTGTTCAATAATTTCCGGTCCGTACACAAATCTTAAAAAAGATATCAATTGGGCCTTTCCCGAAATGTCTGTGTTTTCGTCCAGTTGTAAAGCAAATTGTGTATTTGCCAATACCTCCCTAACATTACTTTGAATATCGATTGACATATCTAATATACGTCGATGGACTGTGTCATTTGATAAAGGTACCTCTGATATTTGTTTAACAGCTTCCGGGCCTAACATTGTAGCAACTAATTCTTTACATGCCGGTAAAATAAGCTCTCCACCAATAGTATGGGCTTTCTCTTTTTTGACAATCAATTTTATTCGTTTTTCCATTATAACTGAAGATGATTGAATGGAACAACGTGGACGTTGAAAATACTCGCGCGGTTTTTGGGAAACGCTTTGATGATTTTGTTTCAAATGTCTTTTCATCAAACAATTACGGATTGGCACTTTATTAATTGGTATAACGTGGTATATACCTAATAGTTAAACAAAATGGTTGAATGCATGATTTGTATATTATAACAAGTAAAAAAATATAAATAAAAATATCGTATTCGTAAATCTCGCGACACACCTGATAAGTTCTTCCGACATACCAGTGTGTCGCGACACGGTGGTTGAGAAGCGCTGGTCTAACCAATATCAAAGATTACTTACTAGAAATCAGTAGAGATTACTTAAAAGAAACGTTACTAAATATACTGATGTATGACTCGGTGAACAAAAAAACTATTGGTTTCTCACATATATGTAACGCTGGATCAAGTATTATATAAAATTATATGAACTACATTTAAATTTACAGTACCCACCATCGATAGATGACAGCGAGCTATTAAGAAAGTAATTGCTTAGTTAATGTATATGTCGAATTCTGCAGTTGAGTCCATGGTTCTTTAGCCGCGCGTCATTGATATCTGACGAAATAAAACATATACTTTTTATTTAGCATCATTGTCTTTCATGCATGAAACCAAAGACAAACCAGCTACCGCCTGTTATTAAATAAAGACACATGTTATTTTTATAAATGCTCTAGACTCAGTTCACCAAAAAGAGATAGGTACCACCAAAACCATTTTGGATTTTAAGTACAATTTGTAACGTTTCTGGTGTGTTTACTGGTGGCTGTCAGTTTGTTGGATTTTTTTCTGTTTTTTGTCCTATTTTCGCATTTAGAAGGTATATTACACAAATAGTTGAATGTTTTTATATTATGCTTGAAAAAACTCTTACCTCACAAGCACAAGAGCTTGTTTTAAATTTAATCGACTACTTTGAATTAACAAAACGAAATGGGGAACCGTGGGAACCGTTTTCATCTGTTCAAGAGATACAAAAAGGAAAATTTTCAAATATGCACTATTATAAAGCTTTAATGATGACAAGCATAATATATATTATTAATATTATGTATTTGCCAACTTTATTACATAACAAAATATTTATAATTAGAAACTTTTCATTTTTGGTTTTTTTCAATTCCAATTAAAAATATTGATAATTTTTTAACTTCGTCTTAGAGGGTAGTAGCTGCACTTAAATTGGCGAAAAACAGTATAAAATATATGAAAAAGAAAAGAAAAAGTCCTGTTTTATCTTCGTCGAGAAAAAGCAGACCTTGTTTAAAAACGAAAACTACTGATTTACCTGAGGGCAATAAAATGCCAATTCAACATATAATATGTACCAGGATAGTAATTAAACCAACTTTTTCTTGATACTTACGAGTAGAACTTAACATTTTATAGTAATCCATTAAAATCAATAACTTTTTAGAGAAACATGTAACCCGTGAAGCTTTGGTCAATGAGCTGCAGGATAAAGAAATTGTTTTTTATAAGTAAAATATCCTTAAGTTGAACATTAAAAGATTTGGGCTTTAAATTTAAAAGCGATGATTATCTCATCTGATGAAAGCATCATTTGATGCTTTCTGATTAGAGAGCGAAACGTCTTTAATAAATAGATGAAGTAGCCAACTTCTTTATCTTTTTTCCCCACCTTGTGGCAATGGCTACTGCTCCGTCATCGGAGCAGTAGCCACTTTCTGCGTAGAGTAAATTTCTGACTTTTTTATGCTTTAAATGATGATGCAGGAGTAAAGAATCATGGACTTAACTGTACACATAATAGCCCTTCTTTTGATTCCAAAAACACGCGTTTTTAAATTTGAAGGCACACTCGTTGGACCGATGTTTTTCGTTCTTCATACCTTAAAAGTGAATATTGTGATTATATGGGACTTCTTCTTCGACTATTAAGAATATTCAAAGAGTTCTACACAGAGTTATATAGATCAAGAAAAAAAGATAACAATACGGAACCTCCAATTACACTAAAAACTGGGGTATTAAACCAAGGATCAGATTTAATGCCCGATATAACAAAATCAGAAATCAAAGAAGCCCTGAAGAAAATGAAAAATAATCGAACCCCGGGTGAAGATGGAATAGTATCAGAAGCACTAAAAATTGGAGGGGATGTATTACTTGAAAAAATTAAACAACTTTTCAATATCTGCCTTCACAGCGCCAATATTCCAACAGACTGGAACAACGCTACTATTATTCTATTACACAAAGCAAGAGATAAAGCAAATTTAGAGAATTACAGACCGATTATACCTCAGCCATATATATAAGTTGTTTACGCGAATACTAGTTAAGAGAATGGAAAGAAAATTAGAGACTTATCAACCAAGGGAACAGGCAGGATTCCGAAAAAGTTACGGAACAAATGACCATCTACAAAGTATAAAAACCCTAATAGAGAAAGCAGTGGAATACAATAAACCTCTAGTTCTAATATTTATCGATTTTCACAAAGCCTTTGACACAGTTAAGCTAAGCAAAATATTACAGGCGCTTAAAGAATGCAGGCTAGATTATAGATATACTAAATTATTATACAAAATATACCTGCAGGCAACAACCACTGTCAGATTACATACTAACAGTAATCGCATAAAAATAGAACGGGGGGTTAGACAAGGAGACCCAATGTCACCTAAACTTTTTAATACGGTGCTAGAACATGCTTTTAAGAATTTGGATTGGATGACAAAGGGAATAAAAATAGATGGAAAATATCTAAACAACTTACGTTTCGCCGATGATATACTTATAATAGCTGAAGATCTAGGTATGGCAAGAGAGATGGTACAGGAACTCGTTGTGGCTACAGAAAATGTAGGTTTAAATATAAATATCTCGAAAACAAAAATCATGACCAATTTGGTACCCAACCAGAACATCAGTATTGGTGGGAAAGAAATAGAACTCGTAGATAGATATAAATACCTGGGACATGAAATTATGATTGGCAGGGATAACCAGACTCATGAACTGAAGAAAAGAATCGGCCTTGGGTGGGCAGCATTTGGAAAACTGAAAAAAACTTTTAAAAGTGAGCTGCCCACATGCCTAAAGAGAAAGGTATTTGATCAGTGCGTCCTCCCAGTCTTGACGTACGGAGCAGAAACACTTACCTTAACAAAAGCAGCAGCTACCAAACTGAGAGAATAACCAACGAAGACATCAGGAGAAGAACCGGAGTGACTGACATCATCGAGAAGATAGCCAGACTAAAATGAAGATAGGCAGGACACATAGCCAGAATGACAGATGGGCGATGGACAAAGAGGTTATTGGAATGGAGGCCAAGGAAAGACGAGAGAAGCATCGGTCGACCCCCTACAAGATGGACTGACGATTTAAGAAGACTCAATAAAAACTGGATAAGAGCGGCGCAAGATAGACGGGGTTGGAAACATGAGAAAGAGGCCTATGTTCAGCAGTGGACTCTTGAGGCTGGATGATGATGATGATGATGGGACTTCGAACAGATGCAAAGAATACTGCTAGAGTGCTGGTCCCTACTAGTCGTAAAAGACGGCCAATGGGATGGGAACGAGAGATGGTAAGCCGTCGCTTGAGGTGTCGGGATTGCAGCAACAAGCGCAGAACGCGAATTAGTACTTACATCCCGTATATAGGAACAGTAACGTGGCCATCGTTTGAGATGTCGGTAGTTGGTATGTGGGTTACTAGAAACGAGACGAGTCTACAACTCGCACTCCCAATATCCAAGACGAGCTCATGTGGGACCACTCTGCTTTCGTTCTACATAACTTCTGCGGTAAGTTTTGCAAGTTTAATATGATCAGCCCCAGTCTAAACGTGCGCTTGTAAGACGTGTCCATAGTGGAGATAAGTGGTATGGAAGGAAGCTCCTCGGCCGCAACCTGTCAAACGTGCTTGATTAAGAAAATGCAATCCAAGTAGATAGATAGATATATTTGAGAGGTGGCCTTTTGGTCTATTCCACTGCAACTTTTTCAGATCTATTGTGGTCCTCTCGTTCTAGATAACATTCTCTAGCCTGACACTTTTTAAAAAGTCTAATATATTTGAGACTGTACCTTCCATGTAGCTATATGCCGGTGGTTTTTTGTCTTCTAATTCAAAGAACCGCATATCTGCCAGACTGTCACACTGACACAAAATGAGCTCTGCTGTTTCTTCTTCGAGGTATGCAATTCAAATAGTGATACCGCCTTCCAATGCCATCCAGCTATCCCGTTTGAGTGAGTTGGGCACTGGGAACCGGCACTGTTTTGCATTTAATTTTTTTTGCTTTCTAATATTGTTTATGGATTTTCTGTATCTACTTTAATATGCTAGAAATAAATTATTGCTCCTTAATATTTTTGTATTTTTGTGTAATGTGATCGATTCAAATACAAGCTCGATTGATATATCATCAAAGTTCTTCGTCATCATTCTAATGATTTTTTAATGATTTATTGTCACCTAGTAAGTTGCTACATATACCGTTGTTCGTGTCCCATTTTCTTTTTTCTATAGCGTCGTTTCAAAATTTTTCTATCGTTGTGTATCGATAAAGAAACGTATTTTTTCTTTAATATCCTATTATATTTCGTAATTTAATTTGAGTCTACATTTTAGGAATTTTAATTCCCTGCTTTTTCATATACTTTTTTCAAAAATTTTCATTCATTTTAAAATATTGGCGACCAAAATGTCTGTGAGCCACCAAACTATTACCTTTTTTAGAACGAGCAAGGTTGCTACCGGTATCGAACTAGTTTAAATATTTCATTTTTTTACTCTCTCCGACTTGAATGGCATACACAGTAGTAGTTAGTTCTAGGTATGCTTATCTCGTCTCTGACCACTCTGTCAAGGAATCCTATTAATTATTACGGATAAGTAATGAGCTGTGTCCATAACTACATTTTTTTCGTTATTGATTATTGACCAAAATTGATGGTTTATCAGTCGGTTTCCATGTTATTACCGAATAAATTTTTATCGTAATAGTAGTGTACGACGGTTTTGTTTTATTTTATGTTCATTTTCACCGCAGCTTCTGTAATTTTATATACGCTTTATTATTATCTTTCAGAAGGATCGAAGAATGAGACTTAATTTCAATTTTTTTTTCAATATAAGCATTTGGGCTGAAACTCGCTACTGAAGTACCGTTTAAGTAAAAAATCATGGTATTTTTGATTTTGTAATATTTTAATACAGATCATATAATAAATATTATTTTTTATGAATTATCTCCCTATTAGAAGAACAAACATTTAATTAGAAATTATGTTAATTCGTTTGACCTTTCAACATTCAGATCAAAAACCAATTATTGTAAAATACAATTTTAATAATTGTTTTGAACGGTCGATAGATTTTTATCCCTAACGCCGATGTAAAACTAAATATGAAGAATAAAAGCTTTTGTATGCTGAATAATTAAGTAAAAAAAAAAGTAGTTTCAGAGCTATAAGGATCTGTAAGTAACATAACATTTCTTGCCTGAAAACCTATCTCCTGTTTGCAAACCCCCATTAAGCATATAATACTGTACATGCTAGTATATTGTAGAAAGTATGTGAGGATACAAATATGTAGTTGCACTACTCTACTTGTGTGTAGTTACGTGGTTCTAATGGTATTTATTCATTTATCTTCATTCATCAATAGCTTGCAAAATAAGCTTGTTCGTGATCCATAGTTAGCATTTATTATACTCCCCATATCTTTTAGTAATTTAGATATACCATCTTCATAGTTGTTTATTTTAACATCTCCCACTGTTGGTCAGTTGGTCTTGAGTAATGCTTTGACATTTTTAATTTTATGGTTTTCCCATTGAATGTAGGTTTAACTGAACTAGTGGATTTATACTCCACTTACACATTTTGTCTTTAACTTTGATTTTTAATTCTAAGTATTTCAATTTCAGAGTTCAATTTCTCCTTTTTTAAATTATTGATAGTGCTTGGTAGACCTTTTTAGTGTAGTCAACCAACCACTATCTTATAGATTGTTTGTCTAGTTCTTACATTTACACTCTATGCCCACTTCAGTTGCCCCCAAACTCACACCCAAATTATAATTGACAGGTTTAAGTGTGAGTTCTGGATTATGCAATCTACATAAAGTAATTTATATAATTTCATATTTCATCAGTTGACTTCCTATATTAGTGGTCAGTTGGACTTTTGGTCAATGTTCAGTTTACTATAGTATTTTGAAATGTGCAGATCACATTACCATCATTGTGACTACTTATCCAAGTTGTCATACGTCAAATGTCAATTTAACATTTCCGTTAAGACCTGGAGCCATTCTCCCTCCTGCTGTTACCCACGATGTAGCTACTTAAATTTTAAAATATTTTTTAAACTTTTAACTTAAATTTTTTTAGTGTTGTGTTAATGTATAATATAATTTTTATGAATGTTTTAAGTTTTTTCGAAGTTAATTATTCTCCCTTCACTTAAAAAAACGTTTCTTGGCTTATTTCAGATACTTCTGAAGATGGTCTGAAAGCGAAAGTACTTGGGGAAGATAATAAAAAGCTGTGTTCGATATCTGCCTTTTATGTAATTGAAGTTCATTTATTCGAGCATTTAACAATATATCACTTTCTTAATTTTTAGTTTCCGCACAAATAACATTTAAAGCCGAATTTCTTGTAAATGTCTTCTACGGATTGTTATCGTACAAAGCACCAGCACTCCCCTCCAATTTTGAAATAGCCTGTGTCGCTCTTCCTCAGTCAGTAATTTGCATTTGACAAAATCAAGTGTGACTATGGTGTTTGGTTGGGAGAAAGTGACATCAATAGCTGTCACTACACTCTGATATTAAGACTCTGATATAGAGGCTAAAAGCTAATATAATACTTCACCATATCATTTTTACTACCAGCATTCTTAAATTTGTAACAGTTTGCTCAAATTCTACGATGTAGCTACTCAAGGATTCACTTGCCTGATACTTCATGTTCCTTAACTCTGAAACTTTAACTAAGAGATTACTCCACTCTCAGTATTAACGTATACTTAAAGTCCTACTTAAAGTATCCATTATCTTCTTTGCGATGGTCTTACTTCGGATCATCTTAATTATACTGTCGAAAATACACTGTACAAGAATCTCCCGTTCTTTTAGGGCACTCTTCCAGGCATCTAAGTTTTCAGCATCTGCTAGTAGTTCCTCGGTTAAAACTTTTAGTACCTTATTTTGACCAAGAAAAAGTTTAACTCTAAATTCGTAGTCGCACAATCCGTTTCCAACTGGTTTTAAGTTTACAGTGGAAGTATTTCTTGGCTTTTCTACCCAAACTTGTATTTACTAACCTCTAAATCTTTCCTTGGTCACAAATCCTGATAAATACACAATTTAGCACCGACCTGTAAAGCTGTAGCATAACCTGTAAAGTTACATAGATCGAAAGGCTCGATTCGATTTTTAAAATATTTATTAAAAATATTTTTGTAGAAAAATAATTATAATCAAAAATATGGAAACATAAAAGAGACAGATTTTACAATTAACATACATGAAATTAAAATGACTACTGACAGAAGAAATAATATAACACTAAAGGCGCATTCACATATTAGGAACTGCGGAATTATATGTAACGTAACAAATATAAAAACGATTTTTTTGAAAACGATCACGGTCTTTTGGATCACAGAGTGTCCTCTTGTTTTGATAGAAGTCAATAAATTTAATACATTTATTCTCGGATCACTGTACCATTATGGAAAACTTAAGTTCATGTTGAAAATATACACTAAATTCAAACTAGGAACAAATCACACAATCTCTATGCGGCGACTCGAACAGACAATATCGTTGCAAACACCGTCCAAATTGAACTGCAAATGAATCAATTATTTTGAAAAGGTAACATGTATATAAATGCAAAGTTTACAGGAAGACAAAAAACTGATTTTCTTCAAAAATGATGTAGTTACAAAAATCTTTCGAATATATGAGTTGTTAGTGGATGTGTTGTTTTTCACAATGCAATGGTTGTCAATTGCTTAAAGTACACTATACCAATAGAATATTTGTTTAAATATTTTGCATATGTTACCTTTTCAAAACAAATGTGTGCGAGTCCAAGAAAAACAGGAGCAATCATTATTTTATTTCAGTTTAATTCCAATAATATGAAAAAAAAAATTTTGAAAATACAACTAATAAACTATACACTAATTAGAAATCCTCTTCTGCTGGTTCAGCTAGCTCTGTTGTAGGCCATGTGACAATCTAGGACCAATATTCCTTATTTTTCTACTGGAATATACACCAACAGTTTCTTTAAGTCTTAAATTTTTTTATGATTAATAGGTAATTTGCCGGAATATGCAGGATATGAAACGCAGTCAGTAAGATTAACTCTGCTTTCTTTTATTTTGGCTAATCCAAAACACTCCTGGATTATTCCATCAATAAATGGAAGTGCAGTTACTTTGCCAGGAGTTTCCTTAGAATATCGAAACTCATAGAAATTGCTGACTTGAAAGAAAACTTTTTTATCAGTGGCAATGTTCTTGCCATGGCTTGATATTGACAAAACTTGCTTCTTATAGTGTTATGGCCACCATTTTTTGAAGTCTATTACTTTCGTACCATACCTTTGTGAACACTAATTTTTTTACTTTTTGAAGAAGTCTCAATGAGAGAGATATATTCATCATGAGAGTATATTCCATCATGTCTCCTTAGTTTTCTTTTCACAATTCGATCACATTCATTAAAAGAATGTCCCCTCATTGAAAAGTAATGTGTGATATTTTGAAACCGACCACTTGATGTTAGCGTTAACAAAAATCGCACTACGGTATTGTTTTTATTTTGGCCGGGGCATCCGCCTGAGAAAAGATACAACTTAGTTACCGTTAAGGGTACGTGTTCTTCGATGAAATTGAGCAAAAATGTACATACTTCATTTGGACCTTTCAATGATTCTCCTTCTTGATATGAAAAAAGGCATTGTTGTTCTTCATATCATGAATACAAAATTCATAAATCCATAGCTGCCTGTAGTAAAAATACCTCTTGCGCAGGAATATGGGGAAGGGGTAGATTCTAAATGTAGTCGATTGTTATTGCCATTACATCTTCTCTTTCTCTGCACATTATTTCATCTATTTTTCATCTATTCATTATTTCATCTATTTTTGCGTAGAATTTCTTTACTATTCTTTTATGCACTAGAAGCTCAGCTACAACAACCCTTTTAGCATTTTCATTTAAAAATGGATCTGCTATCTTTGTTTTTAAATTTTCACACAGTGAACACACATCCACCTGAGGTCGGCCAAACGAAAGATCGAAATTTTCTTTAAAATAAGAATAGAAGTAGTTATATTTTATGATTTTATCGATGATATCCGAATTATTCTCTAGAAACATTTTATGAATAATTTTAATGTTTAATGAAGCAGACAGGTATTTTTTTTTTGAATATTGTTTGAATAGTAGACTAGTAGAGTAGTAGTTTTAGGTAACGAATCAACAAATTCATGAATTCGATGCAAGTAGTTGCCATCAATAGCATTATACCTAGACGATATTGCTGTTGCTCTTAAATCAGGAGGTAGTTTGTTCTGAGACTTTAGTTTGCATAAACGATAAACTTTTTTTATTGTAATTCCATGCAAGCTTATAAAAGCTTTTTTGCATACTTCTTTTCTCTGCCCATTACTACAAACATAGTATTTACAAGAATAACTTTTATGCTTACTTGATGCTATGGATGCCTTACGGTTTCTAATGTTTTGCACCAGATTCGAGTCTATGAGTCCATGCAGATATAGATCCTGCTTATTTTTGTTTGAAAGTTGGTTAAGGTTGGCTATAATTTCCGCCTTGTTTTCATAAGAGAACATATGGCAACACTTCTTTAGACAGCTAAAAATAATAAAAAATTTATTTAACTCTGTACTCTAAAAACTGTAATATGTTTACTTATCCACAGTTTACTCCTGTTTTTCTCTGAGGAACTTCTTTTCCAACATGATTTATATGAGCTTTTCCTTTCACCTTAGCATTTTGTGTAAAATTTTGTTTATAGTTGTCTGCATTCACAACACCTTTCCTCTTTTTTCGTATTATTTCATCTTCACTCTCGCTACTATAACGACATCACTGAGTGTATTACAATAAAAAACGGTCAAGTGAGCTAGCTGTACTTGCAAGAACTGGCGTGATATTATCATTCCAATACGTTACCGTCAGCATAAAGCCGATCGTTGCCGAACCAATTCAGTTGGTTTAGTTCGAAAAGGTAACATGGCCAACATTTGTTACCTTTTCTAACTAAATCAGAACTCAATGTCTATTTTTAACAGGGACGAGATGAGATATGTTACGTTTTCAAACTACATACTGTGTAGGAACAATTTGTGAGCAATATTGCGTCAACAAGTGTATTTGGTAATAAATGTCATTTGTTACCTTTTCGAAACAAGTGATTCAAATATTGTTTTTGTTCGTCATAAAAACCAACAGGACGTGGTTCCTGACGAGCGACGGATGAACAGCTCGCAAGTCGTTTGTCCCGCAGTAAACATGTTCGCAAACGGTTTGCGAACAGTTCGGATCGCATATGTGTACCCACCTTAAACCTTAATGCTTCACACTTGTTTCGACCAAGTAGGTCGAATCCATAATCTTTTTTTTTTAGCTCAAAATGTTGGTTTTTTTTTTAGCCGAGATATATATTGCCGAGCCATCTACTACAATCTTGTCATAAATGACTAAACCATTGTTGTCAGTATTAGAGCCACATGTTGCAGTAAAAATGATACTCGTTTAAAAGCACCTTTAAACAGTTCTACAGCTATACAATATCTCCAGGTCCAAATAACCTCTTTTTGTACTTTAATATCTATATGTGTAAGATGATCTACCTTAATCATACCTGCTGTATTGTTTACTAAAAACTGTTTTCTATTTTTACCAAGAAAATATCCAGTGGCGTAACTAGGTGGCGTGGGGGCGGTTTGCCACTGGCCTCTGATATGTGGGAGCTTCCAAATTGGTATAAAAATTATTAAATAAAAATTAAGAAATAACGAAAAAAAAAATTAAACATAAAATTACACTCTGGTATATAACATAAAATAGTTACTTTATGTTTTCTTTTATAAAAAAATAGTACGCATTGTAATACACGTTGCAGTTACATAAAAAGCTTATTCAAATATTGAATAAGAAATGATAGTATAAATGCACTGGAAAATGATGGATTGGATCTACAATTGTGTAGGAGTCAAGGCTATGATCATGAAATCTATGTCAGGTATCCATACGGGTATCCAAGCAAGGATCAAGGAAAAAAAATTCTAAAATCATGTTGTGCAAACTTTAATTTGTATGGTGTTCGTGCATTTTGTGCTATGTTGTTTTTTGCAACTTTACAAAGTGTATATAATTTCTTCTTGTCCTCTTCACGTAGATGGGGGATTTTAATATAAGTTATAGGTGCATCTGTAAAACAGCTATCTGACACTAGATGGAGTGCTAATCACGAAGCTGTGATACCTATTTTGAAACATTTTGATAAACTACTTCAAGTTACAGAAAAATTGTGTGACGCCAAGAAAAATATTATAACACAGGGCTCTGTTAAAATTTTATTCTCGATTATTTTTGATTTCAAATTTCTTGGATTCTTTCATTTATGGGGGTATATTTTGCAAGAAATAAATAGTCCAAAGAGGTAATTGCAGACGGAGTGTTTAGGCCTTTAGGACGAAGTTTAAAAGTCTATTTGGAAGACAGTCGACATGAGTTGGTCACGAAGGCTATCCAGTTTGCTTCGGAGAAATGTGATGGAATGGAAATCTCTCTTGAAAAAAACAGTAGGAGACGTTTAAAACAGGTCAAACAGGAAATAGTCAAAGATGCCGTACTAAAGATGAAAGAATGAAGTTTTGAAGATAAAACCAAAAGATGTACGCTTGAATGTTTAGACGAGCTACTACATGAGCTTCAAACCAGAATATATGGAAGGAAACTGTATTTGAAAAATTCAAAATCGTTCAGGTCGAGTATTTTCTCAATGATTAGGAGACAAAATTTGATAAGCAAGAAATTGTTAATGAAATCAAAGACTTCGCCTCCATATAAAAACTGCAAGAATAAACAAAGAGGCCAATTGGACTAAATTGAAGATGGCATAGTTTATTCTTGATATGAACCTGATGGAATCTGTTCCAAATGTCTTTGAAACAATATGTGTCTCCATTGCTTCTAATAAAAGGAGTTTTTTAAAATTTAAACTCATAAAAAGCTACGTACGGTCCACGATGAGCCAGACCTGTCTAAATAGTTTGGGAATGCTCTCGATTAAACGTGAAGTAGCAAACAACATCAACTTTGATAACATAATTAAACAATTTTCAGGAATAGAAATAAGAAAAAAAAATGTTTGTAAGTAAAAACTCTAAAATAAATTAAAGTAAACAAAATATTCTTGTGTTTGCTTTAATATTTGGATAATACATGTTGTATTTAGGTAGTTCCTATATGGAGGTAAGTTTTAGCTTTTTCTTATATTGGGGAGAGTGGGCTCTTCGGTTACTTCCGCCCCAGGCCTGCTGAATTGTAGTTACGCCAAAATCACTTAATTATTTTCATTATTCAAAAGGTTAATAAGTTTGAATGATTTTCCCATATTGTCTATCTGTAAATTTTTAAATTTGTATACACTTTTGTAAAAAAATTTCTGTTGTCTTTTACTAAAAAATATATACTGGGAATCATAGAAACTAAATTCATTAAAAAACCATCTGGATATTAAACTAAAATTTAAAGGAGTTTAACTGGTCACTGGTACTTAGTTATTTGCTGTTCTTTTTTGTGCAATTAAACCAAGTGAAAATGTTTATTTTTAGAAACTTATGTTTTTATGGTGTATAAAATTAGATCAGATGCTCTGGTTAAATCAACAAAAATCCAGAAGTAATAATTTTTTATTACAAAAACCACATAATCCGTTTTACATACTAAAGTGATTAATATAAAGGAGCTCTCATTAGGGAGAGTATGAGTGACGACATAAGGCCATAAATGTTGTGATTTAATTGCACAAAATGGAGGCTGCAGTTGCAGATGCAGTAGCGCACTCTTCGAGCGAGTCGTTATTCATTCAGCGAATGTTTTATCCATCTGCGCGTGGGTTGGTATAAAATGTCTATATCGTAAAATATATTGTATTAATGATTTGCTCCATTCGTTATTCTTTATTGGTTTCTTTGTTTGTTTTAGGTTGAAATGGTTCCAGTTCGTTAGAAGGGAATTGATTTGAAACATATACATATATGTATATTATTTTTCAGAAGATTAAATTTATCACGTTATATATCCGTTAGATATCAATGAGGTTATCTGCCAAGAAGGAAAATATAGAAAACGTTTTACAATGATACCCTGGACTTAAAAAAAATAAAATGTTATTTCTTATGAATTTTTATTGTCTGATTGTTTTAATTTTGGATACAGATTATTTGATTTACGGGTAAATGCATAAAAGTCATCAATACTAATACCTACTTTTTTTTCCTACCAAACTGCACTTTTTTCCTTTGTTGTGTCACTTTTATATTAATTCGTAAGGTAATGCGACATTTTTATAAATTATTTCTGCAATAAATTATCTACTTCATCTCTACACCCTGTGGGTAGAAGGAAATTAGATTATATATACTTATAGGTACTATGTATTATATATATATATATATATATATATATATATATATATACCTATATATGTATATATATATATATATATATACTTTTAAAACTGTTTTTTATTGTCTTTTTCTTATGTGTCAGTTTATAAAACAATTTGTCAATTTAAAAAAAATGTTTACACCATATATTTTTAATATTAGATATAGATTTTACATGACATATGGGGCTGAAAATTGGATCATAAACAAGAAAAACAGCAGTAAGATAGTAGCAACAGAGATGGAATGCCTGCGAAGATGCTGCAGAGTAACAAGAATGGATAGGAGAAGTAATGACGAAATAAAGCAAAGAACATCAATAGAAACAGACATACTAAAATATATAGAACAAAAAAGACTAAAGTGGTATGGACATGTAAGAAGAACTAGCGACAGCAGATGGATAAAGAGAATAACCGAATGGAGCCCCATAGGAAGGAGGAAAAGAGGACGACCCCGAAAATCCTGGAGGAACGAAGTAGAGGACGCCATGAGTAAGAGAGGAATAAACGATGGAGAATGGAACAACAGAGAGAGATGGAAATGGTTGAGCGAGGGAAGGCAGTGAATACTGTAGAATCCCTAAATATATATATATATATATATATATATATATATATATATATATATATATATATATATATATATATATGTATATTTATATATATATATATATATATATATAGATTTTAATAGATATAATATATATATATATATATATATATATATATATATATATATATATATATATATATATATATATATATATATTGATTTTATAGTATCAGCAATCGGTCTGTAGGAAATAAAACTCTATTTGTTCTATGTCTCAATATTTCGTCACGATTTTATGACTTCTTCAGGAGAAAACTGTAAATTTATTAGAATAATTATTATATGTAAACAAAGTGAATATTATTCTGAAGCTATTTTCTTGTGACATGTTAAAGTAATTACTATTTAAATGGGAATAAGCCACAATTAAATGTTAAAGTACGTTTATTTACGTTTCAATTTCCACTTCGGAAATCGTTCTCAAAATACAAACATTAGTAAATTAATTAATAAATCAATTTACTAATGTTTTTTGTGTATGTGTTTTGAGAACGATATATTTTTATTTTTTTTATTTTTCCGATACCTCAGTGTAGAGACGAGTGGTTTATTACTGGACATAAACTCGCTAAACTTTGGAATTTTCCTAAATGTGCCGGGGTTATGAATGGCAAGAACATTATGGTACATGCCTCAAAATATAGTGGCAGTAAATTGTATAATTACAAGTGCTTCTTCAGAGTGAAGTTATTTATTGTGGCTAACGCAAATTATGAGGTTATGTATCTTAATGTGGGCAGGCAAGGTGGTATATAAGATGGTGGAGTGTTAGACAGTACTCGTTTTAAAAAAATGTTATATGAAAATACGCTGAATTTGCCTAAATTAGAACCATTGCCAGAACCTATCACCAAATATACCAAACTTTTGAAACCTTACCCTAGCACTCAAGAGAACGATTCCTCAAAACGAATTTTTAATTATTAGTTATCACGCACTAGGCGTATTTGTCAGAATGTTTTTGGAATAATGTCAGCTAGGTTTAGGGTATTGAGAAAACCCATGCTACTTGAACCCGAGAGAGTTGAATTAGTTGTTGCTCTCCATAATTTTTTAAAAAGAAGTTTATGTTCCCAAAAGTCATACGCACCTACTAGCACCTTTGATTCTAAAGACAAAGATGTGTTCAAAACGATCTAAGGTTCTTGGAGGAACGAAATAAACAACAATATATTTGCATCACTACAAAAATAAACACGTAATTCAATGTTGGAAGATAAACAAGTTCGAGATGAATTTGCTCAATATTTTATGTCATCCGAAGGAGTGGTTCCTTTGCAAAATGATTTTTAACTGTGTATAAAAATTGCAAATAAAACCATAATTAAATACGTAACTCACTTGTAGTTACTCCTTTTTCAGTACATTTTCTAACTTTGTTCCTGCTCGCAAGAAACAACAAGATTTGATAAGAAAACCACATTGAAATAAATTTGGAGCCGACTTCCGACTTTTGTAAAATACCATCATTTTTTCTTTTTCTATAGAATTGTAATAACCCTTCACACTTCACAACACTTTAGTGGACAGATTTTTTTAACTCTAAAAAATATATTTTAATTCTATGAAACTTGTGCAAAATGCATGAAATCCCTTTTAGTGGGCCCTAATCAAGTAACTACTACCGCTATCTACAATATTTATTTTGAAATTCAAAGTTTGGTTATGTTAGTATCTATAGATCACCTGACCGCGATGGCTACCTATGAATTGCTTAAAATAAGTGCCCGTAATTTCTATGAAAAAGCAAAAAAAAGGTAAGAAAATATTTTTCTTATAAAATTATGTATTTTACAAAATTAGTCTTTGTTATAATTTCAAAATAATTGAAAAACTCACTGAAAATATCACCTTGACTACATCATCCAATATCTAACTTAGAATTCCACTCTTGTGGTATGTTTTATGAGTATCATTTTTAGAGGGGTAGTAGGTTTCTTGTTCGTATATTTTTTGTTATTTTCTTCTCAAAGATTTATTATTTATTTAGAGATCTTCGACAATCATTAATAAAAGAAAAAATTTTATTAAAAATCCTTTATAAAAGGTATATAATTTAAAAGACCCAATCGGGCTATATCACAAAACGTTTTCGGAATCCATGTTTCATCATCAGTGTACTAGGTGGGTATACATGTATTGGGCCACTAAATATGTGGTTAAAAACCCGTTAAAATTTGTTTTATAAATTTGGTTTACATTATGGTGTGATAAAATCTAAGATGTTAAAGTTACCAGTGGATTTGGTAACATGGCGACGTATGACTCCACGTGAAGTTGCTTGTCCTGAGACGATGTGTCTACGAGGACCGAATTAAAGCAACTTCGGTTGAGAGTTGGTTGGTCGGTTGTAGCAAACAACAGGAACTTAGATTCCTTGTGGATAATAATAAAAGCGTGCAAATACTAGCATTTGCAGATGATGTTGACATAATCGCAAGATCAAGAAGAGAAATTATAGAGGCATACAACCAAATAGAACGAGCTGCACAAAATATATGCAGATAAGTAAAAACGCAGCCACAAAATATAACAATAGGAGAATACAACATAGACGGGGTAAAAAACTTTATATACTTGGGATCCCTAGTCACGTCTGATAATAACGTTACGGAGAAAGTGAAGAGGCGAATATTTAGTGCAAATAAATGTTGCCATGGCTTAATTAGGCAACTAAGATCAGATAACGTCGCAAGAAAAACAAAATGCCAAATATATAAAACCCTAATAAGACCGGTACTTACATACGACTCAGAAACCTGGACACTCACTAAAAGAGACGAAACGTTGTTAGCCACCTTCGAAAGAAAAATCTTGCGACACATATATATAAGGGCACAAAAGAAAACGGAATATGGCGAAGAAGATACAACTCTGAGCTATACAAAATATTCCAGAATCCGGATATTATAACATTCATTAAAATAGGACGGCTGCGTTGGATAGGATAGGATAGGATGTAGAAAGAATGGAAGAAGGCGAAATACCAAACAAAATATTCAAACAGATGCCAGTAGGAAAAAGAACAAGAGGAAGACCGAAGCTGAGATACTTAGAACAAATAGAAAATGATATAACAACCTTCTTCTTCTTCAGTGCCTTATCCGGTCCGGATGTTGGCGATCATCAAGGCTATCATGGTTTTGTTGACTGCTCTGCGAAACAGCTCCGCTGAGGTCATCCCAAACGGTTAATAACAACCTTAAAAATACAAAACTGGAGAAAAAAAGCACGAAACAGATCAGAATGGAGAAGAATCCTGGAACAGGCCAAGACCCAAAAAGGGTTGTCGAGCCAGTGATGATGATGATGATGATGATGAGATCTTGGCATTTTTTTTATGTACTTACCTATATTATTTTAGTGGAAATAAATAAATTTTATATATTGACATAATATTACTGTTTCAATGGGAAATTTTATTCTATTTCAGAAAGTACTTTTTGTCGATGAAGACGACAATAGGAATTAAACACCTTTATGTTTACCAGAAAATAAAGAATTTATAGGTATTGACAATGATGACATTATTTATGATTTACCAGAAGTTTCAGATTTGGAATCTGATTACAATGACGATGAGACGTATTCGCTCGAACATGTAACGGCTGAAGACCAAATTGTTGAAAGTCACTTATAAGAAATAAAGTCAGAAAACAGTTATGAGTGAATATGACATTCCATTAGCTCAGCGTATTTTGGCATTTTTAACAAAACATGAAAATTAAAAAAGTGAAAGAAAAAATACTGGAAATGGTGCAATAACGACGGTATGTATGGGTCAGCAACTTTGCCACACTTTAGAGGAACAGAAAATATACATGTTCAAGGAAACAATCCCATTGATTATTTTTTATCACTCTTCACTGCAAACATAATGGATTATATCGTCTTTCAGACTAATTTATATGCTGGCCAAAACAATAAATTAAATTTTGGTTTTAAAAAATATGAGTTATAGGCTTTCTTGCGCATAAATTTAGTGATGGCGTACATCAGATATCCCAGAATACGGTTTTACTGGTCAAGTGATAATGGCCTGAGGACGGACCTTATTGTAGATGTAGATGCTATGCCTGTTAATAGATTTGACTCTATTTTAAGGTTTTTATATTTAGTAAATAATGATAATGTTAATCAAAATAACACGGACAAATTATGAAAAATCCGACCATTTTTGGTGACACATATTCAGAGAATTACCATTTAGTTGATAAGCAAATTATTCCAATAAAAGGAAAATTAGGTATTAAGCAGTACTTAACAAAAAACCCTAAAAAGTGGAGAGTCAAAGTTTGAGTAAGAGCTGGAATTAGTGGACATTATGAGGTTTACCAAGCAATTTCCGGAGACCAAGCTATAGAGAGAACCAATCATAAAGTATTTTTTGATCATTTATTTTGCTCAGAGGGAATGGGGACTTCATTTGATGATGATTTGAAGCAAGAGGGAATGAGTACTCCATTTGATGCAAGTACTGAAAGTGACAACAAAATTGTTTTTAAATGGCTAGACAACAAGACTATTTACATTGTTTCTAATTGTGCTGGAATAGAACTTCAGAATAAAACAAAACGCTGATGTAAATCTAATAAGACTACTATAGAAGTAAACATACCATTTTCTGTTCAGTTTTATAACAAAAACATGGGAGGAGTAGACCTGATGGACTACTTGTTGGCACTTTATCCTCTAAGGAGAAGAAATAAAAGCTAGTACATAAGAGTTTTTATGTATTTTGTGGATGTTCTTGTTAAAAGACAATAAATGAGGTAGACCTTTGTATGGTACACCACCTCTCATTTTAAAATAGAAGAAACCGAATCATCATGCACCCCCTGAAATTAAACAAAGTAATTGTCGCACTGGCCACAACTAATTGATATACCAAATGCTCGAAGATGTCACTCTAAAGCTTGCAAAAGGAAAACTAAATACATCTGCAAAAGGTGCAATGGGTCCCTGTGTCCATCGTGCTTTGAACATTTTCATACCAGTTACTGACGCTTCCGCCATTCCGCAAGTGCATAGTGACCACTAGAGTGAACGGAATATTTTTTAGGTTTTAAGAAAAAAAATTTATGTTTTTACACTAACTATACTATTTTTTAATGTTAATTTTTAATATTTCGCAATAAAATATTATTTCTAAGAAAAAAGAAATCCTTGAAATTATGGATGAGAGGGTTAAAACCGCTTCCGCATCGTGTTTATGATCGAATTTAAGTCACAGTTGCAAACTAAATGTCAAAAACAAATAATTTCGGAACACGGCTAGTAAACCCCGATAACAATAGACCTTTGCGTTGACGCTTCTGTAAAACTGTATTTAAACGGAAATGATTCTGTAATAATAAACTAAAGATAGTAAGCGGTTATATTCTTTCTTCGTTTCTATTACAAATAACAAGAAGCTCGAATTATCGAAGCTTTGTTCGAATAACAAAGATTCCAATCGAAATTTTAATCGAAAATAAGTGCACTTCAAGTAGCCGACGTGATTCTTAATTTCCTGTTAATGTTTTGTTGTTTTTCCATTAACTTATAATTGCTACTGTCTTAATCGGAATTGTGGATCTGTAGAACACTATTAAACAGTTATTGTTTTTTGCGCGCCAATGACGATTTATTGCTCTCACTGTGCTCTCAATAAATTGCTTAATTTACAATACAAACCGGTTCGTAAATTGCTAGTTGTGTTGTTATGGATATTAACTGAAATGCTTAAAATGCCACTATGAACAATATATATCAAATATTTGTGTATTTGATTATATTCGTAGGAGAGACAGGTAGTTCAAATATATCCCCCGTCGGGAATAAAACAAAATTATAAAATAAATACTTTATATTTTAACGTTTTGTTAAACGACTATGTTTGGATGGACGTGGTGGCATTTTGATTTCTGCAGAAAAAGTTGTCAGTTAACTTCAGTAATAATATGGTCTTCTCTTGTAGCATTTCTATTTTCTTTTGTACGTATTAAAAAACCGACGAATTTTTTCAATGTATTTTTATTTCCTATCGTACAAGTTAAAACACCGAAATAGTTTTTCAATCCTTTTGCGTCATTGGAACTGATAATATAAACATTTTTGATCTGTGTATAATAATTTTTATTGCCTTGTTTTGATCTTAATATCGCTTAATATCGCGCTTCAAATAAACATCCACTTAGATTGCTGTATTGCAAGGAAGAGAATTACATCACTCTGCAAAAACCACGATACGATTCAGGTCATTGTGAGTCTGGATTTAATTTTCTAAATTCGTAATGGTTTTTCGTAAAGTAAAAATAGACATTTTTTGTTAAAATAAAAAAATTTGCTTTCATGATAAATTGAAAAATTGTAATAAATAAAATTATAAATTTTATGGATTGGCTAATTGTCATATCATCCTTCTTTTATATGCAAATAATTTTACAATTTAATTAATGTTTTAAAAAGTTTTATTATTTAATTTCGACATATGACAGTTAGTATCATCTCTTTCACTGCATCAAGTGAAGGAACAAAACGGTTGATGGAAAAGAGACGCACATTTCTAAGCGAAGGAAAGCGAAACACCAATGGTTTCAAAGAATTAAATAAACAAATAAAGAAGGAAGTAAAGAAAAGAGTAAAAAGAGTAACAAGAGTAAATTAAGGATCTATAATGAAAACAAGGTAGAAAAAATAATAAAAAAGAACCGAGGCCTGAAATGCTTAAGATCAAACTTAGGAAAGCCTATAATAATCTCATTAAAGGATAAAGATGGAAAAGAAATAAGAGAAAAGAACAAAATCCCAAAAGTTACTCAGACATTTTACCGTGATTTATATTTCTCAAACAAGAACCCAGATAACACTGCAAAGGAAGACCTTAAGAGAAAGATAACGAAGGTCAACTCAGAAATACTCCCCAACATAGAATCCTTCGAAATAAAACCAAGCTATAGCACAACTAAAGAACAATAAGGCTCCGGGTCCAGATGGAATACTTGTAGAAATGTTGAAGAAGGGGAATGAAATTATTCTCGAAGAATTGAAAAAACTTTTCAACGAATGTCTTCACAGAGGAGAAGTCCCAGATGATTGGAATGAAAGTTTGACAATACTTCTCTTCAAAAAGGGAGACAGGGGAGATCTCAAGAACTATAGGCCAATCTCCCTGCTGTCCCAAATATACAAACTGTTTATAAGAGTAATAATTAATAGGTTAACGTCGAAGCTCGATAGGTAGAGCAGGCAGGATTCTGAAAAGGTTACAGTACAGCGGATCATCTTCTTACAGTCAGAACTCTAATAGAGAAAGCCAATGAATATCACTTGAACTTATATATTGGCTTCGTTGATTATGAAAAGGCATTCAACTCCATAGAACTTTGGGCAATAGAGAGAGCTATGAACAACTTCAGGATAAACTCCCGATACAGAATGCTCATACACAATATTTACAAAAAAGCTACAATGAAAATACAAATTGATACGAAAATCAAAGCTATACCAATTAACAGAGGAGTTCGTCAGGGAGATGTTATCTCACTAAAGCTGTTCACACTTGGACTTGAAGACGTGTTCAAAGACATTAACTGGTCAGATAAGGGAGTAAATGTTAATGGAAGAAAACTGAGTCATTTAAGATACGCTGATGACATTGTAATATTCGCTATAAGTTTCGAAGAACTACAGACCATGATGACGCAACTATTTCAAGCTTCGGAAAAAGTAGGTCTTAAGATGAACTTGGAAAAAACAAAAATAATGACAAATACACCGAACATTCCAGAAATAACATTGAACGATATACATTTAAAAACAGTAAGCAAATACATCTACCTTGGACAGATAATGAAAATTAACAAAGAAAATCAAACTGCTAAAATTACCAGAAGAATAAGGTTAGCGTGGGCAGGATTTGGAAAACTGATTTAGATCTTGAAAAGCCCTAAAATAGAACAGTATTTGAAAACCAGAATTTACGATCAGTGTATCCTCCCTATACTCACGTATGGTTTACAGACGTGGACACTCACCAAGTCCAATATGAATAAAATAGTAAAAGCACAAAGAGCGATGGAAAGATCAATGCTCGGGGTGAGACTTATAGACAAAAAAACAAACAAATGGATTAGAAGCAAAACCAAAGTAAAAGACGCAGGAGAACATGCTGCCAAATTAAAATGGAGCTTCGCAGGACACAATGCCCGACTGAACGATAAGAGATTGAACCACGAAATACAACAGTGGAGGCCATGGTTAGGAAAGAGAAGCAGAGGAAGACCACAAATGAGATGGGTTGATGATATTAAGAAGATCGGAGGACACAACTGGAAGCAAGTGGCGCAAAATAGAAGACACTGGATTGATTTGGGGGAGGACCATGTCCAAAGATGGATTACTTAAGGCTGAAAAAAAAGAAGAAGATCATCTCTTTCGGACATTTGGTACATAACTATAAATTTTGAATTGTTTTGGTCGTATTTAAAGTTTAACCTCAATGTAAACTCCGTTGAAAAATCTAGATGTTTTCAATTTAATGATTATTATTTAAATAGTTACAACTAGTTTTTGGATCCGCTACAAAATTTCGCCCCATCAGTAAGTTTGTTTTTAAATCCTATCACTATTTGTAATAACTGTTTATGGTGAAATAATAATAAATAAGTGATGTTTCTATCTAAACCAAGTGTAGTAATATTTCTTTTAAAAAGATTCTAACCCTTTTATATTTTTAGGAAAGAAAAGAATTTCTTTCCATCCAGCAGGAAGATTCTTATAAACGGCGTCCAATTTAAATAGTTTAGGAACCTTCTTGTGTTGTGTTTCTGGGGAAATCTATGTAAGTACTTTTTGATTTTCTTCCTTTGTAGTTACCCCTTTCCAGTCTCCCTTTTTATTCACATATTTACGATCCAGCTCTCCAACCAAACCAAGAGTAGCCGTTAGCAGACATTTCGGTTTGTTTGCTTGTCCTATCTCTAGCCCAGGAATTTCTGTCCCCAGTTTAAACCCTTTATAAATGATACCCAATGTAGTAGGCAATTATAACCACTACACTCTCTCAGTTAGGTCGGGAATATTGTTAAAAAATTAAAATATTTAAAATCGTAAAAAACATTTTTTTTTCTACTTTCCTTTATTCTAGCTTTAAAACGATTTACTTTGGAGCAATGCCGTAATAAAGTAAATAGCGTTAATTTAGTTTTCTATAAAAAAAGTGGGAGAAAACAAGCCTGTTCTTATTGAATTTTTTAATGCCTGTTCAATCACTTAGATTGCATGTAGGATCTTCGTTATTCCCTTAGAAATTTTTTATATTATAATAAAAGTCCACTAAATTTTATTAAAATCGATTTAATAGACTTCGCATAATAATTTTGCAATTTAAATTAAAAAAATTGACTTTCTTTAAAATCTTGCACAAACAAAAACCAAACCATATACACTCTAAAATCCAATATAAGAAAGACCTTCACCGATCTGTTTAATGGATAACAATTATTTGATAGAAAATTTATGTATGTTAAAAATTATAAATAACAAGAGGTGCTCAATATAATTTTGTCCAGACTATAATTAATTAATAATTAAAAAATGACTTAGTCACTACAAAAGTTTAATAATTCTAAACCATAAATATAAATATTACAATGTCTTACACTTTCAAAGGCGTTTGGTCCCCAATAAATCCTGTTGGTTTTAAATAATCACATAAAATTATCATCATCATTTAAAATGCCAACCATAGTTATCAGTAGAGATGGGAAAAACCCACCGGTTTTAACCGAAAACCGGTTTTTTTACTTGGTAATAACCGGTTTTATCGGTTGTTTTTTTGTCCCGGTCATAACCGGTTTTTTATTTTTAAAGTAAAAACCGGTTATTATGTTTTTACGGTGATTAGGATAAGGTTAGGTATTATTTTGGGTCCCAATCATAATTATTATTCTCAAGTAATTATTCCAAACAAAACCATAGTTCAAATTTTATTTTATTTTAGAAATACAGAAGCAAACTAAAAGTGCTAACTTGTAACCTATTGGATTAAAAAAAGCAAAAACCGGTTTTTGGAAAAACCGGTTTTGGAAAAACTTACGGTTAAACCGTAAGCAAAAAAAACCGGTATAACCAAAAACCGGTATTTTGTCAAAAACCGCCATGCTTAGTTATCAGGCTGAAATTTTGTACATTCCGACTCAGTTGCACTAAGCCACGTGGAAATAACAAAAATAGTTCTTAATATTTTTTGTTGTAAAGATTTCCAGCATGGTAGTATAGTGTTGGAGTCAAAACTCCAACTCCTCAAAATTTTGTCAAAAACTGTTCATTGTCTTTTTCGCAGCGTAAGTGTTAATAAAAATGCGATTTCTTGCATCATTGACAGTTGCAGTTATTCACGGCATAAATGTTTGCGGTAAACTCGTGAACAACATTCATTTTTTCATCATTGAATATGTCGGTTTCATCAGCTATAGTTGTTGTAAAAACGGTTTGATACCTTTCATTTTGAGAAGATATTTTAAATTGTCTAATTTTTTCTTTATTATAAAATGCTGCTGTCTAATCACAACCTGTATACTCCTATACTCGTGTAAAGCAGGTAAACTTTGATATAATTTTGTACCCAACTTCAGAGCCAAATCGATGCAGTTGATGCAATCAAGGTGTTGGTTATGTAACTTTTTAGTTGCTGAAGAAGCTACAAAGATTGCGGATTGTAAAATTTTGTGCATATTTTCCAGAAAATTCGTCAAAACATCAGTATCCTAAACTTTCATTAAAATTCTTAATCCATGTGCAATTGTATGAGCCTGAAAAACAATCCGCGTATCCGCTTCTTCGTAGTAAAATAAGCCTTTTCATTTTTTTTAATGTAATTATTATGAGCTTGATACGAGTAGCACTGATGATCAACGGTTAATAAACATTGTTTTGTTTTGGATAATTAATTGTAAGCAAATTTTTACTATTAATTATTAATTAATTAATTATTTATTATTATTATCCAGATTTAGCCATACGGCTCACACTCCCTCTAAGGGGAAAATTCACTCATCCCAGATACCTACGGTATCGAAAGGATTGAGCTCTGGTGGGACTCTTTCCATGTTATCGAGTCCTAGGTAACTTGGTACATCGGTGTATCTCCCAAAAATTTTCGAACGCATCTGGACGTCGAAAGTAGCACAGCTTTCTACATGATCTTATATAGATGTTCATTTAGACCCAGCTTTCTTATGTTTTCTAGAAGGTTCTTCGGGATGACTCCAGTGGTAGAAAGAATAATAGGTATCGTCTGGGTACTTTCCATTCTCCATTGTCTCCTTATTTGTATTTCCAGATCTCTGTACTTGGCGATCTTTTCGTTGTACTTAACACGCAGATTATTGTTGTTAGGTATCGCCACATCGATTAGTGTTGTTTGTCTTGTAAGTTTATTAACTAGCACGAGATCATTTCTAGCAGCATTTCTGGTTCCCTCAGTTTGATCGGTGTTGTATCATCTACTGCACAAATCGCGCGATGTAGAGTAGATGTCTCAGCCTGCACCTGAAAATAAGTTCTTAAATTAGTAATGTGTTTTTCTAGTTGCTCACTTTTATCCATAAGTCCTCGTCCTCCTAAATATCGCGGTAATGTCGTTCTTTCTACTGCACTTATTATTATTATTATCCAGATTTAGCCATACGGCTCACACTCCCTCTAAGGGGAAAATTCACTCATCCCAGATACCTACGGTATCAAAAGGATTGAGCTCTGGTGGGACTCTTTCCATGTTATCGAGTCCTAGGTGACTTGGTATGTCGGTGTATCTCCCAAAAATTTTCGTACGCATCTGGACGTCGAAAGTAACACAGCTTTCTGCATAATCTTATATAGATGTTCATTTAGACCCAGCTTTTTTATGTTTTCTAGGAGACTCTTCGGGATGACTCCAGTGGTAGAAAGAATAATAGGTATCGTCTGGGTACTTTCCATTCTCCATTGTCTCCTGATTTGTATTTCTAGATCTCTGTACTTGGCGATCTTTTCGTTGTATTTAACACGTAAATTATTGGTGTTGGGTATCGCCACATCAATAAGTGTTGTTTGCTTAGTAATTTTATTAACGAGTATGAGATCGGGTCTATTATGGGCCACTGGTTGGTCTGTAAGCACAGTGCGGTCCCAGTATAGCTTGTAGTTGTCATTTTCAAGCATTCTATCAGGAACGTATTGATAATAAGGAAGATGGTCGGTTATTATTATTATTATTATTATTATTATTACCATAGGGTTAATAACCGATGTAATAAAGAATAATGAAATAAAACGTACATAAGTATTTTCAGTAATCGCTTTATTGCAAATTAAGTGAATCATAATGATTAACAAAAATCTGTTTTATGTTTATTATAGTGCTTTATGATATACAATGTTTTTTGTTTGATTTCCTGGTGAATATACAAACAAATCTGATGGTTTTCCGTGTTTCCAGATGTTGCTCAAAATTACAGAAACCATGATTGGTCGAGCGAACGGGCTATATTGGCTGCTAAAAACATAGATGTAAATGAATTGAATATCAAAATTAAAGAACAAATTACAGGCGAATTGAGGATATATAAACCAATTGATTCGGCTGCTAACCAAGATGATGTCGTTAACTATATGCCTGAATTTTTAAACTCGCTAGATTTACCAGGGTTGTCACCTCACAATCTTCAATTAAAGGTTGGATCGGTAGTTATAATGTTGAGAAATATACCAACCACATCTTTGCTACGGCACATGGTTAGCGATCAAAAAATTATTGAACAACGTAATAGAAGCAACTATATTGAAACGAAAGTCTAAAGTAGAAGACGTTTTGATACCACTAATCCCAATGACTCCGACTGATGTACCATTTGAATTTAAACGACTACAGTTTCCAGTGCGGCTTGTTACCCATGTTTCTCACATGGTCAATTGTATGTTACCTGTTCCCGTATTGGAAAACCATCAGATTTGTTGGTATATTCACCAGGTAATCAAACAAAAAACATTGTATATCATAAAACACTACAATAAAAATAATACACATTTTTGTTAAAAATTATAATTCACTTGCTTTACAATAAAGCGATTACTGAAAATACTTATATACTTCTTATTTCATTATTCTTTATTACATCGGTTATTAACCCTATGTTAATAATAATAATAATAAATAATTAATTATCTCCATGTTTTGTCATTGAAGCACCCACTTTATAAATATTTGTCACCTTTAGGTTCCCACTATCCCTTTAGAATATTTTTCAATCAGATTTGAACCTTAAGTTTTCCTCTTAGTTTGAAGCCCTCTGGCAGATATCCCAGTACGGGTTTTTAGTGGGTCCAAAAGGGTGGTCAAAGTTCTGGAAGCGAAGATACTTAGGTTACCCGAGCTAACCCTCACACACCGCCCTATCATCATGGAGACGGTTCTGTTCAGGAGAAATAAAGAAATAAACTGCTATATTCCAAATCTATTTGACAGAACGAAGTCTGTCAGGTCCGCTAGTGATTAATAAAGACAAAACTAATTACATGAAATTGGACAGGGAGGGAGAAGGGCTCCTATAACCAGAAATCACCAACTGGAAGAAGTAACTAACTTTAACTACCTAGGAGTGGTAATAGGATATGAAGGAGTGTACAAACATTTCCTTAGATCCAAAAATATTAGCCGACAGACGAAAATTAGATTGAACAGATCTTTTTCTTAAAAAATGTTGACAAACAACTTCTACCAAAAATATTAAGTTAACAAAAAAGGGAATAATTCTCACGCTCTCGATTTTTTATGCGAAGAAAACATCATCTGAGGACTTCATTTCCTAGAACTCTCACATGGCACGCAATTAGGTTGACAGTAGTCCTCCAGAGTATAACAATACAGGGCCGCCGCTAAGGTATTGGCCGCCCGTGTGCAACTTAATATTTGCCGCCACCCTTCCAACACTTTAGACATACATATTATTATTTAAAGAAATGTGCAGAAGATGCATAATATAACAATAATAATTTGTAAATATATAAATACTTACTTGAACATTTAGACTAATCTCCATGATCCAACGTCCATATATTATCCTAATGTATATCCTAAAATCCTAATATCCCATCCTAATATCCTAATTTAAACGTTCATTATCCTAATTTAATAACCATGATCCAACGTCCAGAATATGTATATCCTAATATCCTAATTTAAACGTCCATTTAATTAAAATAAACCGTGAATAGAAACATAAACACATAAAAAACTAAAAACGCACTTTTCGGGCTTTCGTCTCGGAAAACTTTTTGACAATATCTTTAATGTCCAATGTCGCACACACTTCATGTTCTATAGATAACATTGCAGAAAGCAGAAACACATCTTACTACAATTGTTATTTGTTCTACGTGCGCCCCAATGTTTTTTCTCCATTTCATATAATTTTTGAAGAGCAGAGTCAACTGTTAATCCTTTTTTTAATGTTGTAGATAGATTAAACAGTTTTTAAGAATATTTTATATGAGCTGCACCGGATTCATGTCTTTTTAAAATAATAGCTAAATGTTGCCTGTCACTTACCCCATTAATTCCACTAAGTAATTGTCGGCTGCTTTCATCACAACAAAACAGTTTACAAGGTGCACAAAAAACACTATTTAGTGATAATGAGTAAAGTAACAACGGGCGATGAATTTGGTCTTGATTAGGTAGTGTGCTATAATAATAAGTTTCTGAAAATTTCCTATTATTTGTATCTCTGGGGAAGTTAATTTTTGTAATTTGCTGAGGAAAATTTTCAACAACAAATTGAACTTCACTTGGATTCATATTTTCAGGCCATTTTCTGGGATCATCTGAAACCAAGTATATACTGGAGCTTCCTACACTACAATCCAGATTAACTGGAACATTAATTGTTCTATCTTGGTTGGTGGTTTCAGGTTCACGCGTTTCAGCATCAGCACTCGCACTATCGCTATTATTGTCATCAAATCATCCGTCTCTATTCGCAGGAATATTCAATTGTTTGGTACTTTTTTCTATGATTTGGACTTTGCTTGAAGTTGAAGGTCCTAAATTTATATCCGAGTCTTCTAGATTTTCATGTATGTTTTTCATCAAAAATGATTCCAGTGCACCGCTAACTTTTTTTTCCCCCTCAGTTTTTGCCTCTTTTATTTTTCTATATTAAAAACCTGAAAGTCGTCTTTTTCTTTAGGACATTTTGAAATTATCACTTAAGAACGAAGCCGGGCGAATTTAACAAAATAAATCCAAAAACACTGCAAATAAGTTATCCAAATAACGTTTCTCCAAATAATATGTAATATGTAGTGAAGTTCCACTTGGATTCATATTTTCAGGCCATTTTCCGAGATCATCTGAAACCAAATATATACTGGAGCTTCCTACACTACAATCCAGATTAACTGGAACATTAATTGTTCTGTCTTGGTTGGTGGTTTCAGGTTCAGGCGTTTCAGCATCAGCACTCGCACTATCGCTATTATTGTCATCAAATCATCCGTCTCTATTCGCAGGAATATTCAATTGTTTGGTACTTTTTTCTATGATTTGGACTTCGCTTGAAGTTGAAGGTCCTAAATTTATATCCGAGTCTTCTAGATTTTCATGTATGTTTTTCATCAAAAATGATTCCAGTGCACCGCTAAGTTTTTTTTTCTCCTCAGTTTTTGCCTCTTTTAATTTTCTATATTAAAAACCTGAAAGTCGTCTTTTTCTTTCGGACATTTTGAAATTATCACTTAAGAACGAAGCCGGGCGAATTTAACAAAATAAATCCAAAAACACTGCAAATAAGTTATCCAAATAACGTTTCTCCAAATAATATGTAGCCGTAACGCGTATACGAATAAAATTGCTCTGATCTCGACGTTACTTCGAAATACAGTACCTACTGTGCAAAAGAAACGGGTACACTACTATATTTTACAAACAAAATCTTTTATCAAAATCGTGTCTAAATTCATCGAATTCTCAACTAAGACTGAACATAAGACATAATAACCCATCTATAAACATAACCATAGGAACAATATTATAACAAAAACTTTACAACCACTTGCCTAAATTCTTGTAAAGTATCTACGTGTGAAATCTCAAATAACTGAAGTCCGAAAGCCGCCAGCCGCTTTAAATTAAAAAGTATTCCCGAAACTGCTTTATGACTGTACCTGCAAAAGGGCGGAAGTTCATACAATAAATAATATTTTCTGACATTTTTTTTAGATTAGGATGAAAAAAAAGAAGTATACATGATAAATGAAACGCATTTAAGTATTATCACGTACTGAATAATTATTATTGTTTGGAATATTAGAGTTCACAGACTTATCTGAATCATTACTATTTAATTATTTTCGTTTTAAAAAAGTATTATCATCAGTGGACTGCTTTTGGCCGCCCCTATTGTTGGCCGCCCGTGTGCGATGCACACTTTGCACACATGGTAGCGGCGGCCCTGTAACAATACATGTCGGGGTTATAATGGAGTATCTTTGGAGTATTGACGTTATGATGGTTCGTGTTTGGCTAGTCCAGGTACAAAACCTCCTCACCCGAGTCATGGATGTCCGTTTGTTCTTTACGTACATACATGCCTCCTGAGGTCAGTATTACTACTATTCTTGCGTGCGTGCGTAATTTTAGCACATTTTTATCACAACCCGAAGATCTTTATCAGCCATTATATAACCCCCAGTTAAATCTGGGCCTGCGTACATTAGAGTTCTGCGTATAAAAAAAAGTAAAAGCGATTTTATTAACAGGAATGGTTATGGTAACTATGTTTTCGAATTTTCAGGCAATTATCTAGTTGTCTAATTACTAACAGGGAAACAATCAATAATCAATGGCAATTACTTTGCCAATTTTTTGTTACCTTATTTTGTAAAGGACGTTACGCTTTTTTATCGGTATAACACACAGCCTACACACATTTACTAAAAATGACTATTTGAAAACCCATTTTATGAAGTTGGTTTTAAATTTATTCATCATATTTTTAAAAATTACCTATGTTCAAAAATAAAATCTATTTTGTCAAAGAAACCTTACATTTTTTATTACAGTTTTGGTAGTTATCGAGGAGTCCTCGTAATTTGTGATTTTTCACGAATGCACAGATATCTTTATTTAGAAGAGAAATAAGTAGAAGTCAACAATACCTTATTTAAAACGATAAAGATAGTATGTACCGCAGTATCATTTACACAACTTTTTCGATGTGTAATACCCGTGAACGATACACTTCTCAGGGTCCTCAAGATTTTAGACTGTGGTTGAGATCAAGTGATAGGTGGTTTGAAATCTGATGCCGACCATCTTGAGTATCATCTGATATTATATCTGTGCTGGAATTTACCCGTCTTGATGTTAAACGATACTTTCAGCAAATGTGTAACAAATAAAAGGTGCACATTGAAGAAAAAGCTAATAACAACTCAAGTGTGGACTAGATTAAGTTTTTGAAAAGAATTTAAAGCACGTATACGAGATTTAGTGGTTAAACCAAGTGTAGAAAAAATATTCTGTATATAATAAAAAGATCGTCAACATCATCACCCAATTTACAATAACTTTATAATTGAAGATTATAGTAACGTGTTGGGGCAAGTGCACACGAAAAAATGCTTCGTTCGGAAATAAAAGGTAACCATAAAATTCATGGAATATGATACTTTTATTATTTTTATTTGTTTTTTTTTTCGACTTATGATGAATTAGGTGTAACTATTTTTTTGAAAAACAGTAAATATCTAAAATTATTAACTTTTTTTGACTTCTGAGTATGCACTAGCCCCATATGCCTGGGATAAGTACACTTCATATGTTTAAAACGATACTGGCAGTATGTAGTTGTAAATAATATGACTGTACTGGGAACTTTGTGTCCCTAAATAAATTTGAAGTTTTAAAAATATGTCACCATTGTAGACTTTATTGCCTTTGTAGCACTGACAACAATAAAGCCTATATTGATGTTGAAACAATTATATATAATTTTTATAAACAATTATAATTATAATTATTAATAAAAACATAAGAAAAAGAAAATTCACGAGGAGTAGAAAATTAACTTTTATTTATAAACTGTTTCGTTTTAGAAATCAAACATTTCATGTAATTATGATCTTCCAGTGGCATCCATTTATATGCAGACTCAATATGCTCAAGCTTCTTCTCAGTCAGAGATCTGGTTTTTTGTGTTATTGGCCGGAGCTACTACAAAGTCAGCAGTAAAATTATTTATGGGAACCCATCTCTGTTTCTTCCTAGTACTGCTGGTAACTTTACTAACATTGTAGAAAGTTCGGGGCTGTGATCATTCAGCTTATACTGAACAGTAAACATGTCTCCTTGCACAAAACGTGGTTGACAAAGTTTAGTATACGGTATTTTATTGTATTGGTATAATGATGCTGTTTTTTCTTTGAAGTATATTAATCACACAGAATGGTTTTCGTTTGTTAACTTTTAACAAAATTCTAACAAGCGCCAGTGGAGACCAAATATCGGTAACCTTCATAGCTTTTTTATGCGAGAATGGATATTATCGACAACCTGTATGCATGAATGACCAGGTATGGAGTATTACGTAATTACCATTTAGATATTAGGATGTTTGTTTAGGAAGTCAGTGATTGCTACTGAGATCGGGAACCTGTTCTGAGGAACACAACTATCACTCCACGTGATTATCTTATTTATTTCCGGATGTTTTAAAACTACTTTCTCTAAAATTTGTATAAGGGCACTAGACAAATCATAACCTGATCTCCCAATGTTTCTGGCCATACTGCACAGTAAGCAGAGGCTTTAGATTTAGGTAGATTTATGACATTTTACAGATCAAAACATATAATGGCACAGTTTGAGTTGCGTTTTTTGTCATTTTCACGTTCTTTGTGTATTATTCATTTCTTTATAATGTGAGAGTTCTATGTCTGTTCCTCTTCTACATGCACCCTGTTCTCATTTTTTGGCCAATCTATAGTCCTCACAGACGTCACACCTATCCGTTTTCGGTTGCACGAACTCTAGATTATGTTCAAAATAAAAATGTGCCTATACAACGACATCGTTTGTGGAGGTATATTATTTGCTTTGCACATTTCAATGTATACAAATCATACATTTTGTATGTGTATTTTAATGTGCCTCTACATATGGAAAAATTGTATGTGTTGTGTTATAACTTTCTTTTCTTTGCTTGAAATGCGATCTTTGGTTCTTTTCCCTCTTTGATCAAAGTGTGATATGCCTGAATCACTTTTCTGTAAATGCACCGTATTTATTTCTGTAAATATATGGGCTTTTTTACTTTGATGCAAAGAGTATTTAAGAAAAATGGCTTGCATTCTCTCAATTTTTCATTTTATTTCTCGAAGTAATACTCAAATGAAAACGGTTTGTAGTTTGTTTCAGTACTACGTTTTCTCTAAACTAAAATTCTCTTTGTCATATTTAATATAAATGCATACTTTCCATTTTGATCCAATGAGTAATACCTGTTTTTTGTCTCCAATCTTTCTTTTGAATTAAATTTTTCATTATATTGGAAACGACAACTTTGGTTGCAATCTGTCCGTGTATTAATTACTTTAGCAGTCCTAGCTATATATATAGCACTGATATAGCTTTTTCCTTTGTTGATAATTTTCCTTCCGTTGTGTTTTTTTTTTCACATCTGGGGATTCCGCTTTCGTTTTCGAGTCCTATTTACCTCCTTCATTGGGGCTTTTTCGGATTCTGATTCGGAACTTGAGGTCCAACTTTAGTCTACTAAGCAACAACTGGCATTATTCCTACAAAATGTGTTTGTGTAAAGGATAGTTATACATATAATTTGTTTTACGTTCTTAAGGCAACAACTTGATTGTTTGGACAAAGAATATTATGAATGTTATTAACTTCTTCCCTTGGACTTGCTACACTTTCATCTAAGGCTTTAGAGGACTCTCCAGTTTTGAAATTTAGCCTAAAAATTATTTGTCAGTCAAGACAGTAAGAAATCTACTTTAATAATATATTTTTGTTTATAACTTTTGTTTTATTTGTTATAACAGTTCGCATAAACGTGTGCCTGCCACCCCATAAAGGATGTATTAAAATTGTTTCATACTTTTATGAAAAAAATGTAGCTTCTTTTTACTGGTACTTTAGGAATAAGTACCCGTTGTTTCTCATCACAACTGGTATTCTTTGTTTCAGAATCACAAGAAATATGAACAGCAGCTAGCGACCGACTAAAAAAGTAAGGTTACATTTTTTTCCGAAATGTAAAGTACAGTGTATAATAGCATATCATTTCTTTCCACTGCTATTTTCCGGTAGATATTCAGAATCGGAGCTACAATAATCCGCCCAAGATTCATTTTCGGACACAGAGGATATTGCAAAACAAGAAAATAATAATTTTAACTGATAAAACTGACATGTAACTTTCACCAATACTCTCATTGTAGTACATGGAACCTTATTGTTCTAATCTTAAAGTATTTCGTTCACTTGGAACTATATTTCACTGTTGACTGTGGCGCTATCTGTCAACTAATAGCAAAACTTTCAATACCATTCTATGCAGAATTCAAAGAACAATAGATTTCTGTTAAAAAACAACTTTTATACAAACTGTCGCCTTGGAACCCAATGGTACTCAGCCCTCGATGTTTCGTGGACCTTAAGAAGGCATTTGACCGGGTATAATTAAAGGACGTTATCCACTTACTGTACGTAATAGAGATACGTTTGAGAATAATCGAGGAGATTGAAAATATCTACTAAAACAACATAATAAAAGAAAAAGTAGAAAAAGAACTAACTGACCCTATTGAAGCTGGCAATGGGATAAGACAGGGACATTCTCTGAGTACTACATTGTTCAACCTAATTATCGACGTAATAATAAAAAAAGTAAGTAATTAACTAAAAAGGATACCAAATGGGAGAAAAACAACTTAAAATAATCTGCTATGCAGACGACGCAATATTACTCTCTTAAAGTGTAGATGATTTACAACGTATGCTGCACCAATTTAATATTACCGCCAATAAATTTAACATATCAGTTTCACCAAAAAAAAAAACGGGTGGTTATAACAGCAAATTTACTAAGATGTAAATTGAAGCTGGAAAGTCAGATAATAGAACAAGTGCAGTTTAAATATCTAGGCATTACAGCAAACAGAGCCGCAGGTTGCCTGAATGAAACAATATGAAGAAATACAAAATATCGGAAAAGAAATGAAAGGCAGAATTTCACAGACAGTCATCAGACCAATAATGACATACGCAGCAGAAACACGACCTGACACAGAGAGGACAAAAAGGATGAGAAACAGCAGAGATGAAAACACGAAAACAGAAAAATTAGTGGTAAAACACGTTGGAACGGAACTAGAAGTTCATATATACGACATAGATGTAACGTGGAGATCATCAAGGACTGGGTAGGAAATAGAAGAGTAGAGAGTAGAATGGAACTATCATATAAGCCGAATAACAACAAATAGAGTAGTAAAAAGAAGAATAACAGAAAGAATAGACCAAATTTCCATAGTTCTTATACAATCTGCGATACTTTTTTATCTTCTAATAATAGATGAGTTGGTCTTCCAAATTAGCAACCTTCTTCACTCGTTTCCAGTTTCGTGATCTCGTAAAGTTGGTTTAGGAATATGGTACAATAAAGACGCTGTAAGAGTGGAAATCTGTACTGATATCTAATCATGACGAGTTTAAGTTTGCATATTATTTTTTTAATGCCTTAATTCTATTTCAATTTACTATTTATTCTCAAAATATTATAGCTGCTTTGATTTATTGTTTAGAGTTGTTGCAGATTTTTTTAAAATTTTATCGGTAATTTACCAGCTGAGCAATATTCTTAGTATATTTGAATAAAATCTTTAGATGAGCTCTACATTGGAATAATCTGATATTTTGTATAGTTCCATTCCACATGTTCAGTTAGATTTTAATACTGTTTTACATGGATTACATGGAATAAGGTCATTTTGTCCATTGTGTTTTGATTTACTACTCTTGTGAAAAATATGTTAATTTGGTTTATAATGTGGTTATATTTTTATAGATATTTAAATTTTATTGGCTAGTCCAATTAATTCCCGAATTAAAAAAAGAAATTGTGGGAAACAAAATATTTCATTATAATGGAAAGGAAAGTAGAAAAAAAGAGGTCCAGGAAGAAGAAAATGCTTCTGGCTGAAGAATGTCAGAGACTGGACAGGCATTGACACACATTCGATACTAAGAAAAGCTTAAGATAGAGATCAAATTGCTGTAGTTATAGCCACCCTTCCGTAATGAAGAAGGAACCTTAAGACGAAGGGTAAACAGCATTTTATTTGAATTAATTTATTTAACAGTAAATATAATATAATCTAAGAATAGTTATTTCTATATCATAATGATCAGTGGCATAACAGCCCGTTATGAGCCAAAGCCTTCTTCAGAACAATCTTCCATTCGCTTCTGTCTCTGGCAACTCTTCTCCATGTTTTAACTCCGATGGATTATAGATCATCCTCTAGGTATGTTATCTTGATACCTAAGTTTTGGTCTTCCACTGGCTCGGCTTCCCACTGGTCCTCTTCGGTCGAAAATTTTTCTGATCGTTGCATCTTCATCTCGCCTAATTACATGTCCTACCCATCGAAGGCGTGCTAATTTAATATATTTTACAACGTCAGGTTCCCCAAAACTTCTATATAACTCAAAGTTGTAGCGCCTACGCCACAAACCCTGTTCTTGGATTCCTCCATATATTTTTCTTATAATTTTTCTCTCGAAACGTTGAAGCAATTCTTGGTCGTTCTGTGTAAGTGACCACGTTTCAGATCCGTATGTTAACACTGGCCTTATTAGTGTTTTATATATGATAACTTTAATTTTTCTGGGTAGGTTTGGGGCCATATGTTTCCTAAAGCCATAAAAGCACTTATTGGCAAGCACTATTCTTCTTTTAATTTCTTCGCTGACATTGTTGTCTTTGGTCAGCAGCGAACCCAGCTAGACGAGTGTGTCCACACCTTCCAGTTCCAGATCACCAATTAATAGTCTAGGTATCTGGTTGCCTGTTCTAGTACAATACATTTACTTGGTTTTCTGTGCGTTTATTTTTAATCCCATTCTAAGTGCAGACGCCCTTAGTGATCGAAATGCTTCGATCAGAGATTCTGTGGACCTAGCAATAATGTCTATGTCATCTGCATATCCGACCACTTGTACAGATTTATTAAAGATGGTGCCATTCGTATTAAAAAAAATATTTATTACTTTTTAAACACATTCCAAATGTAACCAAAATTCGAAAAACAGCACAACTTTTCTATTTCAGAGAAGAAGTTTTTTTTAAGCCCATCTCTCTATTCGGATTGTCGAATATAGGCCTCTCCTAATTCTCGCCATTCATCTCTGTTGTTTGTAAGACGTTTCCACATTGATCCTGCAGTTCTTTTAATATCGTCGCTCCAGCACATTTGCCATCCACCTTCCTCGTGATCTATTAGCTTCATATGGCCGCCAATTCCCGATTTCTTTATTCCATCGGCCATGCTTAAGACGTTCGTTATGTCCAGCTCAGTTCCATTTTAATTTAGCTGCCTGTTCGACAGCATCTTTTACTTTTTTCTATTATGAATGTTTTCATTGGTTTTATGGTCTTTGAGTGAGATACCCAGCATCTGTCGTTCCATAGCTCTCTGAGCTTTTCTGATCTTCTCCATGTGTATTTTAGTGAATGTCCAGGTTTGAGCTCCATATTTAAGTACAGGTAGGATACAGAAATTAAACACTTTGGTTCGCAGTCTTTAAGGTATATTCTTAGACGTATATTTTTATTTTTAACTATGTATGAGAGTCTTCCGAATGCTGCCCATCCCATTTTTATACGTCTGCTTATTTCGGTAGTCTAATTTTCTTTGCTTACCTTGACATTTTGACCCAGATATGTATATTCATCTACGTGTTCTATCTCTGTTCCTTGGATGTGTTTGATAGATTTGTCATCTTTGTTTGACATTAGTTTAGTTTTGCTGAAATTCATTTTCAGTCTACTGAAAATTTCTGAAAATGAACTTCAGTCCTTTTTGTAGGGATCTGTGTGTAGCAGAGAGAGAAGAAGTATTCACTATAAAATTGCCAATTTCGGATAATTATGATATTGTAAAAGAAAGACATTTTATGGGAATACCGGAAAAGAGTTTTCTTAGAATTATGTCTACATTTTTAATTATTAATGCGTGTTAATATGTCTATATTCAATCATTATTTAACTACTTCTCTTTTATGTTTATCAGGTTCTGTGTTCCTAGTAATGAATTCAATAGTAAATTTTATCTGTCGTTATTGATTCCACGCCCCTGTCCTGTCGGTTTTATTTTTAATTTGTCGATCGTCTCATTAGGCCCCCGGTAGCTTCATTTCTTAATTAACATCTCTTGCGTGTTATCAAGAAGAAATAATGTCTGTCCATCGCCAGTCGGGAAACCGACTTTTACCACTCGACCAGTCGAGATAGCCTCTTTTAGTGAATTCTGTGTAGGTCTACCTTTTTCATATCTTCACGAGAACACGCACGTCTTAATATATACAGGGAGGATTCCAATATATAACTTTAAAACACAAATATTCGCTATCTTTATCTTTATAATGCTTTGTATTCCTAATTATATAGTAGAACCACTTTTTCTGTCTTCAATTTTATTATCTTATGTTTTTTGTGGTTTGTCATACTAGCTGCCTTGGTGAACTTCGTACCGCCTTAAATTAATCAAAATTATTACTGAGTTCCACTTTTTTATATTAAGAATAAAGTAACCCTTAAATGCATCGTATTGCCGTTCGGCAACATAGACAAACGATTGAATGAAATGTCTATTCTGATACGAATTTGAAGTAACTGCATGGCCTTGTCTGTAGCCTTCATAGTGTAAATATAAAATATTTTTTTTGCACAGATGGCATAAGCATGCACTTCGGATCTAGTTAGAATATTAGTGATTTATTGTTGAAAACATATTATATCCTAGTTAGTAGGTAAGGTATATACTTTGTACTTTTAGTATGATCCCCTGTTGTTTATACCGCATTCATGCGAAAAATGAAAAACGTGCTTTGTTGTCGTTTTGCTGCAGTGCAAACTCAAGAATCTCTGACACAAAATATTTACATTTGATTCTTTATTACAAAATGCATCGTCAGAATTATTTGTCGGAAAAGAATCTGCAGGAATATTGGACAAATTTCACTGGCCTGAGTAGTGAAGATGAAAGTGATTTCTCCGACACATATAGTATTGCAGACCCTGAATTTGAACCTAACTATAGCGACGAATCAGATAAAGAAACGTGCAATGGGGCTAAAGATATGGCAGAGGAGATAGACACAACAGAAAATATGAAAATGCTAGAAAGTAAAAAAATCATCCAGGAGAATGAAAGCTTGCCATTTACGAGTAACTCAAAAACAAACGGAAAACACAAATAAAAAGGTTTCTAAAGGCGCAAATAAAAAAGAATCTAAAATAAATAAAAAGAAGACTACTACAGAACACATCACTTGGAAGAAGAAAGACTATGTCTCAATGATGATCAGATGATTAATTGCACTTTCATGGAAACACAACTCTGAATCAACAAGTGATGGAATTAGAAACGCCGTATTAATTTTTTACTTACTTATTTACGGACGAGTTGCTGTTGCTCATTACTAATGAAACAAATTTGTATGCCGTACAAAGTAAACCAGAAAAAAACGAAGTGTTTACTTCTATTGACATTAGACAGTTCAATGGTATAATTACATATGTCATTAGACATTTAAATAGATTCTAGAAAAATACGCGATACACACACTTTAATGATAACAACAACGTCATACGTTTTTCTGAATCTGGACTTGACAGACTTCATAAAATAAGACCACTAGTTAACATATTTAACAGAAATTTTTTCAGTGTAACACTTAAACAACATCTAAGCATTGATGAGCAAATGTGTTCCAGCAAAATTGGTCATTATATGAAACAATACTTGCCAAAAAACCGCATAAATGGGGATTCAAATTGTTTGTGCTGGCAGGAATTTCCGGATATTCGTATATTTTAAAATTTACACAGATCGTGAAAATTCTCAAGTGCGATTAGAAGGAAAACCCAATCTTGGAACATCCGGTAATGTAGTTGTTCGCATGGTTCGCATTATTCTAGAGCATCAAAATTCCGTCTTTATCATAATAATTATTATACAGGTGTAGCGCTGCTAGCATACATGTGCTTTGCACAAGAGAGCAAGAACAACAAGACCAGAGTTAGAATGCCAACAGGGGAAACAAAATACATATAACTAAAAGGAGAAATCCGCCAAGGAGACTCGCTCAGCCCATTTTTATTCAATATGATGATGAATCAAATAATTCACGAAGTAAGAAAACGTCACGGATACCACATGGGAGCGCATAAAATCACGATACTATGCTATGCCGATGATACAGTACTAATTGCTGATAACAAAGATGACCTACAAAGGCAGTTCCACACCTTCAATATCACAGCAAACAAACTTAATATGAGAATATCAGTAGAAAAAACTAAATGTATAGTGATCAGTAAAGAGCCGCGTAGATGCAAACTAGAAATAGACGACAAAATTGTAGAACAAGTAATGAGATTCAATTACCTAGGAGTAGAGATTACTAGTGACAGGGATATAAGAACAGAGACTACAAGGCAAGCATCAAAAGCGGCAAGAGTAAGTGGTTGCCTCCAAAAAACCATATGGAGAAACAAATATCTGACCACGGAAAGAAAAATTAAAGTATACAAGACAACAGTAAGACCAATCCTAACATATGCAGCGGAGACAAGGACCGATACAAGAAAGACGAAACAACAAATCAACAATATCGAAATGAAAGTATTAAGATCAATAGCGGGCATATCATGAGACAGACAAACCAACAGAAGTATACGCGAACAATGCAAAATTCAAAATATTAACAGGTAGATAAAAACAAGAAAAAAAAAACTGGAACGAAAATGTAATCCGAATGGGACCAGATAGATTAGAGAACATCTGTAAAAATAACAAACCATATAGCAGAAGACCCGTTGGAAGACCGAAAAAAGGTGAAAAGATAATGTACAGTCAACAACGACTGAAACAGAATAAGAGGCAGACAAACAGGAGTAATCCTAGTCGCATGAAGAAGAAGAAGAAGAAGAAGTGTACCGCTGCTTGTACATAATGCCAAAAGGGAAATATTATCATTAGGAACAGTTCAAAGGCAACGGATACCATATTGCAAATTACCAACAGATACGGATATGAAGAATTGTTCCCGTGGTGACAGTTATGAATATACTGCAACGGTTGATGACGTAGATATCTCATCTTCAATATGGAAAGATAATAAAAATGTCGTCTTGCTTCTCACTTTCGTAGATATATCTCCTATATACAAAATAAAAACCCCTGGGATTTCCCAGTTGCCAATTCCTGGATACTCTATAAAAGAGCGACTTTTGCTAAGAACCCACAGGCAAACAAAAAAACAAACTTGCAGAGTGTCTGTGCAAGATGAGCACAACCACAGCAAAAGGAGGGACACCAAGTAAATTGGAAGCTGACATCCAAGACAAGAAAAAGAGAAGAAACTCTCAGTACATTTCCCCCAAAGATTTTCAGAGGGATAAATATGGACAGTGATCGACTATAGAAGATGTGAATAACCCAATTGTAAGGGGTTTATACATACAAAATGTCAGAAATGTGGTGTGGCACAGTGTTTCAATAAAAATAATAATTGTTTTTATAATTTTTATGTAAATTAACAATGTATATTTTATATCCTAACTTGACCTTGCATGCACAATGTAGCATTTTGGCAACAAACCTGTTGTCAAAAACAAATGTTTAAAATTAAATTAAATTTTTTTTAATATTTTTTCATTATTTCTAAGCTTCCGCTAAAGGCCTTTTTTGATATTTGACATCAATAAAATAAATCATGCATTTAAGGGTTAAGTCTAATAAAAGTTCAAAAAGGAGTTAATTCAGTTCATAAAAGAAGAAGACGAGAATAAGAAGAAAAACTATTAACCTTCTTTGAACATTTGTCATGTCTCGATAATATGGAGAGACTAGTAGGCCAAGGAAAACCGTAGGGAAGGAGTTGAGGGCGTTCACCAAACCGATGGACGGATACATTTGAGAAGGATTTAAAAAGGAACCATGTTAATGTGGTTCGGGTCACCCAAAATAGGAATACATAAATAGACAGCCTAAAACAAGCACTACAATCCCTGGAAAAAACGCAATCACTACGCATCTGTTCAGATATATAAGTTGGAAGGAAGAGGATTAGTCTATCATCAATTACTTCATCAAGTCTGGGGTTGTTCCAAAGCTAGTCATATAGATGTCATGCAGAGGTTTTAGACAATAAAGTGTTTTTGAAGATGCTTCTTGGTATAAACGTAATAATGATCTTCATCAAGGCGTGGGAATGGACACTACTGAATGAATCAAGAAAAAACCAGAAAGACACGAGTATAGTAACCATAGTCTTGTAAATGTTGATATCATCCAGCTTTTTGAAAGCACTAACAATATTTTACAGTGGTAGACTATGAATTTGTGTTCATTTGTTGACCTTGTTTGATATTGATATACATCTATTTGCACCTCTTATAAGTACAAACAGTCTATTACAATTTGCGTCGTTAGTTGTTCTCGTAAATCATAAATTTATTTTCTACTATAAAATTGATGTAAACAATTATTTTATTTGAGGTTAGCTGTACTTAAAATTTTAAAAAACAACAAAGTGGTGACATATATATTGCGTAAGTTGGCGAGAAGGTAATTTTTTAAAAATATACTATTCAGTATATATTCTACAATTTGCTGAGGCTTAATTTCTAGTTTAAGTACTATTTAGAGATTAAAAATCCAATGTTTTTAGAAATCCCAACGGGTATATTAAAACAAAGAGAGATTGTAGAGGTAGAGTTGTTCAAATTAAAATAATTCTTTTGTCAGTAATCGCCTCCAGAATGAAAAAAGGATAATAAAATCAAAGGTCCGCACCGACCGACTTGCCCAGCCACCCAACCCAATTATAAAGTTGTTAAAGATAAGGTCCATAGCGCTCCCATAGAACACAACAAGCAATCAAGCACTCTGAATTGAGTTGGGATATATACTGGGTCCTTCATCAGAACTATCGTGATTTAAAGTAGCAGTGGCGTAACAATTACGTGTTCACAGATATGTTTCCTTTAAAAATAATATTAAGCACTTAGCGTTAGGCTGTTGTATAATGTATGTGAATAGATTTTTAACAAGTATATAAATACCATGACAAAATTAAAAGGTCATAGAGAAGTGGGTACATACAGAAAAAAATGTTGGTAATTTGTTTTTATAAATGACGGCGTATTACGTACCAAAAGGCACAAATGCCTCTCATTTTCTCTTTAAAAGTTTCTTCACGCTACATATTTCGGTATAGGTGAATCTGATCCTAAGACAGACTCCGAGGCAACAAAGCGGGATTCTTAGCCAAGATACCTACTTAAATACCATTATTACATTGCAAGCGATGAACGGAAAACCTGATCTGATTGCAAAAATAACTTTACTTACATCTAATGAAATTTTCAAATTGTAAAGTACTCGATTGTTTCTCATATTTATACTAAAAGCAACGTAACATATAACATACAACAAAAAATATACTAACATATATAATAAAAATAACAGCTTTTTGTTTTTAGGTCATCTCAAGCCTGGCAGACTAATTAGATATTATGATTAAAATTAACATTCTTTTAAAAAAAAATTTATATGTATAAATATATTTAAATAGAGTTTCAGTATGGTGTCTGCTCCTCTGAAACTTGTAAGTTGATCATTGTATTTCGTAGTATAGACCAGTCTACATTATTATAAGCTCCTTTTATCATGCACTACCTTAGTTTAAGCCGCGATATGGGCTCTGTAACAATTCAAACATATTGTAACTCTATATTCATAAACTAAGATAAAACAATGTAAAGAAACTAACACTAACTTACAATGGCTTTGTGTGGATATTTAATTATAGTGCTCTTGCACCAGAATATATATATATATATATATATATATATATATATATATATATATATATATATATATATATATATATATATTTATATATGTAGGTCTCGTCAGAACGGTATAGTCACTGCTCTGAACCAAAACAAAAATCTCTCCCGTCCTAGACAATAGTTATTAAAATAACTATATACGGACGTAACTACGCCATCTAAAACCAAAAAGAAAAATCAAACAATTTCTACCTAGCGAAACCGAATTCAAATTTTTACCACTGTGTTTCCTAAAATTTGCGAAACAAACAGCTGGATAAATTACTCTGCAAGGGAATCTAAAATTGCATAGGAGGTAAAATTTCTACCTAAGGAGGTCGAAATACGTATCAGCGGTTGTCGCTGCCCTGTATCGAAACAAAAATCTAATACCGTCATTATGTTTTATTACTTACTTCGTTTGGAGTACCAGAAACTGAATTCACTACAAATTTTGACCAGGATAAACGGCATGTGGAATGCAATTTTAGATTCCCTTGCCAAGTAATTTATCCAGCTGTTTGTTTCGCAAATTTTAGGAAACACAGTGGTAAAAATTTGAATTTGGTTTTGCTAGGTAGAAATCGTTTGATTTCTCTTTTTGTTTTTAGATGGCGTAGTTACGTTCGTATATAGTTATTTTAATAACTATTGTCTAGGACGGGAGAGATTTTTGTATTGGTTCAGAGCAGTGACTATACCGTTCTGACGAGACCTAAGGAGGTCGAAATACGTATCAGCGGTTGTCGCTGCCCTGTATCGAAACAAAAATCTAATACCGTCATTATGTTTTATTACTTACTTCGTTTGGAGTACCAGAAACTGAATTCACTACGAATTTTGACCAGGATAAACGGCATGTGGAATGCAATTTTAGATTCCCTTGCCGAGTAATTTATCCAGCTGTTTGTTTCGCAAATTTTAGGAAACACAGTGGTAAAAATTTGAATTCGGTTTCGCTAGGTAGAAATCGTTTGATTTCTCTTTTTGTTTATATATATATATATATATATATATATATATATATATATATATATATATATATATATATATATATATATGTGTGTGTGTGTGTGTGTGTGTGTGTGTGTGTGTTTGTGTGTGTGTGTGTGTGTGTGTATGTGTGTGTCGTGTGTGTGTTTGTATGTATGTGGGTGTGGCTGTCATAAAAAACACAAATATTGTTAGAAAGAAGGCAAACAATGTTATGACGAAAGGAAAAAAAAAGTTTATAAATAAATAATTATATTGTGTTGAAATCAGTAGAAACTGTACAAGAGACTCCTAACGGTATAAGTGACTAATGATAATGATGATTATATTTATTTATTTTACCATTATACGGAATAACAATCAAATCAGTTATGCATTTCGCAGTACACAAATCCGTAAAATTTTTCTTAAATCCGCCGATGAAAGCCGCATCCTTCCAACAATTATCTATAATTTATCAGAACTTAATTCTTCCTATGATCCTCGATAATTTTTTGTTGCTGCAAGCAAGTAGAAGCAACAAATTATAAAATTATTAACGAGTGTACCATACGAAGTCTTTCTTTCAATGAATAATGGTTTTTCTCTGGACTATTAGAGCGCTTTCTTGAATGAAACGAAGCAAATCGTGTCCTAGAGCCATAACGGTATTCTCATATAAAGTCCACAGCCTCTCTTTATGCTTCTTTACAATGGTCAAACGTAGGCCAGTATTGTATATATTTACTTAGATAAGGGACTCTAAATTGTGGCATGTTTTAATAAGCGTTATCAGTAATTAAAATAATTTAAATTAAAATTTAGAACATGACTAAAATAATAATATACATGCACACTATTCAAAAAATCAAGCAAATTTAAATATTTTCAAAAATTAGCCTTCAAACTGCTCATAAATATTTCACTTTGATTTATTAGGTTTAGTGCCTTTCACGCTCTAGAGCTCTTTGCCTACATCTACAAATAAAGAACTTACAATTGTAAGGGTGTTCCTGTTCTTGGATTTTAGAAAAGTAATCGTCTTGTTCTTACTGTACTTAGCGAAATTATACACCTATTATGTTTCAAGAACATGGTTTATAGGACAGTTGTTAATATTATTTTTCGTCCGATGGGTTAAATTTGATATATATTGATATTCCCTTATTAAGCTTTCAGTTTAGCTCCAAGCAGCTTGCAAAGGTGAATCACGCACCTTACCAAAGTCCACATAATGTTAAGAACGACACACAAATCGGTGACTCGATAAATTGTGCTTTAAATAAATAATTTAAATATTTAGATTAGAAAACAATTTAACAATAATAAAAACGACATAAATTTTGGAAAAAGCGACTACGAACATCAACGTTACTGAGTTTATCAAGTATGGTAGTCCAAATATTGGGATAGAAACTAATTTAATTAAAAAAATCGCAAAATAAAACTGCGTTAGAGAAATACTCATTCTTCTGTTATTATTATGTAAGGGTTGCTTGTTTTTCAGGTTCAAGCTCATACTAATAATTTCCAGATTTCATATCCATCTTTCCGCCTCTTTGTCCTATCATTTTTCTTCAGCGCTATTCGGAACTATTCGGCGTTCGGTCTTTCATTATCATCATCATTGGCTCCACAATCCATGGTGAGTCTTGGTCTGCTCAAGGATAAGTCTCCATTCTCTCCCATTCTTCGCCTTGACTTTCCAGTTTCGTACTCCCAAGCTTTACTGCTTCAAGCGCCTTGAATGATTCGACTACGTCCGCCTTTCTTCTTGCAATAATGTCGATGTCATCGACGTACGCTAGTAATTGTACGCTGCGATTAATAATAGTTCCTCTGGTTGTTATTCCAGCTTCTCTGAGCGCTTTCTCTAGTGCAATATTAAATAGAAGGCATGAAAGGCTGTCTTCTTGTCTAAGTCCTATCTGAGACTGGAACGTTCTAGAAACTCCGTTCTGCACTCTAACTTTACACCAGAGCTTGTCTTAGAAGGAATATTTGATCGGTCGTTGATCTTTCATTACGATACCCACACTGATATTTACCTATTATGTCTTCACAATATCCCGATAGTCGGTCGTAAAGAATATATGCCAATATTTTGTATGTTACGTTTAGGAGGGTTATTCCTCTGTAGTTGTCACATATTGTTTGATCTCCTTTCTTGTAGATAGGTACAATTATACCTTTATATTCGGTCTTTATTTGGTCTTTTAAATGTTCAAATTGCATTATTTGTTTGCTTTTGCAATATTTTAAACTTTTATAGTTTTTCTTTTTCTTTTCTCCAATTGTTTTTCCAATTTTCCTTCAATTGATCCAATTACTATTTGAACATTTATTACACATCTCTATATCTTCAACTTTATTCAATATTTATTTTTTCAATCATTTATGGCTAGCTGAATACAGATTTTAAATAATGTTGAAGAAATGCAACAATGTGACGAAGACCTTATTAATAAAGCTAAAATATCAATAAAATCTGATAACTAGACTAGGCAGATATAAAAAGTGCATATATTGCATATTTTGCATATTTTATGCAAATATCTGGACATATTGCATATGTATACAAAAAATTACATAAAATGCATACACGTCAATTTATTTTTAATTGCTGTTTGTAAATAATATTTACCTAACAGTAGCTAATGGTATGACTAAATAACTGGAAATTCCAATATTAATTTTATTTCAATATTTCCGTCTACAATATTACCGATAGTACCTATAGATACTACCTAATATTCTTGGTATTATTGTGACAGGTAACCGATTGTAATCCCGTAATAAAAGGATGTGTCAAAAGTTTATTGCGTTGGGTATAAATAGAATTGTCTTTTTGCAAATTATTTTGTTCTCAAAAGTGAAAGTGAAAACTTAAGCATCGTCAGTAAAGCTTGTTTAATTTGTTAACTATTTTGATTTTCAAATGCCAAAAATAACTAATGTCCCTACTTGGGTTAAACCTGGTGATTATGAAATCCAAACAGCATTTTTTCGATATTTTTTTGCATATCTTGTAAACCGTTGAAGATTTTAAATATATAAAATTAAAAGTAATATTCTTTTCATGCTATTTTCCATGTAATATACTCATCGCTTTCCTGCATTTCTTGCATTTCACTCTATCTAGCTATATGTATTTCCAGTTCATATCATTTATAATACTTCTTAATAAAACAGCAAATGCTGTCCAACTATATTTTCCGTTGGATTTTTATTTCATTTTTAATGATTGTACCTCTCAGTAGAGCGATTTTATCCTTCCTTATATTATTTAAATGAAAACACTGATGTGTTTTTGTACACACCTATAACAAATCAAAGAATGGAAAAGAAAAGTATTTTTGAAATGTGTAACATTTATTTTTTGAGCTGATCGCTTTCTGCTTACAATGTTATCCTCAGAGCTATGCTACAATATATCACTAATATAAGTAACTAATTTAAAGTTTACAATTTTTCACTTACGTCAAGTTTTAAAAAGCACTTCTACTTAATGGAGATCCCATTTTGGTAAAATCTACAATTTCCTTTATAAAAGTTCTTCTTTGAAATAGCACATAAAGACAGAACATTGGACTCCAAAAAAAACTCAATAAAAAATTTTGAGGAAGAAACATTTGGTTGAAATTAAGGCGGCAAACAGAATGAGCAGAATCGAATGCCGGTCCTTTAAACGATTCTTTAAAGAAGGTGACAGTTGTTGAGATGTGTCATGGATAGTAAACTGAGATTATTTAAATTATCAAAAAATTAATGAATTGAAATTCATCATAAAATAAAAAAATTTATCGAAATTTTATAAATTTTGGTTTGCATAGCATCATAATTAATATTATATTAAAAACTAACTGAGGGTCAAAATAGGTATAATTGACAAGTTATCCCTAAAACAACAATTCAAATCACTGAAGTAAAGCGTAAGAGGAAGCTAAATCCAAATTTTTAATCAAATCCGTCGTGACGAGGAAAATTACACTTCAAATCGGTCATTTATTGGAGTACTATGTTGACCTTCTGTATTTTTGGAGTAATAGATTTGGTTCTCGTCTATCTGACATTTTTCGGTATTAAGCCATCGCATTGATGCAAATTATATAGATATTCAGTTTCTCCATTTTATGGATGGCATTATAAATTTTGCCTGCTTCGTACATGATTTTGACGTTAGAGATGCATATTTTAATAAACTTTTTAGATTTTCTGGGCACGTCCTTTCCTTTTACTTGGGGGTTTCGATTGCTAACGAGCTGAGGGGGCTCATGGTTTTGTTGTGTTATTCCTCCGTTGCCGGATCTTCCACTCCGATAGACATGATCAGTAGTCTTTACTCTCAAACTTGCAGTATAGAATATCTACAAGAAATATAATTATAAATAAAGGTACCACATGGATATTTAATGTACTGGTTAAACTACATGGTCACTTAACTCTTATTAATATATTAATAGTAAGCGTAATTCTCTACTCTCTTCCCTTTTCCATAATAGGTTTTTACAAAAAATATTAATTAATAATTAAAATATTATCTGTATAACTTCTCTATCCTTCCATTGCACTCTTTAAACGTTAATATATTTCGTCGGACTGACTTCCCAGTAAATAATTAAACACATTTTGTTTCCTATTACGAACATTGACAAAATATTTGATAATTTTGAATCTAAGGAGCCTTGTCTCGTCCTTGTCAATAAATGTTTTGGTCAATGTGTTACCACCGCAAACAGAAATATTTTACCCTCAAAAAAATCACCAGTAGGACATCAGAGTATGGACCGCCCTCAAAATAGGTAGAGAGATAAGCTAAGCAATAATATATATAAATTTTCTTTTTTTAGATCTTACAAAATATTTTTCATAGCAGACAAAAATTAATTGAAAATTATATTAGTGTTATACTGGCCTACCTCTGTATGTTTCATTTGAATGGCCAACAAGTTCAAATTGTTGTCAAACATTGATCGGAGGCCATTATTGTAATTGATGGTCTACACGAGTAAGGCTGTAATTGAATTTTTGCCTTTCTAATTACAGGGTGATTATCGTTTGTGCCATAAAAGTTATTCTTCCTTCTCTAAAAAAAGTGTGAAGTCACTTAATGTTTTCCGATTTGGTATTTGGTACCTACTTATAATAATTACAGAGATGAAGTACATTTGCGATAAGATTGTGAATGTGAGATATTTAAATTATAAAATGTACTCTATGTAGTGATTAGTATGGGTGCCAAAACGGTACTTCATTTTTTCTTAATGTTTCAATCGTTCGTTTTAAGCAGCTTTTTATCACGAAATAAACATTTTAAAATAGCAAGAAGTCGACATGGGAATTTGGTTTGTTAGATCGATATCTAAATTAAATGTAGTCATTTTTTACCACAACTGTCGCGAAAAAAATATATCGACAAAAGATCTGTTATTTTGAGTACGATTTCCGAAGTGGAAATAGAAATGTTAAAATATACTTTAAAAGTAAAATTGTTACTTATTCACAATAAATATAGTAAACTTTTAATACCAGTGATTACGAAAACTCTTTTTTCATTATAGTCTACAAGCCCATTGGACATTTTTAATGGGTCGTATGACCCATCATAAATCACATATAAAACAATACTAAAATATGTTATAACACTTTTGAAAACTGTGTCTGATTGACCCAAAGAAAGCGTTTAGAGTATGTTTCAACTGTAGTGGCGGAAATTTCTAGGGACAGTAAAGCCTCACCAAACAAAACAGTGGCGTTCCAAAAACTACTCATTTAAATCAAATTGATAAAGATAGGTACACACAATTTATTAAACAATAATATATAATATATAATAATAGTCTCCCGTTTTATACCGCTGTCGCGGCTTTGGGAGTATAGCAGGGTAGTCTGCTATATCTAGGGCCTACGGTATACAAGGAAGGTAACATGGCCAGTGCTACGCTTCAACCGTCTATTATTACCCCTGGTTTTACCCAAGGTACTCATTTTTATTCAGGCTGAGTCGACCTGGGGCCTATAGACATTTTTGAAATGTCTAGATGTTCTTGCCGGCGGTGGGATTCGAACCCCGGACCACCGGCTTGCGAGTCAAGCATCCTACCGCTTGCGCTACGCAGGCCCTTTTATTAAACAATGATATTGGATTATATTTTTGGCAATATTGTACTACACTTTAATTAATATTATTATAATATATCACATACAAATATTGTCTGTATGTGAAACCATAGATGCGTATTACAGATTACAGTATTAATACATATTAATTACAAAGATTGTTTTAACTTTTAAAACCTTTATTATTTATATTATTACTTACTTAAACGTCACAAATTTAAATAGAAGAATATACGAAATGATTGTAATAAGGTAAAAAAAAAATAATACATACATACAGGACAGTTTGGAAAACTTATATTCACATAGGTACATCGTAATGTTAAATTATATTATTCACTTTCATAATCAGATGCACTGTCGTCGTCACTAGAATCATTTAAATCAATCTTTAATTCTTCAGTAATTACATCTATGCGACGTTTACTTTCCAAATACTTATCTTCAACCTTGATAACATGTTCACACACTTTCTTCCAGTTATCTACAGTTACTCTAGCAAATTCCTGTTACTAGAGTAGCATTTCTATAGGATTCAAGTTTGGATGATATGGCTAAAGTTTTAAAGAAACATGTCCATATTCTTGCAACACTTTGTCAAAGTTATATTGAATATGATCTTGTTTGTGTCATTTAATGATTTCATAGAATTGCGGTTTTAACATTGACGTTTCAAATGGTAAATTTTTTTCTATCAACCAAGATATCATATCCATTTTTTTAGAATTACTGGTAGGTGCTTTATTAATTTGTACATTATGATATGATGCATTATCAGTAACAACAACAGATCCAACAAGCAAATTGGGGATTACCTCTTCTTTCATCCATTTTTCAAAAATTTTTGAGTTCATATCATCATGATAATCTCCTGTCTTAGCTCCTGACTTAAAAATCAAAAGAGCATTCTATATGAAACCCATCTTCTTACCACCATGTACGATAACCAACCTATTTCCTTTTGAAATATTTTTGAACAATCCTTTGCCACTGTCATCTGTCCAGCTATTTGGCGTAGTGTGTCCTGCATGTACATAGTATTCATCAACATATACAATTGACTTAGCTTCGCTTCTGTAATATTTAATTTTGTCCAAATATTTATTGCTTAGAGCACGAATATCATTCCGTTCAATTTTAAACGCCGATTATCTTTCGTTTTCTTCCATTTAAATCTCAAATTTTTCACAATTCTGTAGAGAGAACCCACACTTCCAGTCCACTCTTCAAGCCTTTTCTGCAAAAGTCTCAATGATACACAACAACGTTCAGTCTCATAAAAACGATGAATGGTATTTCTAATGAACTGTTTATCACTCCCTCAAGTCTGTCATGGTTGCTTTCCTTTTAGCAAGTTTTTAGCTGGAAATTTTAGTGTATTATTTGACTCTGCGATTGTTAACATACTCGCTTTTTGAATGATCCTTTCTACTGTACGTAAAGATACGTAAAGTATCTTGTACGTAAAGTATATGTACATAAAGTCCAGTAGCTTTACTCACACGTTGTTTAATACTGGTTCGATTATCTTCAGAAAATAGTATTTGCATACATTGTAAACTATTTCTCTGGATTCTGGTGTTAATCTGATCTGTTTACTCGTACTACACTTAACCATCTCCATTCTACAAAATAGTTCTAATACGCATGGTAGCACCTTTCTTGTTGAGACTCGACAACATAATGGACTAAATTACGAACTCGTTTGAAATCCAGTGACTAGAAATTCTCGGAAATAGTTCTGATCAGTTCTTTGTATGTCCTTAACGAGTCGTTAAGGAGTCATTAATAATGACTTTATAATTACGGTTTTAAGGTAACTGATACTAAATTTGAAATTAACTTTGACCAAACTTTATAGAGTATCAATTAATAAAGATGGTATTATAACAAACAAAAAGTTTCGTATCTATAAAACAATCTGTGTACAATCAAACTCCATCCGTCAATACCACAAAATAAAAGATAATAAATTCTACAAGCCATTGCAAAATTTAACTAAAGTGCAAATTGCATAATAAAACCTTACGAACTACTGTAAAAACGTACTGTAATTTCTTAGTTAATTGATTAAGAAACTCTTCCACTGAATAATATGGTCTTTCAGATAAATAGGCTTTTAGCTAATAGCTTTAAGTGCTGAATAGGAATCATCAGTGTTTCGCTATCTATTTATATAGAATTTTTCAATCTAAAACTGAACGTTCGCACGGACGGACAGAAAATAAGAAAAATGGAAACGATATGTGTTATATTGTACGACCTAGTACACACACAGGTTAATATATTAAAAATCAAAGAAGGGTTCTCCTTCTTCTCTTTTTTTTGCGTGTCCTTTCAGTTCATTGATGATCATTAATCCATAAGTTGAATGATGCATATTTGATCAAAAAAATAATGATGGATATCAAAAGTTAATATTTGGATATTAATTATGAAAAGTGAAAAAGGTAGTTACAACAAATCTAAATCAAAAATTGGTCAATATTGAGAAACTTATCCACCTAAGCATTTATTGACGATAAAACTAATGCACTGAGAAAAGAATCTAATATCGTTGAACTAATTCTTAATGTTACTTGAATATCATGACGATGAATGCAAATTATCTCGAGTTTTTTCGTTTGTGAATTATGGAGACTCCGCTATAGACGACACTTTAATTATTACCGTAGAGCAAAACATACAGCAGAAACAACAAGAAGCACAGAAGAATATTACAAGAACATTAAATGTAGCTGTCCGAATGGGAGCTTGTTTATAGATGAAATATAATCTTAAATTGAATCAAGGAATCTGTTATGTACCGCGTAGTATCTCGGAGTTGACTCATATTTCATATTCGTGCATAATTTCAACGAGTGCAGATCCTGTATCGTGCTGCCATGAGGGAGAGTGTAAAAGATTTTGCTAATGCATAACTAATAAGCAATGAATTTAGTACCACAACTACCGACAGCGCTCTTATTTTTAATATATCATTTCTATTTTGATACGGGGTACACTTATTAACTATAAAATAGGATAATGAAGATCACGAACGGTTTCGAATTGCCTTTGTTGAAGTTTTACTAGTAACCGATAATTTAGTAATTAGACTCTCTATAGTTAATAGCATATATTAATATAACGTAATGACTATAATATACTAAAATATTATGAAAAACAAAATAACAAAATAACAAAAAAGATAGTGAGTAAGAACAATCTAACTTAATATACCTAATAAATTTTTCACGGTTATTTGTACATACAGTGCTTTTGAGATAAAACTATCCACCTTAAATAACTTTTGAACTTCTAATTTTTAGAAAAAGCGCAAAAACACGTCAATTACTATTTGAAGGGGGGGAAATTATGTCATATTTAAGTTTGCTGGGAAAAGCACCCTCTCACCTCCCATATCATCCCTTAATTTGCTTGCATCCCATTGCATCCCTGCATTTAAATGTCGACATATTCATCCTCTATTCTTTGTCGTAAATCATCCAGAGATTCTGGCTGAGTACCATAAATTTTTGTTTTTAAATACCTCTATAAGAAGAAGTCTAGGGGTGTTAAATTCGGTAGGTGGTCAATCCATCATCTGTCCTCTTCTACTTATCTAACGAGCGGGAAGAGTCTCGTTAAAAAATTGTCGCACAAGTAGAGCAAAGTTTGGAAAAGCTTCATTATGTTGAAATACAACCAAATCTTCGGAAAGGTTAGTATCATTTTCTGTTTTTCTGATACAATCAACCAGTTGCCTAAGTAACTCAAGATACGATGCAGCATTGAAGTTTACAATAATAAAAAATGGTCCGCACAATATGTGGATTACTCTCAGCTCAGTATGGGCAATTATGTCTGTTCATCAAGGCATTTAATAAAAATGAGCATTCATCGGAAAAACAAATATTGCTTAAGAATTGCTTCATTTAACTCTTGTACCAATTTAATTTTAAATGAATGGAACTTAAATTTATGAAAGATTCAGAAGGCTGTAGAAGGTGAAATACCGAGTCACTGTCAGTTGTGTTTTTTATTGCAATCTGGCCCTGTTGCTCTAAATTTCTGCATAAATTAAATCACATACTTATAAGTAGCATGTCTATTGTAGTGTACTTCATTAAAAATTCTGGCAGCAGCTCCTGCAAAATTATTATTTTTGTAGTATAAACCTACAATTTCGATTCTTTTTTGCAAAGTGTAAACAAAGAAAAATTGTCTATCTCATAAACTAATCACCTCGAGCCAAAAATGTATTATACATTTTTGAAATCATCACAAAAAGTAGAATCCAAATATCAAATAAAAAAAGGGTGAAGTAATTTTAAAAAATAAAGGGATGATACGGGAGGTAAGCGGGTGCCTTTCACATTAAGTATAAAGATGACGTAAGGTCTCCCCGTTCAAATATTTATTGACATGTTTTTGCGCTTTTCTTAAAGATTAGAAGTTCAAAAGTTATTTAAGGTGGATAGTTTTATGTAAAAAGCACTGTATATATATATATATATATATATATATATATATATATGCTTTCTGTAGTTTTCCGGGTTTGACTCCGCCTTGAATAATTTTGGTTTTGATAGAAACCATTATTTTGACGACGTTTCGGCAAGGTCGCACTTGCCATTGTCAAGTCAGGTAGTGGCGCTTCTCGCTGATACTTTAAGCGATATATATATATATATATATATATATATATATATATATATATATATATATATATATATATATATATATATATATATATATGTAGAAAAGGTTAATGTGAGTGAGTAATAGTAAAGTAAAGTAAAATGTAACGGCGAGTGGCGCAAAACAGGAAAACAAAAAACAAAATAGGTATGTCCATGGAAGGCAACCATATATACATATTTCTGACCATTGGTCGTCTTCAGTACGGTGCAGCCAAGTTAGGAAAGGACCATGTTAACTTGGAAAAGGATCAAACATTGCCGCATTGCTCCTGTAGTGATGCAGTCTTCTTCTTTCAGTACCCTGTCCGATTATCGAACGTTGGCGATCATATTGGCAATAATAACTTTGTTTACGGCGGCTCTAAATAAATTAGCGGTGGTCTCTTGATACCAGTCTCGGAGATTTCGGAGCCAGGATGTTCTTCGTCGGCCTAGGCCTCTCCTTCCGGCGATCTTACCCTGTATTATGAGGTGTAGAAGGTTATACCTCTCTGGATGTCTCATTACATGACCGAAATATTGAAACTTTCGAATTTGTATCGTTTTTGTTATTTCTGTGCTCTTTTTCATTCGATCTAAAACTATTTCATTTCTTATTCGATTAACCCAACTTATCCGCAATACTCGTCGATAAATCCACATCTCAAAGGCCTCTAATTTTTTCATTAATGTCTCTGTAAGGGTCCAGCTCTCCATACTATACAGCAATGTGGAGAATATGTAGCAGCGTATTAATCTGACTTTAAGGTTTAACGTAATATCTCTATTAATTACAATTTTCTTTAATTTATAGAAGGCGGCTCTGGCTTTTTCAGTGCGTATTCTTATTTCTTTATTTATTTTCCAGTTATCGTTAACGTTTACACCCAAGTAGGTAATATTGTGTTTTATTAGGTAGATATGTATTACATATGTTGACTAAATAATAAGGTAATCTATCTCTGTTCACCTTATACATAAGAGCTTTTTTCAAAACCGTGTCGTATGCTTTTTCTATGTCGAGAATAGCCATTGGTCTTTTTCGGTTCCTGTTAAAACGAATTTTCGTGTCGCTCATCACTCGTACTAATTGTACTTCTCAATTTCTTCCTTTTCTGAATACGAATTGGTCTTATTATTTGTAAGCGATGATTTTTTTATGTTTCCAGTAGTTCGATAAATGCAGTATAATTGCACTATTACCTTCTTTGGAAGTTCCTTAAGTGCAATATTGTGGATGTCTTCCATTCCTGAGGATCTGTTTTCTTTTAATGTTCCTATAATTTTTGCAACTTCAGCTGAACTCGCTAGTCTTCTTCCTTTACTTCAAATTAATTTCTCATTCTTATTCTCTTGCATTCGTTAACCATTTCTACGGTTTTTTTTGTCCGAGATATTTTGATTTTGCTTACGAGTTTCTGCCATTCTCTTACAATAGTTATATCCACTTTTTATTAAGTTTCGTAGTTTTACACTTTTCTTGCTTTTAGCATTTTTCATACATTTGGGTGATTTTCTTCTGATTTTCTGATAATATTGCGCCACTTATTTTGCATCAGGCTTCTAAGTCTTATCGTAATTTCTTGAAATATATCGTTGCCGTAAATTTTAAATTCTTTTCTTCTTGTCCTTTGGTATGATCTTCTTGTTCTATTTCTTTCTTTTATGACTTCTGTTAGCTCGTTCGAAATAATTAGTTCTTTGTTGTTCGTGAATTCTTTTGGAATGTTGTTTTCCATTGCTGGATTGCTGGTTGAATTTTTCTCGCGATTACTTCTATTTTTCTTTTCATTTCTTTTATGGATTCGAGTTCTCTCTTTATGTCCATTTCGTTAAGTTGTCTTCTGTAATGTGGTCAACTTGCTTCTTTCCAATGCCATCTTGTTCGAAACATACCGGCTAGTTGGCAATTTTAGTAAAATAATATATCTAAGTATGCAATTAGCGACTAATGAGGAAAAATGAAGTCAATGTTGATAGCGATTAAAGTAACCTGTAATCACAAACTAATCAAACTATCGAGCTATGTTTTCAAGCTTAGAAATGTTTATATTCCACTAATACATCAACAATATACCCATGTAAGTCACCATCATTTTTATTCAAATTAAATATTAAACTTAATAAAAAACAGAGAATAACAAGTAGTTACCTTCTGGAGTTGGATGATAAAATAAGTTCAGCTATATCAGCTATGAATACTGTTCACTAAATAATCATTTTATTTTCAAATACTCTAAATCCTCTCCTGTCGCCACTTTAATTACATTGTACCTTATGAAAAAGGATACAAAAAATTCAATCGTCAGTTATCACAAAGTATACCGATCGATATTGCATCGTCACACTCGATAATCAAAGAATAATAAAATCTCTGTGTTGGCGCCGAACAGTATGGGGATCTAGTGCTGCTTCATGGTGTCTTAATTATAAGGCAAATAAAAATTATACGCCCATATACAATGAAATTGCCTCTTTAATCTTGGTATGGTGAGAGTTGGCTACATTCCTTAATAGAGAAAAAACATTTTATTTTAGTATACATAACGATATTTTAACTTGTTATTTTTTGGAATATTTAAATTTGTTTTTTCTTGATATTATGTTAATTTTTTTTTGGGAGGATAAATCTCAAGATAATAGTAAAAACGAAGAAAAAAACAATGTAAGCGACACCGAAAATAAAAAAGTAACAGTAACTCAGTGTTGAAGTTGGGAAGATAAGAAAGATAGAGCGAGAGCCGGAGTCGAAATCATACTGAAAGATAAATAGGAAAAAACGATAGAAAAGTGTTAACAAACAAGTCAAAAACATATCAAACCTAATTTAAAAATATACTGAAAACACATTACCTTCAAAAGTACACGGTACAATAGAAGACATTGAAACTAAAGAAAAGAAAGAATAAATAGAACAACTTTAAGGAGAAACATATAATGGAAAGCATAATTAAAAAGTAATTACCTAAAGCGAACTTAAATGTAAGGAAAGAAAAAAAATTTTGAAACAATAAAACAGACCATTCACGTTCCGATTTTCAGTCCGACTAGTGGTCCAACTTCCGCAGTTGGATCTGAAATCGGACCGTGAGTTGGCTGGTTGGATTAGTTGGACAACTAGTGGTACGAGTCGGATCATCTAGAGGGACGACTTGAAGGTCCGGCCACAAAATACACCAACCCAACTGGTTGGGTTGGTGTACTCTGTAGTCCGACTTCCGACTGGTGACGAAGTGAAAGCGTGAATGGTGAAGTTGGAAGTCGGATCACAGGTCTGATCGAAAATTTCCTCAGTCAGTTGACCTTCGGCACCTGTTAAGTATGAGATTTCTATAAATTACTTTACGCAAAGATCCCTAGTTCGCGCAAATATTTAATAGAAAATAAATTTTCAATTGCATGAAAATTCTTCTTCTTCTTCCTTTGCCCTATCCGTTTCGGACGTTGGCTATTAACAAGGCTATTTTGACTTTGTTTACGGCACCTCTGAACAGTTCGGTCGATGTTAGTCCGAACCATTGTCGCAGGTTATGCATCCATGAGTGTCGTCTTCTTCTTCAATTCTTTCTTGGACTATTGACTGTAGCAGCCGGTACTTAGTATGCCTCATGACATGTCCGAAGTACTTAAGCTTCCGTTTCTTTACGGTGAAGATTATTTCTTTGCTTTTGCCTATTCTCTGCATTACTTCCACGTTAGTGATGTGGTCTGTCCAGGATATCCGAAGAATACGACGATATATCCACAGCTCAAAGGATTCTAGTTTCTTTAGGGTGGCTTCCGTTGTGGTCCATGCCTCTGCTCTATAGAACAAGACCGGGAAGACATAACATTTGACCAGTCTTAATTTTAGTTCCATTGAGATTTTGCTTGTGAACCACTTTTTCATATTGTTGAACCCGTTTCGCGCTTTTTCAATTCGTGATCTTATTTCTGTTGACTGGTCCCATTTTGTGTTGACTGTGGTTCCAAGGTATGTGTATGTCTCCACTTGTTCTATTTTTCGGTTCTTTAATGTCAATTGCATCGGAGGTTGTTGTGTTCTGCTGATGAGCATGCATTTAGTTTTGGTTGTATTGAGTTCTAAACCATATTCTTGACTTGCTGTGTGTATGCTTTGCATGAGTCTTTGAAGCTCGTTGCAGTCATTTGCGATAATAACTGTGTCGTCAGCATATCTAATATTATTGATTACCTCTCCGTTTACTTTGATACCCTCGGAAACTTCTCCGATAAAAATAAATGGGAATATTTTAGAACAGGTAAACCAATACAAATACCTTGGCTGTTGGATTAATTGCAAGCTGGACCCAGAACAAGAAATTAAAGCGAGAATTGCTCAAGCTAGGGATAGTTTCTTTAAGATGCGCGTTCTATTCTGCGATACACATATAAATATTAAATTGAGATTAAAACTTGTAAAATGTTTTATCTGGTCTGTTCTTCTCTACGGAGTCGAAACATGGACTTTAAAAATAAAGAGCCTGAATAGAATCGAGGCATTTGAAATGTGGGTGTACCGTAGAATTTTAAAAATTCCTTGGACAGCACGAAAAACAAATGAAGAAGTACTAGCGAGACTCAATTTAGAAAAAGAACTATTGAGAACAGTCAAAAGAAGAAAAACCAGTTATTTAGGGCATTTGTTGCGCAACGAGAAATACTACATCCCTCAGTTGATAATAAAAGGCAAAATAGAAGGAAAGCGAGGAATTGGAAGAAAAAAATTGTCCTGGTTACGTAATATCAGAAACTGGACAGGACTTGGATTTGAGGAACTCTTAAGAACAGCTGAAGATAGACAAACGTTTGCCACCATAACCGCTAACCTCCATTGATGGAGACGGCACTTAAAGAAGAAGAAGAAACTTCTCCCAGTGCTTCTCTGAAGATTTGTTCAGAGTATATATTGAACAGGAGCGGCGAAAAGACGCATCCCTGTCGTACACCCTTTTTAATATCTATCTTCCCACTGTGTAAGTTGCCCATCTTTATCTTAGCACTTTGGTTCCAATAGAGACTGGTTATTATGCGCAGATCCTTGCATCAATATGCATCTTCCTGAGCATTTCCATGAGTTTATCATGTTTGACCTTGTCAAACGCCTTGAAGAAGTCGATGAAGCACAAGTGGACGTCCTTGTGCATGTCTCTGCATCTTTGAATTAAAACTTGCAGACTGAAGATCGCCTCTCTTGTGATCAATGCGCTTCGAAATCCGAACTCTGACTCCGATATATTTGCTTCGCATTTGTTACGTAATATCAGAAACTGGACAGGACTTGGATTTGAGGAACTCTTAAGAACAGCTGAAGATAGACAAACGTTTGCCACCATAACCGCTAACCTCCATTGATGGAGACGGCACTTGAAGAAGAAGAAGAAACTTCTCCCAGTGCTTCTCTGAAGATTTGTTCAGAGTATATATTGAACAGGAGCGGCGAAAAGACGCATCCCTGTCGTACACCCTTTTTAATATCTATCTTCCCACTGTGTAAGTTGCCCATCTTTATCTTAGCACTTTGGTTCCAATAGAGACTGGTTATTATGCGCAGATCCTTGCATCAATATGCATCTTCCTGAGCATTTCCATGAGTTTATCATGTTTGACCTTGTCAAACGCCTTGAAGAAGTCGATGAAGCACAAGTGGACGTCCTTGTGCATGTCTCTGCATCTTTGAATTAAAACTTGCAGACTGAAGATCGCCTCTCTTGTGATCAATGCGCTTCGAAATCCGAACTCTGACTCCGATATATTTGCTTCGCATTTGTTATATATTCTATTGTGTATGATTTTGGTGAAAACTTTGGTAATGTGATTTATCAAGCTTATTAAGCGGTGTTGATCACAGTGTTTTGCACTTGGTGTTTAAGGTATGGCTACAAAGGTCGATCGAAGCCATTCCTCGGAATCTCCCCTTTGTTGTAAAAGGTGTTAAAAAGGCCTGTCAGAAAATCGAGGAAGTGGTCATCCGTTTCGCATAGGAGTTTTATGATCTCGCCCTGTATGTTGTCGGGACCTGGTGTTTTGTCGTTTTTTAGCGATGAAATGGCTTTTTCCACTTCAGACCTTAGTATTTCGGGTCCAGTCATGTCGTCATCTTGGTCCACTGTCGCTCTGCGTTTATCGTTAAAAAGTCGTTCTACGTAATCTTTCCATGTGTCAATGAGCTTCAAGTCGTCTGATATAAGGTTACCGTCTGCGTCTATTAGTGTCGGGTGGGGATTATTGGTTTTCTTTTTAGTTGTTAATTCTTTAATCTTTTTGTGCATGTTGTGGTAGTCATATCTTCTGTCGCACTCTTCGATTTCATCGCATTTCTCCTTCAGCCAGCGTTCCTTCGCTTCCTTTATCTTTGTTTTTATATTGTGACTTGTATGAAAATTACCATATTAAATTAGACGATTCTTTATCATCATCTACTTTTTGTTAGGGCAAATCATTTTTCTTTCTGTAGATCTATTTCGGACCCTCACACACAGGTACAATTTCCAACACTCCGGTTTGGCTACAGAAGAATCATCAACAAACAACGAAAATTAAATCATAGTTGTACTGAAATTACTGTTTCTTTATATTGTTCTGAAGTTATTTTCTTGTGCCATCTTATGCAAATTTACAATTTTAATTGGAAATAAGCCTGAATATTAGTTAAAAAATAAAATTTATTTGACGTTTCGACTTCAATTTCGGAAAAGTCCAAACATCAAATACTTTTAATTTCTAACTCATATTGTGTAGTAACTTTGTAACTGATATTTCCTTCCTGTATACAATTTGCATACAACATCAGCACCAAACAAAATCTCAATTGGTGCTGTCTGTCCGACATCGCTGAGCAAAAATCCCTAGTTCGCAAATAAATAATAGAAAATAACTTTCAATTGCACCAAAAATTATTATAGCCCTGCAAGGTTCTGACCTTTCGCAATAGTTGTGGAGATATTTTGCAGCTGAACTTCAGATCCTCAAAATGACCTTCCAGTGGCCAGAAAGCGTAAAGTTGTTACAAGGCAAGGTTATTCAGTACTGACACATTCACGCATGAGTATCTTTTTTTGGAAATGAGTAGACCAACTTTTTCCAGCAACAGCGAAAAAGTGAAGTTGTCCATTCTGAGGTAGTTTTTGTAATCATCCTCATCAATGACATTGAGCAATTTCGTGTGATAATAGTTCACACGATCAACAAATAATTTCTTCATCCAATGTTATTTCAGCTAAAACATTTTTTAAATAAAAAGTCAGTATTTATTGTTAAACCGCTATAAGATCTCCTTCTCGTAATGTTAATATTTTCTTTTAATCCTTAGAGGTGGTTTCTGACAAGATAGTCAAAATTAACATATATTTAATTACCGAATGTTATACCTAATGTATATTATAAAACGATTCATATAAAATGAATTCTAACTACAAGAAACTTGTAGAAATATTTTTGCTGTATAAGTTTACTGATAATATCTTTTAGTCAACTAGAGTGAATAATACCTCAATTTCAAGTATCAGATCATATCGAGTAAAACTTTACTTTGTAAGGGCCTACATCTGTACTTGATAATGTTGCTTACGATAACTCAACAATAAAAATGGTTGTATATTCGTTTTTTTTTTATTTAAAATTAACGTGTCTTGACAGGTTATGGTCATTTACACGGGTACACTTTATAACATTATACATATTTTATATACAAGCATTTAATATAAAAAAAAATTTGTAGAGAAGTTGAAGAATAAAACACTGTCAGAACGGTTTGGAACACTAAGAATGTCTTCTATATTTCTTGTTAGGTTGTGATTGTTTTTAGAAGAATTATTATTACAATTAGGCATATTACAATAGTGATATACTGGAGGGTTTTCTGATGCCGTAAGGTATTCAAGTATGAGACGTGTATGCCCTATTCGTAATCGGCGAATAACTTATTTTTCTTTCCTGTTCATAGAGGACATATTGACGTGAGATAAGTTGGGCTGAACGTCATGCAGCTTAGTTTTTGTTTTATTTACAGGACTGCTCATAAGCTGAGGATTTTTTGTTTTATCAATATCTTAAGTTCCGTATGAGTTTGGACCTCTTTGAACGCTGTCAGAAGAACATGCTGTTTTAGCGGACTGATCTGCTTTTTCGTTTCCCAATATACCAACATGAGATAGAGTCCATATCATTATGACTGTTATGTTAGCAGAATATAGTTGGTTACAGATGGTGTGTATTTCCTGGACTAGTGGATTTTTGGAGAAGATGCATCTTATGGAGTGAATTGAGGAAAGAGAATTAGTACAAATGACAATTGTTTAGCTTTCATTTGAAGTAAGATGGATTAGAGATTTTAATGCTTGGAGTATTTTATATAATCCTGCGGTGTAAATACTGCAACTTTTAAGAAGTCGCACAGAGATTATTGTCATCGTCATTGTGGACACAGCGCAGCCACAACAGTCTTCATTCTTGGACGCGTCGGTGTACAAAATGTTATCAAATTGTGTTAAGTTGAGGATGTTTTGGAAGGATTTTTTGAGAGGATTGAGTTTGTGGTTATTGCTTTATTGAACATACATAAATCAGTATTGAATATTGGAAGATTGTGCATAATTGTGTTAAGTTGAGGATGTTTTGGAAGGATTTTCTGAGAGGATTGAGTTTGTGGTTTCTGTTTTATTGAACATGCATAAATCAGTATTGAATATTGGAAGATTGTGCATATATGGATTTGTCTTGAGGGTATAAATAGGACTAGTATTGGAAAGGTTGATGGAATCTAATAAAAGAGATAATATTTGTGGTAATGTAAATGAGTGATTAGATGCCTTTCTTGGGGGAGGTTCTATGGGATTGATTAGATTTATTACCCGGATACTTGGGTTTGCTGATATTCTTACAAAGTATGAGAGTAGAAGTTACTGCCTTCTTAGATGGAGTGGTCGCTCTGAAGATTCAACACAAACACTTTCGGAGGGGCTTGATATGAAAGTACCAAGACATAGTAGTAGGGATGTATTTTGAATCGTGTTTAGAGACTTTAGTAAGGAGATACCAGATGTCATATAAAGAATATGGCAGTATTCTTTATATGACATCTGCCGATAATAGATTCGGCAGATAAAAATATTGGGAAAATGAACTTCGCCAGTAAATTCCATCCAGTTCCTTGGTAGAACGATGAACGCAAACAAGCAATACAACAATCCAAAAATGGGTTTAAGGGTTTAAGGATTTTTTGTTCAGAAAAATGAATAAAACTCTTTAGAATTCAAACGACTACGAGCTATAGCCAGATTTACTATCAAAAGCAAAAGCAAAGCGCAAATCTTGAATAACATACCTTTCAACAATTGACAGTCCTACTTCAATGATAACTGTATGGAAAAAAGTAAAAAAATATCTAGTAAAAAATCACACAAGTCGATAAATCTGTAAGAGCAAAATAATGTAATACATAAATCTCAAAAGGAAATATCAAATATACTGGCATTAGGTTATAAAAAACTTAAGCGATGCAAACTATTCACCAAATTTCTTAAAGGACAATAGAAATGAAGAAAAATATACCATATACCATGAAGATTAAAATAACAGCGAAATAAACATTACAATGTCGATTGATGAATTAGAAATGGTAATGAAAAACTGTAAGAACTCGTGCCCTGGGCCAGATAATATACCCACTATTTTTCTAAAAAACCTCAACTACTCATCTAAAGAATACTTACTCAGCATGTACAACCTAATCTTCTTAAAAAATATATTTCCAGAATCCTGGAGAAATTCCATAATAATTTCTATTCCTAAACATATTGAAGAATGGTCATTCACAAGTGGTCTTCAGTTCAATACCCTCAAAACCAAAGCAGTATATTTTACGAAAAGTCACCAAATACAACCAAAGAACTTATATTGAAATGGAGGACAGCTTAAATGTGTAGATGAAGTTAGATTCCTTGGTATGATCTTTGACCAAAAACTAACTTGGAAGATACATTTAGAATATTTAAAACAGACATGTCAGCCTAGAATAAATTTGTTACGATCACTCGCAAACAAAAAATGGGCTGCCGACTCTTCTACACTACTACATATCTACAAGGCCCTAGTACGTTTCAAACTGGACTACGGCTCAATTGTTTACAACTCCTTAAAAAAAACGTACTTAAAAAAATATATATGTTATTCAAAATATAGGTCTTCGAATTTCCTTAGGAGCACACCTTAGAAGTTCAATACAAACCCTATACTGGGAAACTGGAGAGATTCCACTCGCGTTTAGAAGACAATATCTAATTATTTCTTATGTTGCGGCAGTAACGTCTAATCAAGATAATCCAGTTATACACAACGTATTCCCTGAGCGCTAAAAAAGTTGTTTCCAAACTTCAAATCGAACTGATCACCCTTTCTACTACCGCCTACATACCTACTTGTTAACACTAGGTATCCATTTTCCAGACACCTACGATATCTTCTCGATTCAAACCCCTCCTCCTTGGACAATTCGACTTTCCTCTACTGACACCAGCTTATTGCGCCTAAACAAATCAGAAACGTCAGCAAGTCAAAATAATCAAGAATTTCTTAAAATATTAAGCAAATATGGTAGTTGTTTCAAAGTTTACACCGATGCCTCCAAAAATTAAGACGAAACTAGGGCAGCAACAACAACGTTCTCTGCTGAACTGTATGCGATACTAAAAGCACTAGTTCTGATAGTTAACAAAAATAAAAAGAGAAATATCATTATTACAGATTCTCTAAGCTCAATAATGGCATTAAACCAACTCTACTGTAATTATAGACTACTCCTTCTCATTAAAAAGGAACTAAAAAATTCAGAAAATATGAACATTAGAGTTAATTTTATATGGGTACCGTCACATATTGGAATCGAAGGTAACGAGGTTGTAGACAAAATAGCAAAAAATGACCTACTAACCTAAACGCAGAAGAGAATACGAAATCTCTTCACATCGACCTGAAAGCATTCCTTAAAGAAAAGATTAATTGAATATGGCAGGATACATCGAAGAACTTTCCAACCAAGCTGTACGAAGTTGATATTATACATCAAAAATTTCCAAAATTTAGCAATAGAAGAGAACAAGTAATCTTCACTCGCCTCCGGATCAGTCATACTGGGTTAATATACGACTACGTACTAATACGTGCTGATAAGCCTGTGTGTGACATGTCTAAAAGTGTCTTAATGGTAAAACATTGTTTATTGCAGTGCCCCAAGTATGATGTGCAACTCAAAATGTATACATACCATCAACATTAAATAGTGCTCTTGGAAATGACAGTGATACTAAAAATATTTTCGCCTTTCTCAAAGACTGCAAGCTGTTATCGAAAATCTAATATTTTACTTTGTATAGATTTAGGTTTATTTCTAATTATGTATTGATATGGTTAATATTCTATTGTTAAGTTCTAACTCTGTATCAAAATCCATACACGCTAACAACCCTGCGTGGTTGATGCGTCATGTAAGGAAAAAAAATAGTTCAGAATGGCCATCACCATTTCCTGGAGTTTAGTGCATACAATTCTGATACTCAACTATAGTAACTTAAATTTTATGGTTTAGAAAATATTTTTTAGGTGGACGGATTTTAGAGGCGTACTGTATAATAATTGTATATATTGTAATTTATATAAAAATATTTTTTATACGGCCATTCAAAATAATCCATCTTCAGTTTTAAAATTTATTATTACCCGTAGATATTTTAATTGCGTTACATGCTGCCGATACCTTTCACATCGAACACAAACCCTCATACAGTTTTTACATACCATTAGGTTTTTTAAGACTGTACAGCGTATTGTTACACATTTTTTTAGTTTCGTGTAATATCGCCTCTTTAATTGTAAACAGGTTTTCCATACAAAAAAAAGACAGTAATATTTATGTTTATATTAGGAATCTACTGTAAATATATGGACTATTTTTATTCTTACAAAATTGACATGATCGGTTGTTTTATGCCAAAAAATGCGTAGATTTTAACCTCCTTTTTAAGATATCCTTTCATAAATATTTATATCTATCATTTTTATAATTCTTTGTTAGTTTTATTCAAAATATCTACTTTTTATAAACTCTAAAAATTTGTAAAATTAATTCATGGGAATTTTTCAAGCAAATTCCGTCAAAAATATCATACTGCTTTAGAATACCTTGAACGCTGGACCTTTTGAAGAATTTGAAGCTTCTGAAAAATGTACTTTACCATCGTGAAATATGAATGTGATATAAACCTTGACATTTTAATTATTATGCGCTATTACGGAAAAAATGAGAATGCCAAAAGTTTCGCATACATTTTAAGGTATGTGATGCTAAGGAATTAGGTATTTATGTTTAGTATAAAGAGAAGTGTAAGCGTGGTTCAAATTTTTGACAATAAACTAGATCATAAAACTAGCTTCATGTTTTAAACGCATTTAAAGCATTTATATATATATATATGTATATATATATATATATATATATATATATATATATATATATATATATATATATATATATATCAAGTGGTGATTCTTGAGGATGCAGTCAGTCTATTTGGCCCACAAGACAAAGAAAACTCTTTGAGTTACTGTCAAGCTTTCGAATCTATTTTAATTCTTTTTCAAGACATCTGTTAACAAAGAAATATAAAAATTATCTAGTTATAATTGTTAATTGTCTTACTTACTAGTCGTGAGATTACAGTTTATGTTGACTTTATGAAACAAACCATTACACATATATTAAAAATTTTTTTTTAATTTTTGTTAAAATAACTATATTGTCATTGTCATTATACATGTCATTGTCATGTTGGTTTGATTAATGGACACATATGAATGAATATACAGTTATTTTACGTGGAAAGCAAAACCAGTAACAATAGTTTATTTTATTTTATTTTTATCGACAACTAAATTAATAATAATAAAAACTATTGTTACTGGTTTTGCTTTCCACGTAGAATAACTGTATATTCATTCATATGTGTCCATTGATATATATATATATATATATATATATATATATATATATATATATATATATATATATATATATGTATATATATATATATTACGTTTATATATATATATATAAATGATACTGACGTTGGGTAATGGAATCGAAACAAGATCAGTAAAAATCAACTGAGGCGTAAGACAAGGACACACAATATCTCCAAAATTATTTACAGCTGCCCTAGAAGATATCTTTAAGTCAATAGACTGGGAAAATAGGGAAATCCGTATTAATGGAAGATACTTGAACCATCTTATATACGCAGATGATGTAGTACTAATAGCCGACACACGGAATGCACTTAATACGATGATTGAGGAGGTACACACAGAATCCCTAAAAAAAGGACTAAAAATTAATTTCAGCAAAACTAAACTAAGGCCAAACAAAGATGACAAACCTATGATAAACATCCAAGGAACAGAGATAGAACACGTAGATAAATATACATATCTGGGTCAAAGTGTCATGGTAATCATTGAAAATCAGACTACAGAAATAAGCAGACGTGTAAAAATGGGATAGGTAACATTCGAAAGACTCTCATACGTACTTAAAAATACAAATATACCTCAAAAAGTACGAACCAAAGTGTTTTATTCCTGTATCCTACTTGTACTTACATATGGAGCCCAAACCTGGACATTCACTAAAATAAACATGAAGAAAGTCAGAAAATCTCAGAGAGCTATGGAACGACAGATGCTGGGTATCTTACTCAAGGACCATAAAACCAATGAAGACATTCGTAATAGAACAAAAGTAAAAGATGCTGTCGAACAGACAGCTAAACTGAAATGGAAATGGGCTGGACATGAGGACACGAGGAACGTCTTAAGAATGGCCGATGGAATAAAGAAATCGGGGATTGGCAGCCATATGAAGCCAAAAGACCACGAGGAAGACAGCAAATGCGCTGGAGCGACGATCTGGAGGACCAATATGGAAACGTCTTACAAACAACAGAGATGAATGGCGAGAATTAGGATGGGCCTATATTCGGCAACACGAATAGAGAAAAGGGCTTAATATATATATATATATATATATATATATATATATATATATATATATATATAAATATATATATATATATATATATATATATATATGATAAAGTGGAACGAATAGTTTGAAAAAAAGTAGTAACTCAAAGCAAATAAAATTTGCTGCAAAATTTGCTGCAAAACGTTATTATAAAAATCCTTTGGTCTGATAAATGTTTCTCTTTCTCTTTTGATTTCTTTTAACAAATTATTTGAAAAAATTATTTAAAAAAAAATGAATTTTGATAAATTATTAATAAATTAGAATAAAAACCAACAGAAAATTACAAATAACCCTAATTTTATGAATGCAAACTTCTAGTTTGTAGTTTAATTTAGTTTGACAATTATATTGTCAACATAAAAAATTTTTGTTAAAAATTATTTTTTATTTAATTAGAAAAGACTTATTTATTGTTCACAGATACCCGAAAAATGTAACAAGTATATGGAAAATAAAATAAAAATGTTATTTTTTGGTGGTTTTATGAATGAATTATAAAAAAATAATATAATTATAAATTTAACTTAGATTTTGAATTTCTGATCTTTTGTTTAAATTATCAACACTTTGCTAATATAAACCATTTCTAAAAAGGTCCTTTTGAATTTATTACCTTTATTACACAAAATTTTAATGTTATCAAAATCCATAATATGATCTTTATTGATTACATGCTTTGCCAAAGCACAGGATGGCTTTTTTTATTCTACAATCACTCTTATGGGAAATAATACGATTTGATAGATTTCTTCCGATCTCATCAATATACACAGCTTCACAATGAGTGCAACTAATACTATGTACTAGATTTGTTTTATCTAATATATTTGTACGATATTTAGTTTTTGAATAAAAAAATGAAATAGTTTCGATGTTTTTTGTTACTATTTTTATATTGTCACCAATCTTTAGTATTTGAATTAACTTAGGTGTTAATGATGGTATATAAGGTAGAAAATGAGAATAGATGTTCTGATTGTTGGATACAATGTTCTAAGATTTCGCAAAAAATGGTAAGTTATTTATATTATCAGTATTAGAAAAAGAGTTCTCAATTAAAATAGTTTTCAAAAATTGAAGATCTTCCTGTAGGTTATCTAGATGAGAAAACATTAAAACACATTCTTTTAATCCTGTTATAAGGTTCATTTTCACTTGTTTGGATGATGTGAGTAATAACTTATAAATCTATTCCTACAAATAGGTTTTCTGAGCCATCTGGTTTTCAACGCATTATCTGTAGTTCTTATAATTCTCATGTCAAGAAATGGTGGAGAATTTTTCACCTCTTCCTTAACTGTAAATTGTATATTATGTTGATTATGATTGTTAAAAATGTTAACTGTTTCATGAATTTTGTGTTTAGGGAGTGCCAAAACTAAATCATCTACATAATTTTAATAAAAGGAATGAAAAAAGTGCAATTGTTGATACAATCATCATACAGGAGTCCTGTTTGTACGTTGCAACAAAAAGCAAATTGTCTAATCTCTGAATTACACAAACAGAAGTTTATTAATAATAAAAATGCAAGAGAGCTCAAAATATAATAACTGTATAAATGGTGGAAAACAAAACCTTGGATGACAGTTGAAATTCTTGAACTTATGGAAGAACGGAGAAAACATAAAGCAAATGATTTAGGTAAATACAAAGAAATTCAGAAAAACATCAGAAAGAGAATGCGAGAGACAAAAGAGAGGTGGCTCTCCGACAGATTTAAGGAAATAGAAGATCTGGATAAAAAGTATGAAAGCTTTAATTTACATAAAATAACGAAAAAAATGACAGGTTCTAAAAAAAGCACAAGACCGTATATCCTTAAAAATGATAAAGGAGATATTTTTACCGATGTAAAAAAAAAATTTGTGTCACTGGACTAATTACATCCAGAAGCTGTTTAATGCTGAAAAAAACTATTGCTGGAAACCACAGAGGATACCGGACCACCAATATTAAGAGAAGAAGTCATCTATCCCATTAATGACACAAAAGAGGGCAAAGCAACTGGACCAGATGATGTGCCCTTCGAATTATTAAAACTATTATTATTTAAGACAATGGCTGCAATCGATCTTAGTGGCAATACCCACAGTCAAGTGCAACATCCTGCTCAGATCACAGAACAATATCTTTAAAGAGCCACACACTTTAAAAAAATTAGTGACACACAATTTGGTTGTAGAAATGCTCTGGGTACAAGAGATGTTTTGTTCGGCATGAATGTGCTGACCTAGAATCTGAATCATAAATATAAATATCTAGGAACATGAATATCATTAAATGTAGACCAAACCAAAGAAATTAAGTCACGCATCTGAATAAGTTGGCCGCCTTTGAATTTTGGTGTTACAGAAGAATCCTAAGAATTCTTTTTTTTATTCAATTTAGAAATTCATCATCATCACTTGGCTCTACAACTCTATGTGAGTCTTGGCCACCTTTACTATTTCCCTCCATTGTTGTCGGTCCTAAGCAGCTATTTCCCATTGCTGTATTCCCATTTTGCGCAGATCACTGGCTATTGCGTCCTTCCATCTCTTTCGTCGTTCAGGAGTCTTTCGTCACTCCATCTTAGTACGTGGCCCACCCATCTTATTCGGTTTGCTTTAATGTAGCGTACTATGTTTTCATCTCCATATATTGTCTGGAGTTCATCATTGTGTCTTCTTCCTTTTTTTTTCTAATTTAGAAATTACTTGTTTCACATTTTCATTACTTAGACAAGGCGAAAAGCACGGATTCGCAAAAAAAATTTGATAAACTTTTCGCCTGGCCGACCTCTTGAACCTTATTTTGGGATATCTCATGAAAGTGACTGTGCAAAAAAATCTCATGAGAATATTTTTCCGAGCTCTTCAGCGATCTTCCGAGCCTTGTCAAACTAGATTCATTTACTTTCGTACTTCTATGCTGTACAGTAGAGTGGACCATTGGCTATTAAGTGTCTAACGATCATCCAAAACAGTCGCAAATTCGTGAAATATACTTTATTATACAGTGTGTACGTAAAGTATGGAATAAATTAGATATTTCCTAAATGAAAAGCCTTTTTAAAAAAATCTAAAATACGTCGATTTTTAAATTTAATGTTCTACATTTTACAATAAAATTTCATTATACAAGGTGATACACATTATAAAATATCATTATAGTGATATAATCATTATAGTGATGACGTCATCGGCTCTTTATTTAAATGTAACACCCTGTATTTTAGGACATTTTTAGATCGATAAAAATGAGCTGATTTCAAAAAAGTATAATACTGGGGGTCTAACGGATATAATTTGAAAGATATGCGCTTAGAAACTTAATTTTTATTGATTTATAATATTAATAAATTATAAATAAATTATAATAAATAACTTGAAAGTAATCCAGTCATTAACACATGACTTAATCTTATGTGTTCGAATTGTAGCCCTTATTGTATTTAACAGTAACCCAAACGTTGTACAAATTCTTGTAGAACCTTGTTTATGCTTTCTTGAGAAATATTGTTTTTTGTTTTTTTACGAATTCTTGTTTTTAAGTCTCCAATATTTGCAGGTTTCGTTTTATAAACAACATTCTTTAAATGACCCCACATAAAATAATCCAAAGGAGTGAGGTCTGGCGACCTCGCTGGCCATTCAATATGTCCACGTCTTCCAATCTACTTGTTCGGAAAAATTTCGTTTAGGTACCTTCGAACATCTAAAGCATAATGCGGAGGCGCACCATCCTGTTGAAACCATAAAGTTTTATCAAAACCTCCAAGATTAATTGTACTGGGGAATAAATTAACTAAAGTAGGTACGAGATACCCACTTAAAAACTAAAGGTATGCTGGCCCGTTTAAATTACCTTCGAAATAGTAGGGTCCAATGATTTGATTTCTTACAATGCCAGCCCATACGTTTACCTTTTGCAGGTATTGTGTATGATGCTCCCGCATCCGGTTGTAGTTTTCTTTTGCCCAGTATCTACAATTCTGACGGTTGACCTCGTCATTTAATTTGAACGTAGCCACATCAGAAAAAATAATATTTTGAACCAATAGAGGGTTTCGGTGGATGTTATCCATCATTATTTCGCAAAATTGTATTCTTTTATCTGGATCATCTTCGTTTAATTCCTGTACAACTGTGCATTTTACTTACTTTACTTACTTTTACGTACTTTGTGTACCGTTGTTTTGCAAACATCGAGATCACTACTAACCTTACGAACAGAAGTGTGCGCATCTTCTTCAAAAGCAAGTAGAAAATCTAATGTAACATAATTTACAGAGGGACGACCTGATTTGCATGCATTTTCAACCGTACCAGTTTCGCGAAATTTATTTTCAATCTTACTTACTGTTCACTGCCTGATGGGTATTTCTGGATATTTATCATTAAATAAATCACAAACTTCAATCTGAGTTCGCGATTTTTCTCCATACCCAATCATCATGAGTATTTCAATTCTTTGCTTTACACTCAAATTCAATTCTACTTAAAATTAATTTTAAGCAATAATACAGAACATTCACGAATTAATACAATTATTGTACTAATTAATTGTTATTGAACGTTACTAAAAATAATTACAGTTTACCAAAAACTAGAAGTAGGCTACTTTTTTGCAATTGATAATAAATAATTTATTTTCTAAGCGCATATCTTTCAAATTATATCCATAAGACCCGAGTATTATACTTTTTTAAAATCAGCTCAGTTTTATCGATCTAAAAATGTTCTAAAGTACAGGGTGTTATATTTAAAAAAAGAGCCGATGACGTCATCACTGTAATGTGTATCACCTTGTATAATAAAATTTTATTGTAAAATGTTAAACATTAAATTTAAAAATAGACGTGTTTTAGATTTTTTTAAAAAGGCTTTTCATTTAGGAAATATCGAATTTATTCCATACTTTACGGACACACTGTATGTATTTATATGATCTCAATATTCACGAATCGTATTAAAAAAATAACTATTCTTTTTACACTAATAGGTCTCAAATACCTGAAATTTTATTTGCACTACAAAAAAATCAGCATATACAGCATCATCAATAACAATTTCATAGTTACGTTTATTCAGATTTTTTGTTCAATATTTAATTGTCAGGTAGTAGCAGTCGTACGGGGCATTAATATTCAGCTGCAAAACCGATCGGTTGGTACAATAATTCCTCCATAGAGTGAGACATGACAGTGGCGTCCATTGAAAATTTAACATGATTATCAACATCATTTTTAAAATACCGGTAAGTATTTGTATTGATTCCACAGATTTTGAATTGATTATATATTGTACAATATACTATTCAGAAACTGTTTTCTTATGACACCTCATTTTTTACTAACTGTATTATTGGTAATTAACAACGCACGGCAGCTAATATTTAAGTTCTCCAGTAAGTCGTGCATAGTAGATTGGGTGGGGAAATTTTGATAAGGTACGTCCCAATGGCTAAAAGGAAACGTCCTATAGATTTATAGAACACTGGGAAAGGTGTGGATAAGATATAGCCAAATAAACACCTGCTGAAAAACTGAGAATATGATTTAGCGGCTATAGTTATGTAATTAATTCTAGATTTGTTTGATTGGCCATTGTATAAACACTCACATATACAAAATCGCAGATACTTAATCAGTAAATTTTACCAGATAGTCGCAATATATTTGGCTCATCAAGCAGAAAGATTTGTGTTTTGATCACTGCCCCCACCAATTCCAAGATATAACACCATTATGCCCAGAGGATGAATGCTACTCGAATACTGGAGGATTATTGTCTAACACAGTATGGACACACTGTATTGACTGTCAGCTTTACCTTGATCTCAATTTTATGGTCCTACAAGTGAACCTTTAGCATAGTACTCGTCAAAACTTAGTATTGAATTTCAAGCTCGATGATGCTTTAAAACGAAAGCTCTGGCTACATCAGAGCCAAATCAAGTATTGGTGGAGAGCTTATTAAAAGATGATCTGCCGAAATCTCAACACCTTCATAATAGTAAATATTGTAATAGTGCCAAATTTTGCTGTAAATACCCAAGTGATTTAAGGGGTTGAGCTTGTAGTCGATCTCCACACCATGCAAAATTTTAGAGCTAGAAACCCAAAGGAATGGCTGTAGCCACATAGATTATTAGTGGCTAGAGATGCTGGTATAATAAATTAGTCTTTTAAAGAACTATATCTGCCTAAACTATCAGCAAAAAGGTTTATAGACAATAAGGCCAAAAAATTAACAAAATTCAATACTGTCTTAAGGAACTTCAGGATACTTCCTCATGACTGTTTATATAGTACAATTAGTCAACAAAATTGTTAGCCTTAACATATCTTTCACGATGAAAGGTAGCTTAAATATCACTCATTATAAAGTCAGGCAAAGAACTGGAAGATATAAACTCACACGGCCCAATCAGTCTTTAATTAATTCAATCTGTGTTCTAGAAATTTCTGTTGAGAATATTGGTACCACTCGTTAAGAAAAGTAGTAAGTGGTATAATAAAAATATATCACCCGAAAAGAGTTTTAGAAAATTAGAAAAATTAGAAAATTAGAATAGATATAAACCTAGAAGATATTAATTTGAATTTATGCAGTATACTTTTACTAGTAAAAAACATCTTAAATGGATCTTGAAATTCCAAAGCTGAATGTGTAACCAAATCATTTTCTGAGAAACCTAATGTGCCAAACACTTTTAATACGTAGACTAAAATAGAAAATGTCCAGTGATAACTAAAACAAAAAAATAGGAAGTATGATTGTTGTTTCCTTTCCCAATGACCTAAGTAGTAAGAGAGAATAATATAGAAGCTGTATATTAACGGGCACGTATATACAGTACGAAGCATCTCATAACAGTATAAGGTGGTGGTCTTCAATAAACGCCGCACACCGCGTATAGAGTTATGCCTTACGTCGCGTCGCATCTGTATGCTTTACATAATAAATAATATTGGATGCGGTCTCTTCTTGTACGGTGAATGCAGAGTGCAACTGCTGTAGAAGCATACATATGTGACGTACGGCGTAACGCTATACGCGACGTGTGGCTTTTATTGGAGACAGCTGCCTTAAAGTTATAAATATTACCTAAGTCCTGGGCGTAATTAGTAAAAAAAATGTTTTTGCAAACATGATTCTTTATTGATAAAAATTTAGCAGCCATACAATCATTCCAACGTTTTCCCAAGTTTTATATCGAGCTCTTGTAAAACGATTTATTAAAAATGGGCTTTAGTTTTGACGATTACTTCCTCATTGGAGCGATATCTCTTGCCACGAAGAATTTTTTAGATAGGAAAGAAGGTGGTAGTCGCTGGGAGTACATCTAAACGATACGGTCTGTGCAGAAGCAACTAAAAGTTCAATTCGCCTATTTTTACCATCTTATTCATCGACTTGGAACACGGTGCATTGTCTTGGTGACAACAATTTTTTCTTCGACAAATGAGATCTTGTCTTTGCGATTTCGGTCTTCAAACGCACTAATAAACCAATGAAATAGTCACCTGTTGATTTTCCCTTTATGTTTCAAATAGTCAATGAAAATAATTCCTTTCGGGTCCCAAAATATAGAGGCCACAACCTTTTGACCGATTGGATGCGTTCTTGGTTACTTTGTACGTTTTTCTCAGGGTGCTGTTCACTCAGATGACTGCCAATTTGATTTTGGCCCTCATGCTGAAAACAGCTTCCATATACCCAAATTCTCGTGTATAATAATAAACACGCTACTCTTTGATAACGTTAGAGAGTAAGCTTTCTCAGATTTGCGGTTTTCCATAATAATTTTCAGGTGACGGTAGGACCGCATTTGAATTCAGCAAAAAATTATTTAATGGTTGTAATCTATAGAGTAGAGTACTGATAACACATTCTGAGTCATTGCTTAGTTTGGAGGATATTTTTTCCATCAATATTCTTTATATTCATATATTTGGCATCAGTCTAGTTAACGCAATGATTGTTTTATGATCCTTTTTTACTATTTGGACTAAATATTTTGTGACAAGAGTTAGATGTCTATTTAGCCATATTTCTAAATAGTTTACTACTTTCTTTGGACTGATTTCGTCTCTTATGCCCCTAAAAAAGTTTTCTCACATCTATCTTCTGATTTTATAAATTGTACAAGTTTTATATCCGTATCTCCACATACTCCTTTCTAATACGCCCAATCCATGCTACTACTGTAGCTTTCTTATTTTTCAAAATACCTGTTTTTCAATATCTCTATTTAAAATTTATAATTCGATATTTAGTTCTCCATTGATTCTTGTTAGAGTTTTGTAATTTATATTTCATTCTTTCCTTAAATCCTTTATTTTCCCATTTGACCAATAGGGGTGTAGGTACTATTGGCAATAAGCTAATAAATAATATTATCATTAGTTCTCAATCTATAAAATAGATATTTAAATGCAACGGAGAGTTTAATACTGTCAAAATGTCTAGGATCCATCCATCTATTCCAAAATGAGAATAATTAACTCAATATTTACATAAAAAAAAGAATATAGAGTATAATGTAAAATTGAATTGGAAAAGTCTAATAAAATTAAACAAAACAAAAACAAAAAGGAACTAAAAGCTGTAACAACTTTAGAAAATAACGACTCCATAATACCCTTCCAGCGTATAAGGGGAATGCTACTGTGATCATGCATAAAATTCAATGTGAATACAAAGTTAAGGACCTAATAACAAATGGACCTCATAAAAAATTAAAAAAGGATCCAACGAAGCCTTTGAAGAACAGAATATATAGAACTTTATTCAATTTTAAAGATTATTTAACAAATTATCAAAGACTATTAATTTATTACACCTCATTACAGCAGGACACCTCAGTTTTATAGAGTACCGAAAGTTCATAAAGCAAATATACTACTTAGACCTATTTGTAGTACCATGAATTCTCCTTGTAGTAAACTGTAAATGGAACGATTCAAGTATGGTACCAAAAGTAACATAAAGTAAAAAGAGAAAAATCAAAGAATCGACTCTAATTATGCCAAATGAGACCAATTGCGTCGCAAATTCCTCGGCAGAATGCAATAGGATCTGGTTACCCATATTAAAAGAGGAGATCAATAAAAAGAAAATATAGTATTTTTCATATAAAAATGCGTGTACGTCACAATTTATAAAGTGACTTATATTTAAAATTTCCAGAACGTCAACCTTAGAGTTCAAATTTTCCTTACACAGCTAATAATACGAAACACATACGGAACTGCTCGATCTTTCATAGGCGTCAACATGGTATAATAATCAGAAAAATGTAATCATCATTATATTGGGAATTTTAGAATTATATTGATTAAATAACCAAAAACATTTGTTAGTATTAATAATATGTATAAATTTTATGAAATAACTCCAATGACTTATGAAACTTTAAGTCCAATATTCCACAACATAATAATTTTAATTAAATATATTAGACAAGTGTACGCAACTGATCTGGGAATACTTTAAATTTTTTGACAGTTCATCGTGTGGCAAAATTGTTTAAAGTGTTGCCGCTTTTTTAGAGTAAGAATTTTGTTTATGTTTTGATTTCTTACACAATTTGATTATAATATGTTATATATTAATAGATTGTATTTATAAATACATAAAAAATTTAGATCAAAAGCTTTAAAAACTAATTATTGTTGTGTATTGTGATTGTGCTATGCCAAAACAACTAAATAGACTGTAGAACGCTGATAAGCTTTCATAAGATGGATTATTTTGATCAAGACATAATTGCGGGACGTTTTTACTATTAATGCTCTAGAAGATGTAAGTTTAAAGTTTAGAATATATAATTTTGTATTAAAATATTTTCTTATACATTTTAGTGTGTTGCAGTAATCTTAGTTTGACAAATAGTTGAACAAAAATTCCTCACTTACTAACTATTCTGATGTTTTAGCAACGCTGTGGGGTTCTGACGTCGTAAATCTTAAATGACGTGCACGCATTTTTATATGAAAAATACTATACCACTATTAGCAAGTCAATAATATATCGAGGATATATCATTTATGTTTCAAAATAGCATACATATAAAATCAGAGGTTGGTGGTTATCAAGAGTACACTAAATTTAGGACCAAATATGTACTTATCATGTTGGGAAACAATTATGGTTTTTTAGTCATAATTTACTATGGAATCACTAACATGTGAATTTTACTGTCATCATTGCATGTGGTTGTCTTTTTAAAGACGAATTACAAGCTTAGACTTTTCTAAAGGGTATCCTGAAGTTAAAGTTGATTTCATGTAACCATGTAATCAGTAATAACAAAAATATGGCGTGTTCTGGCTTCTTCTTTTTTACGTGCCATATTAGAATTTTCAGACGTTGGCGATCACAATTGCGAAGGCTTGTCAATCTTCTGCCAATGGAATAATTGTCCTGTATTTGATATCCGAGTCTTTTTTTAGCCAAGAAACCTGTTTTTTTCCTACACCTCTCCAACCTAAGAGCGTAGGCGCAAAATTTCGGGCCAATGCTTTTTAAATGCATTCGTTTTTTTTTTCGAATCCTGAGAAAACTAATGAGTATTTATGAAAAATTTAAACGCAGATTGAAAGAATACATTATTACTGAGGGCCGAAAGGGGTGAAAAAGAAGAGAAAATTTAGTGTGATGTTTAATTTCAAATATCTTATTCAAAAAAACTTTTTGTTTATTCTAAGGGACTTTCGGCCCTCGGTAGTAATATAATATTTCATTCTGCGTTTAAATTTTTTAAAAATATTTATTAGTTTTCTCATTATTCGAAAAAAATGAATGCATTTAAAAAGCATTGGCCCGAAATTTTGCGCCTACGCAGTTAGTTGTAATATTGTACATTGATTGCACTTCAATACATGTTCCATATAAGACATTTTACGGTGTTTAACAGTCTTTAGTAATTCTCTATCTTTGTTCTGCATATATCTTAAAACTAATATTAGAAAAAATTATTTTAGTAAATGGTATAAAGGTAGTAAAACAAGACTTTTTACAAAAACAGTGGATAACATTTAAATTTTGCTGATAATAGCTAACGTTTGATTACAATACGTCATTTAAAGACGTAAAATATCTAGAAAATTTATTTGATTTATATGAAAAATATATAGAAAATATATATTAGTTAAATAAACATATTTTGTTTCGGATTTAACGTGGCATTATAAAAAAATCATAGTTCATTTATTGGCAATAATTTTAAAATGCCTGTAACTAAATTAGATATAATCCAAGACTATGTTCCAAATGCGCCACTGTAGTATACGCATGAAACTGTAAATCAAAACTGGCTACCCGGACAGTCGTAAAAAATAAATATACACATCGAGGCTCGTTAGCACATCTTTTTGTAGCCAATAAACAACCGCTTCTTAATTTTGCATTGACGTTATGGCACTGATCCAGATGAGAAATGGTCGAAGTAAATTATGAAAAATATACTGGATCTGGCCCATTATTACGCATATTTCAACACCTATGGCTTTTATTGTGCTTCAGTGGCGCTAGCTTTGAAACTCACTATGATTTATGGGAGACTTTTATTCTTTTGTTAAGCGTGACTGCTGAACATGACTTTGCCGATTCATTTTATATTTTCCACCATAAAGAAACAAAATGCCATGTAATGACTCAACTTACATCATATAATTTACGATTTTAAGTTAAATTATACAAAAAACTTGTTAGCAATCTAACCCTGATTTTAAAAAAAAAAACTTAAAAGATTTATACATGTAACAATTACAAATAACTTGTGGTACTTTGGAGTACTTACTTTACCAACTTTTCGATTGGAGTTCCAGTTATTCTGTTAATACCTAAGCAAACAAGGTTGAATATTATGTTTAAATGAAAAACTGCATGGTTATTTTTACTCAAAAACATTTCGTGTTCCTCAAGCAACTCTTCGCAGACATGTTTAAGGCACTAATAAAACTTTAGCGTCAAATTCAAAAGACCTGTTAAAATTTCTTAAAAGTTGTTTCATCGAGTACATGACAACATGTAGCTTTTCAGATGGCTGAGAAAAACGGTTTCACTCTTACATTTAACATCCAAAAGCAAGCAAGTCATGACAAAACTGGTTGGACGGATTTCTAAGACCTTATAAAGATATATCTTTATGCAAACGAGAAGCCACTTCAGCAGCTTATGCTCAAGCTTTTAATCAGCCCGAAAGTCCAAAAGTTTTATCATTTGTACGAAAGCTTACTAGAATATGTTGGCTTTAGATATAATTCCATAATTCGATATATGAAGAAAATAATTCGGACGGAATAACACCATTTACCAACCCAGCTGAAAATTCGTCTTAGGTATCAACAACAAACTTCGGTCTAGAAATTGTTTTAAATATTGCTGCTACCAATGAACGCCCATTGTCTTCTACTCTTGATGTTTCTATTGAGCTGCTTTTCCAATACCAAAAGGATGTTTTATTAGTGGCGAAGGAAAACGTAAACCAAAAATTCGACAAAGTTCGTTGGGGTTGAATTATACTCCTAATATGTTTGGAATAAAATCTAAAAGTTAGCCCGAAGCTCCTCCAACAAAGAAAAAACGCAAAGCCACGAAAAAATTATTTGAAGAAAATGATGTAGAAAAAGATTTTCCTTATATTTCTCATAACGATCAGGATGACTGTGCTTACAATTACTGTAACGACTTTTATACTATTATCTAATATCTCCGGTATTATCTAATACCGGAGAAAACTGGTTGCGGTGTATACAATGTTTGCTTGGGGCTCACGATTTTTGCGCTGATGTTCCAAGAAGAACTAAATGTTTCATCTACGAATCATGCCAATAATTTTGTCCGAAGTATATGGAGAAAATGGATTATGATTGATCTGTGAATGACCAACAAAAGGTTATGATACAAAAACAAATCTATATGTCATTTTGCACACATTTCCCATTCTATTTACGTTGCATCGAAGCATCCCTCAGGTACTTTACGAATCTGATAACAAAAATACACTAGAATTGCATTCATTATTACTTAAAATACATATTTCAAGTTTATGAAAGTAGCAGGAAAGAAAGAATAACGAAAATGTGGAAGTCGAAGAGAGAGGAATATCTGAAAAGATGGATAACATTAGAATAATCAAAGCTAAATAACGTGTGAAGAAATGTAATTAGGAAAGACAACCCAACATGTGAATGATGTCATGAAGAATGAAGTCTTCTTCTTTTGTCTGTTGACTGTCAAAAGCGCGTGGTGACATCATCTCTCAAACGCTCGAATTATGGTTCTCTATCATTCTTTGTCTTGGGCTTCTAGGGAAGCTTCGTGAAGATAGTGGCCAATAATTGCTGTGAATTGTTATCATTACTATTAAAAAATACCTGGATTTTTCATTAAATTCTTTTATTATAGTATGATCTATAGAGTATAAAAAGCGTTAAATATTGCTGCAACCAATTGTTGTTACGCTGTAAAAAGTATTTAAATCCTTTGTTACAGCTCAGTGAATTAAATAAACGTGTCAAGAGGAATAAATATGATTTCCTAATTATTTCATTTGACCGCAATCATAAAATAAATAATATGGAAGTGTTTTCTTAATTCCACTTGGCAATACAGCAAAAAATTCAATGTCACGCAGGTTACTCCATATTAAATAATATTATTAATTAACTTTGCTATGATATACATTAATTGGTTAGTTATTAGTCGCATGCTGATAGTATTGTGGAATGTGAAATACAGGGTGGCAAAAATTAGATTCTTGTGTATTTTAAAGGCTTAGTTAGATAGATTGGTGATACGTACAATATTCTAGAAAAATTTAAACTATTTCTAGAAATATCCCAATACTATCAAAATTTATAATTATTTATTTATGTATAAATATAAGGCATTCTTTTATTGCCTCAAAATCATCCTGGAAAAAACTAAGGTTGTTTCTCTCACCAAGAAAATGTATAGCCTCCTCGGACCCCAGGTATCATATTATATGATACTACGATTCAACAAACGCAAACGCAAACGGCAAACGCAGTTATTCTGCGCGTAAGTATCGCCCGTGTTAAGCATCTACTATGCGTAGAAAATTGCGCCGTGGCATACTTCTCGATTGAAATGAGTTAGTCAGACTTTTGTTGTAAGTAAATACGTCATGGCAGATGAACTGAACTTCAGGAAATCGCAGATAATGTGAATTTAGATGACTTTGATTTGGATCTTTCTCTTTTTCCTGACAGTGATGATAATGGGGATGAATGGAATGAACCTAGAATTCTGGATGAGAATGAAAAAATTATTGAAAGTGAGAAAGAAAGGAGTGACTATCACGCTGAAATAAGTGACATATTAGACGACTATTCGGATGATGTAATGCTCTTAGCAACCCGGCTTTTAAAGGAGAGTAACACGGCAAATTATATTTCTAAAAAAGACAGGAAAGAATGGAAGAAATCGTTTTTCTGCCATTCGAACACGACTCAAAATTGTTGACGATTATTCTGTAACCAAGGAGACTAAAGAAAATGATAGATTCTGGAAAGTAAGGCTATTGTTGGATTAAATTCAATGGGTTTGTCTGAATAATGAAAGGACTGGAAAAGTATCAATCAATAACCAAATGATTCCCTTTCATGGAAAAGTATTAATGAGACAGTTTGTGCGAGGAAAACCTAAACCTGTAAGATTAAAGAATTTTGTCAAGGAATTACCCTTGATTTTCATATGTATGAAGGTATTTATTGAATCCAGTTTAGTACTTACACCAGAACGGCTGAATATCGGGGGAAGAGTTGTTTTAAAACTTACAGGTACTCTATCAGTAGGAGTATCTATTTTTGTTGACAGATATTTTACGTCAAAAATATTGATTGATGCATTACATTCACGGAAGCTTTATGTAACAGGAACACTAATGAAAAATGGAATACAAAAAACTGATGTGACATTTAAGACAGATAAAGATCTAAGAAAATCAGGAAGAGGCTCCCACGATATGCTCGTTAACAAAGACAACAAAATAGCTGCTACAAAATGATTTGATTCCAAACCAATCTATATGGCTGCATCAGCATTTGGAGCTGAACCCTTAGGATTGTGTAGGCGCTGGTCAGTAAAAGATAAAAAATACATAGAAATAAATCATCCACCAGTGATTAAGCACTACTATGAAAGCATGGGTGGAGTAGATTTGCTGGAAGGATTATGTCAAAGTACCCTATGAGCAGTAGAACAAATAAATGGAAAATACAATGTATTTACGCCTTTATTGATTTTTGTGCTGCAGCTAGTTAGCTACAAGACAAGAAAGATTGTTTACCTGCAGAAACTCCCAAAAACATATTTAAGATTACCTGTCATTTAAGTTTTCGCTTGCTAGGTCGCTGTTGTACTCCAAGAACAGAAGTGAACCCACATCCGACGAATGTGACGAAGAAAATGAAAATGTAACCAGAAAAAGAAGAAAGACTGCACCAATCCCTGATAAATGCTTACGGTCAAAGGAAGCTAAACACCTCCCAGAATACGGTAATGAAAACCAAAAATCAAGGTATCCTGGATGCCACAACCTAACGTTTATCAAATATGCCCGGTGTTATATTAATTTTTTTATTGTCAGTCCAGACCCAAAGTATCACTAGTGATACTACAATTTTTGAAAAAACCAAAATGGTTTATTTATTTTTTATTTTTTATGATTAGTAATCCCAAATTGTAACATTCTTTTGATTGGCAACAAAAAAAATCACTGTAATTCATGTTGGGGCCCGAGTAGGATAATAATTTTTGAAGCATTATTTCCAACGAAACCATCGATATTGTCCCCAAATACAAATATCTTGAAATTTGAATAGATGACTGATGACTTACTTGGCAATCAAGCTAAAAAAAATTTAATTTTCACGTAATTCATTTATATAAATGAAATAATTCTTTTCAATACGTTTTAATGTTTGTAAAAAGTGGTTAGTTAGTAGTATTTATTAGTAGTAAATTAGTATCCTACTCTATGATAGGGAATGGTATGGATATATTAAAGCAATGGCTCTGACTAAAAGTTAGTGCGCACTTGTCTGGATCAGGCGGCAACGGAACACACCATGACGATCGGCAATTTAATATCTTAGTGTATTCAAATGAGTCAGCGTACCCTTTACGGAAATGGAACACATCGTCCCTACCATTTCCAACTATCGAATGTGAAAAGTGGTACTTTCCAGGAGAGGAAGATAACTCTTTTTTTGAGAATCCTAAATCAGCGCCTTGATAAATGGAAATTTTTTTATGTTTTTTATATGTAATGTTTAATCCTTGTTAGATTGATAAAAAAATTAAACTGCTTCCCGTTTTTGTCTTTCCAAAAAATCACAGTCGTTACTTTGCTTTTTGTGTTAATCAACGATTTGTTTTGATCCAATGTTTCAAAATTGCGAATGTGGCATTTTCGTCAGTTTATATTGGTATAATTTTAATACATTCATTTGGTGCAATGAGGGGAAATTTGGCATTGAAACGCCGCGCTGGCCAAGCGTGTTGGCGAGTTTTAGAGTTGTAGTAGAAGGAAATATAGTGACCCGTCTGCCTTCGGAAACCTAATCGCCATTCGGGGTCGGAAGAAACAAGAGTTAGCCAAGAGAGGCTGATAGGAAAGATTAAAGACATTTCACTCAAGACAAGTTAAAAAAGAGTAAAATGTGAAGGCCCTTATGATCCGCCAGGTGCGTTTCATAAGCGTATGAGTATTTATTCACTTTGTGTTCCCGCTCATACCTCGGGGTTTTGACTACAGACTGTATGGCTCGTCCAGCATGCCATAGCATGGCCTGACTATGCCTTAAAAAAAAACGTTTAATCAGTGTGTTTTTCCAGTGTTAACTTACGGTGCGGAAACGTTGACCATGACAAGGGGAACAATTCAAAAGATCCGTGTGTGTCAAAGGGCGATGGAGCGTGCTACGTTGGGCGTTTCACTACGAGACAAGATCCCAAATCGCCAGCTACGACAAAGAACAGAAGTGGCTGATGCAGTAGAGAGAGTAGCAACACTGAAATGGAACTGGGCAGGTTACGTGGCTCGAATGACAGATAAGCTATGTCCAGCAGTGAATAAGCGACGATTGAATGATGATGATGATTTGGTGCAATGTTTCAAAATTGCGAATGTGGCATTTTCGACAGTTCACATTGATCTAATTTTAATACATTTATATTCTTAATTGAAAAGAAGGAAAATTAAAATAATTTTAATGTTCTTACAAAGTTTATTACAAATCATTTAATTAAAAACTGAAGTTGTAGGATAAAATGGGAAAGTTATGTTTAAAGAAATTATTAAAAGTATTTTTGTGTGTATTACTAAAAAATTAATGTTATTAGAAACATAAAAAACATAAAAGTTAAAAATAATCACAATACGTTAATAATTATGGAACTTCACATCCTGTAGATACCTCAAGTACTGTCATGACCCGTCAATTGTTGTAAAATAATGGTAAATTAAAAGTTTTAAATTTTGAATGAAACGTTATCATTGTCTTCAGATGCATCAGGTTCTGGAAGACAATCTCTGACAGTACTAGATGTTGGTAAAGATTGGTAGTATTGGTGGTATGGCCTAGGTATTAAGTTTTGTTCACATAGTGACAAGAGGTTTTTTTTCTTCGCATCCGCGATTAGGGGCCTTTCTTCGTATGCTTTAACGGGGTTTATACTATTTTGTTTACCTTTTTTTGTTTGGTTTCAAGAGATAAAAAGTTTCCGTCAATGCTAATCTTCTTCAAAAATTTATTATTTTCATTTTTCCGATACTGGTACCATATGCCATTACTATATTTAAAATTAGTATATCCATTACTTGTTTGCTCTTCATACTTTACTGCATTTTCTTTTTTATATTGTTTTTGCTTGTTCTTTGGGTTTATTTTATTTTCCCCATCCTTCAAGGGTATATACAGGAGAATTTTTTGACTCCAATTCAATTTTTGAAAGGACAGAATCGAATTCCATTTCTGAGTGACCCGGTACAAAAACATAATGACAATTGTTTTTAAGTTTGGGTGACAATTAACAACATATTAACACATGGCAGAAAAAGCTTTTCTGTTGTCCACCGCAATTGTCGTACAACATTTTGACATGTTCAATATCAGGGTAAGACATGATGTATTTAAATATACATGTAACAATTTCAGTACTACCGCGTTTTCTCTCGGTTTCATCCCATATGAAACACTGGATGTCCCGTCTCCTAAATTATAAATGGTCAAATTATAAATGACCAGTTTTCTCACATAAAAAAAAAAGATTCTGCAGCTCCTTTAAGCGTTCACAAAACAGATTGCAGATCGAAATTAAATGCTAGTATTTTCCTATCCTCCAAAGCCGACTGTTTATCTTCATCCCTTTTTTTTTCTCGCTGCATCTTTTCTTTCGAGGTGTTTGTGATGGATTTCGCGATTTGAAACCTTTTCGTCATCTCGACTACCATCATAAGTGACACGAATTTTGCAAAGGTCTTTTTTCTTTCTTTCAAAAGTCTTTAGTTTAGATAGTTTATATTTATACAAAACAAAACTATCGAATATTTTATTTTAGTCAGTTTGCAGTATATCCGATATTTTGACCAAAACAAAATGATAAAATGTTCATATTCGATAGTTTAAACAAAATATTTGTCGCGTTTCTTATCAAGCTACATTTTCGATATTTTGCTACAAGGTGTATCACATCTAATACAAGGGCAAGGTTTCGAATCTGAAAAACCCGATTTTTTACATTCGATAGTTGGAAATGGTAGGGACGACATACGGAATATTTTCGCTGATAGTAGTTTCACGAAATAGAGCTTCTAATGGTTGTGTTTTAATTTTTGAGATCAGGTTTTAAAATAAATGATAGTTTTAAATAAAGTAGCAAATTTAGTTTTCAGCTTTTGCTTTTGACAATTTTCATCCATCCATTTATTACACTTTCTTTTTATAAGATTATTTTGTTGTTTCTCTTCCTCGCACAAAAAACTATTCTTTGTTTTTAAACTAGGAGGACGAAACTCAAAAGACAGATTCACACCCAATAATATTACTAAAAATAACCAAATTCATTTTTTTGGTTGATCATCTCGGCTTTCTACAGTAATCCAGTAATCAGTATCGGAGAACTTTTTTTTTTTGGAAACTGCTTCAACCACAAGGGTAATTAGCAATGGTCGATTTTACAGATAACATGAATATAAAAAAATGAAAAATACAATTGGATTTTGTTAATTAGTCCTGAGGAAACCTAAAAAAAAAGTACGGTCCGATTGCGCTCACTATCACTTTCGCTTCACTTAGAATGTCTTTTATTGTTGTAGGTAACTGTTCATATTGTCTTTCAAATATGTCCAACGGACACTCCACTAATAAGTTAAGTGATGTACTGTTAGATTACTATCACACGTATAACACAAAGGTTTGGGTTACTTCTGTAGTAGGAAATCATGTGTGATCTTGGTGTGTCCAAATCGTAGTCTGGACACGAAGTTTTTAAGACTGTGACACGAATTTTCTTTGAAATGTGTTTCTTACAAACAAAGGATGGATGGATGAAATTTATTTATAAGAATTTTAAGATCTTCTAAATGGGCATAGTACTCATTTAGGTTCCATTGAATATTGGAATTAAAAATAGTTTAATTAATGGAGATTAATCGTTAGGATCATCGGTATAAGTATTACTTAAAATTTGTTTTGTAATTTTGTTTTTAATTCTAGAACAACGGGATTTAAGATATCTTGGACTTAACATAGGATGTATTTTCTTTAGACTGACACTGAGAGGATCTAAAGAACCATGCGTATTTTCAAAGAAGTCAATAAGTATCCTGTATTAAGTATCTATTGTTGGAGTTTTCTTAAAAGAATTGACTGGTGCATTTGGTAAGATCTTCTACTAGGTTTCTGTTGTTTTCTTGTTGAGTTTTTGGTTTTTTGCTTCATGGCTTCGGTTCAGCGAAGGCATTTGCGTTATCTCTTATTGGGGGGATAGTATTTCAGATAGGTTTCATTTAGGGTGCTGGGATGAGGATGTATCTTGATCAAAGGTATCCATTTAAGTCTTATTTAGTAGGTCGCAGCTTATCGAAGTTTGCTTATTTGATTGAGAGGTAATGATTTTTCTAGACGTTTCAGCCTCAGTGAGCGAGGATTGTGTAGAGGAATTTATCGACAAAGGAGCTGATTGTTGTACTGTAGTTTCACTTAGTAGGAGAGGATTGTGTAGAAGAAATTGTCGAAAGGGAAGCTAATTGGTGTACTCCCTGTAGAGAGTTAAGATGGACATTATTTTGGGTGTTGTTTGAAGGAGTCTGATTATTTTTATTGGGACACTGAGATGCAAAATGTCCTTGCTGCTTGCATAAGTAGCAATATTGCTTTTCGATGGAAAAGAAAATTCGATAGTTGTTATCCTCATGGTTAATTAACATAGAATCGGGTAATTTGTCTAAGTAAGTAGGCGGTATAAAAGTGTATCATTGGAAACTCAAGATCTGCTTAAATGCTGGATTCAAAGTCCCTATCCTAAGAAAGTCAATTGAAGTTATTATATGTATACTTAAGTTTTTCACTAAGTAGTAGTATTTAGGTAGTACTTTTTCACTGTAGTATCTCAAACTCTAGGAGTTTTAAGATACTACAGAACTTACTATTGTTACTGGGCTATAATTTATAGCAGAAAAAAAATATTACAAATAAAAAATTATTTTTTTAAATGATGAAAACAATTATTAATAAAAATGTTCATTTTTCCTTTAAAATGTAAACACAAAAGTTACCTTGATTTCACTAAATTACTTTTGGGGGTGGAAACTAGACTTTACTAGAATTTCTGAGGGTAGAACTGGGTTTACATACTATGAAAAGGTATTCTGTAACGGCTTCTTAGGGACATATAAATTTGAGGTTAGGCCACCAGATACAAACTTTAAACTGGGCGTCTTAAAAAACAGGAAACTAGAACATGTGGATATCTTACAAAACCTCACTTAAAACTGTAACTAAACCATTAACTGCCATAATGCACTACATATTTTCCATGAAAAGAAACGAAAAACAAAAAACATTTCAAATTTGACGTAAAATTTGGACTAACGCTGAGGTCAACCGCTCTTGACAACGCCTCAGCGAGAGTGTCGCAATTATGGTTCCGGTAAAACCTTCTCAGCGATCTAAATGGATGTTTATTTAAAATGCAATATCAAGCGGCTTTCGATCAAAGAAAATAGGGGTCCGTGGTATATAAACAAACTCTTAAAATGTGTTTATATCAACTCGGCGACGTAAAGAGGATTAAAAATACTTTGGTGTTTTAATACGTACGATAGGAAATGAAATACACTAAAAATATTATTCGGTTTTTTAATACATATACGAGGAGATTTCAATATATACCAAGGAATTTACAAATGCTACAATATAAAATGACAAATTAAACATAAATATCAGCATAGTAATAATAAATCTGCAATAGCCTTTAACTTTATGCAAAATCTTCCGCTACAAAATTTGACTAAAAATAAACTTTTCTACAGCAGACAACTTTGGTACTATGTATTTGGTGTACACGACATCGGAGTCAATGATGTTCATATCTAGATCTATTACGAAGGAATAGTTAAACTTGGTCAAAATGAAGTAACTGAATGGATGAAATATGTTTTTTTTCTGATGGTTGCCTGGGTCAGTACAAAAACTACATCTTTATCTGCTTTTCATATATCCTGATGAATGTACTGAAATTAGCATTAGAGATAACACACGTATAACCAATACGCGGATCTTGCGGTGGTGATTTTAATCTCATTTCTCGTGCAAAAAAAAGTAGTTGTTGATGTTCCAAAAGAATGAGATGATCTTATTCGGCAATCAAGGTCTAAACCTTCTCCATTTAAAGTGGTTAATGCTGTGAAAGAAACTGACTGGTTTCTTATAGACGAAAGGTTTAAGGATTTAGTTTTAAAGAGTCAAAAACGAAAAATTTTGTTGAAACCAGTAAGAATCTACCGAATATCTGAGAAGTATCCTGAAAAAGTTTTAATACGTCAAAGTTATCATGGCCCATCAACGTTCCACACCATTACTGGAAAAACAACACCAAAACAAATAACTATGATATCAAATAAAGACAAAAAAATAAAATAAGTCAACCAAAGTTTCACGATCTAATGGAGTTAACTAAATATCTCAAGAATTTTATTTAGAAAATAAGGAATTTTATCTTAATATACAGTGGGTGATCAAATTATTAGAACCACTCCATAAAATTTTACTTTTTGTTTAATAATAGTATGTAATTAAGATACAAAACATATTTTTGTGCTTAATTCCATTTTACTGTAATTTAGAAACTTATTGACACCTTATTGGCATACTTAAAATCTTGGCACCTTCCACTCCTGGGCCTTACTGCATTAAGCGCTCGATCAATTATTGATGCTTTGTGGTTATAATTTCATTAGAAATTTCTTTTTTCATGAGCTTCCAAAGATTTTCTATTGGATTCAGATCTGACGAATTGTCATGCCAGTCAAGCAGATTTGTCTGGTTGTCAGCAAGGAATTTTGTAACAGTTTTTGCTTCGTGACAAGGGGCCAAGCCATACATAAACGTGAAACTCTTATTCGAAAACCACTCTTGGACCTGTAGAGTCTCCAAGTTTCTTGACTGCTTATAATAGACACCATAATTCTCAGGGGGTGCTTTACCGTCCTAACAATAAAATTTACTTTACATTTTTCCCCAAGTCTTTTTCTTACAAATTCAGTTCTCTCCATGAGGATCTACACGGTAGATTTGTCTGAAAAACAAACCTGGAATATTATTATTATTTTAGAATCGTGGACAAATTAATCAACTATAAACTACATAAAAGAAAAACAATGTAAAGTAATGTTATTTATCTGATTCCAATCATCTATGGTCCAATCTTTATGATCTGTAGCCCATTAAAGCCTTTTTTCTTCATGGCTGGTGTGAGGTCGGTTGAGAACCCCAGATCCTTTATTCGCCGACGGGCTGTCATTGGTAAAATATTGATAGACTCCTGCATCATTTTTGTTAAACTCCTTTGAGGTTGTTTTTTATTTGCCATGACTATATTTCAAATTTTTCTTTCAACTTATGGTGTTGTAGTTTTTTTCCGACCACAAAACAAAAGTTTCTTGGGGTCAAATCCAAATTTAAGTTTTTCGTCAAAGTTATTTCTTTATATGGTTCACAGTTGCCCTTGAAACTTTAAAAATGTATGCTATTTTTATGTTGGAGTTATTAGTGTTCAATAATAAAGTTTTATTTCCGTTATTTTTTTTTTGGCGAGATGTCTTTTGCTTTTTTCATGATGTTCTAGCACCACTGGTGTAACGAACATGCAATTTTGCTATATTCAAAAAAATAGAATATGACTGTCAAAATATCACTATAAAGCAATGTAAAGTATTTAATATAATTGTAAATACCAAGAATACAAAATAATATACACACGAGTTGCAAGCACTGACAAACAATGACATCTACGTATTGCGTATCATCACGTATTGCCACGCCCGCTGTATTGCCACTATTGCCAGACTATTTACTGTACTTTCATAAATTGTTACAAGATAATCAAGTGGAACCAAAGGCAATAATATATTGGACAGCTTAATTATATACCCTTTTTGTAAAAAAAATTGAATTTTACTCGGTGGCTCTAATATTTTGATCACCCACTGTAGAACCAAAATCCGGGGAAACCAACGACTATACCCCAGTCGTAGAACTATGTAGCGATGATAATAGTAGTGGTGGCGAATAGACATCATAGAATTTTTTATTATTTCTACGAGGATATTATATATGTTGATTTTCCAATATATTTTGCTAAGTTTCTACCGATTTTTCTTTAAAATATGAATAAAAATATGAAATTAACTTATAAAATTTACATTATATACATAATTACATTTACATTATACAATACATTATTTTGATATCCACATTACTTTCAATTAATATCTTAGTAAAAGTAAGATTTGAAATAAATAATTTCTTTTGATTTTATTTGTTACCGTTCTGTTTTGTTTTACTATTTTTATTCTAAAAATACTTTTTGGGCTTAACATTTTTTTCAACTAAATATTTTCAATGTTTATTCTTCAATTTCAATTTTTATTTATTTCAGGTCTATTCATATTTACTCTTCGTATACCCCCGTATTCAAACCCCGTAGCTAGCTGTGTCACTTTAAGTTATAATGTGGAAATCTCGTTTTCGTTGTCATTAAGAAAAAAAAATATTTGTAAGTATTTATAGTGTATTTAGTAAAAGGTATTAGGTAACAATTTAATCGCAGATAGTTAATCTATTCTGATATTCTCCTGTATCGCAAAATTACCTAGTAATTTTGGAATGTATGAAACTTGGCTCGTTTTTAAAATAGCCTTAAAAATTAAGCAAAGATCTTAAAAAAACGGATGTAAAAATTACACGGCGAAACAATTTTACAGTTTCTCCAAAAAAATTGAACATCCATCTGGAAGCGTATTTTCACAAAAATGTTAATTGCATCTAAACGGTTCCCTATTTGTTGGTCAGCTACTGAAATTTAAAATCCAATTACACCCAATCATGCGCGTGCTTTCAAAATCACGCTATCGACTATTTCGACTTGCAGCTGTCATTTTCTGTAATACGCCGTGTAATTATTTTTTTGCACAGAGATCGCAAAGCTTCTGTTTGAGAAATCTGCGGAAAAATTAAATCGAAAATTGGGTAATATAAAAAAAATGGATGTTTTGCTTACGAGGGTAAACTCAGTTGTAGTAATATATGCACGCAAGTAGCATATATGTCACAAATGCAATAACAAGTAGTATATTTAATTTGTCCCTGGAAGAGGTACACGAGAACAAATTCTCAATCTCAAACAAATTATAGAAAAATCTAGAGAATTTAATCTAGAAATATATTTGTGCTTCGTCGACTACTCAAAAGCGTTCGATAATGTGAAATGGCATAAAATGTGGGGAACACTGAGAGAAATGGGTACCCCCGGACATGTACTGTATATCAACAACACAGCAAAAGAGTCAACAACATATTCTCTGATAATTTTAAACTAAAAGCCGGTGTTCGTCAAGGATGTATTATCTCTCCCACGTTATTCAATATTATATAGCGAACACATCATGTGCATTGTAATCTCCGCTATGCTGACGACACTTTAGTACTAGCATTATCAACAAATGACCTTGAATACATCATGAACAGACCAGATAGTATTAGTCGTAAATATGGACTTAAAATTACTGTACAGAAGACCAAGGTAATGATAATCGATCGAATTAGAAATAACCAGCCAGAAATACGAAACGTAGCGGGGTTTGAAGTGGTAAGCCATTTCAATTACTTAGGTTCTGTTATCACAAACAATGGTGGATGCGAAGAAGAGATACGTCGACGCCTTACAATGGCCAGGTCAGCAACGATCAAACTTACTAAAATCTGGAAAGATACGGACATAACCAGGAATACGAAACTGCGCCTAGTATCGCTACCTATGCGTCAGAAACTTGGACCATTAAAAAGTCCGACTCACAACGTATAATGGCCTTTGAAATGTGGGTATATCGTAAAATGATGCGCATACCCTGGACAGCACATCGCACAAATGAATCAATATTGACAGAACTCGACATCAATACTAGGCTTACCACAATCATCAACCAAAATATATTAATGTACTTTGGACACATTACCAGACGAATGAAAGGCATAGGGAGGTTGGTGGTTGAAGGCAAGGTAGATGATAAAAGAACCCGAGGAAGATCGCCACTCCGATGGTTAGACCAAATAAAGTGCGCTACTGATTACTCTCTGTCTGTGGCATGACATTGCGCCCAGGAGAGAGAAGAATGGATAGCAACCATTCGTCAAATACTATAACGTCACCATATCCTTACGAAGGATAAAGGATAGGAGGAGGAGATTAGCTAGTAAAAGAGCGGTTTTGGTCTTAAACGCAACCAAAAACTTGATCGCTTTATAGAATTCTACATACATAATGAGCTATGATAGTTGTTTAAAGTCAATTTTAATAAAACCTCCTAGAAAACATAAATCTGCAGGATAATAATTATTATCTTTGTAAGACGTTGAAGAAAATGATACTACTCCCAACATTGAGATACGTAAGAACACTTTTGGGAGATACTCCGGTGTACCAGGTACCTCGACTCGATAATACAGGAAGAGCTCACCGTAGCTTAATATGTTTGATACCGTAGGTATCTGTAAGTATTATACTGTATCTAATGTATTAGGAGAATACATTAATAAAAAATTGATAGTCAAACAGCTGCCGCAAATATTTTTAATTCAATTAATAGTTTATTTCGTTCATTTATTTTTTACATAAAATACGCTGCTGATGATATATATATGTATGTTTTTTACATTATATTAAAGCTAATTATTTTCTTATTATGATTGATATGATAAGACTGCCCGAGAAAAAAGGTCTCACATTAGCGTTGCCGGCGGACAAAAATGCGAGGTATCAAAGATAAAGTAAAATACAGCTAGAGCGCAACACTGCTAGTTTGAAGTGTCAGTTGTATGAGTTTTTAAAGTATGGCTGTAATATATATGGCTGTAAAACTTGGACGCTCAAACTAAACTCTTAGGCTATTGATTATGTACCAACTTTAGAAAGAAACTACCACGTTAAATCGGTTTTATTGTTTCATATGATCAATGGACTTCTAAATATGTCAAAACCGCTTACTACCGTTTAAAGGAGAGAGTTTTTGAGAATGGGGTGAGTTAGTTTGTAACATTTTTTTTATAATTAAAATATTAATTAATTTTTAATTCTTTTACCCCCGTTGCTGATACGCCTATGGCCGTATTTGCAAAAAATATATACGCGGTTGGTCGTGTTGATCATTAGGAAATTTTATTGGAATTTACCGACTATCTCAAAAGACAGAAGGTCCGACTTATTATCCTCGTTAATCGTCGGTTAATTCTTTCCGGTTTCAGGCGATTTCTTTTTGATTTTGATAAATTTGGTAAATATCGTCGAAGGCACGTTATAGTAATTTTCTAAGAGAACTTATTCCGAAAGGATCTATCTTTCATCATGTTCTTAGCTAGAAGAGTGCCTTTATTTTCGATATCGTTAGAATCTTTTTACCTTCCTAGAAATCCATCCAGGCTGGCCTGTCATTTTTAAGTGGGATATATCACACCCGAGTTTTGGGGGAAGCTTGTGAAATTTTGAGAGGAACATTACTTCTGGTGAAACAGTCTTTGCGTAAGGACGTTCTCCATATCTTACCGTCTCTGTTCTCTATGCATTTTCTTTCTAAATGTGTATACAGTTCTATATTTAAGTTCTTTTAATCTAATATCATATCATATTAGATTAAATATTGGTATAAGTACCTTTTAATTTAAATAACTTTAGTGCTTCACCTGTAGTTAAGAGTAACTACTGATTTTTGCATTCAATTTAAAGAACATTCAATATTTTCTTACGAACTTTCCATCAGCTACTAAGAAATTCTAATAAATAATAATTACGAACATTTAATTCTCCTTTAAACATTAAACAACAGTGCAAACAGATAATTAACTTAACCAGTGCGGGTTGGTTAAATTTTTATTTCTGTAATCTTGTCGTATTCTTTGAATTTAACTTTAATTAACTTTGTGTTATTTATTATTCATTTTTTATTTACTATACCCAGTATCTCGAGATATGCCCATTAAACAGCAAAGAGAGTTTGTTAATTTTCTTTAATCAACCTTAGTTGAATATTTTTATATAGCATCAGACTCTCTTCGCTGATAATTTAATTTGTGTATGATTCCATTATATTGTATTTATAAAGGTATTTATCAATCATAATACTGTTTATTTTTTATATGTATTATTACTTGTTTTATTAGTTATTATTATTATTAGTTTTATTACTTGAGTGTAAATTCAGCCGCCTACATCATTATGTTGTTGAATATATTGTTTTTGTTTTATGTATGAATTTTATTTGTCCACTCCTAACAAAGTTTCCTGATAACATAATAACTCTGAATATTTGCTTATTATATTAAATTATTATTATACCTTCTACCAGAAGAAAGATCAGGCTGATTAAGTGTCGTAGGTAAGTAGGTGAACGGAGTCCACCTAATATATTTATTATTTGTTTATATAGTGTGTTGACCAAGGTTTCCTAATTTTCTCCTTGAACCCCAAAAAATTAAGTGGCGCCCTGTTTCTATCTTATCTTACCTTTGGTAATTTTACCCATCTATCTTTCTGCTTATTTCCGTATCTTTTCTAATATATCTTATCCTGTACTATCTTTACTTATTTCGTCCGTTGAGCCCATTCCCGGTTCCAAAAGCTAGTTTCGAACCCACGACTCCCTCTCCACCAACCATCTGGCTGCCGTCCGCAGTGTCTCCATTGGTGACCTTTCTAGCACCATCCAAAAAAGGTTTCCGAGGTTACAAGTTCCTGTGCACTAGGGTGCATTTGGGTAAATTCTATGCACTTTTCGTACATATAGATCTACAGAAAAGTTTTTCAAAATAAATATTTCTATCTAAATGTTTTCTTTTAAAGCAAAAAATAATTATAGTTATAAGCATTGCTTAACAGAAACAAAACTTCTATCCTTTTTCTTTAAAATGACGTTTGGTAGAAGTCTTTAGTTTAACTAAAAAGGTTGTCATTCACTCCATTTTTAGGTCATTTTCCTATTTTTTCGCCAAAATTGGTCAACTTTTGTCTACACAGTTTTAGGTATATGCAATGGTAAATTATCAAAAAAGAAAAATAATACTTTTAAAATTATCAACATTAAAAGGCTCTAGGACTAATTTTAAGCAAAATACGGTTCTTCAAAATTTTCTCCTTTTAACGATTTTTGCTATTTACGGCAAAATGTAAAAATTGCGTACGAAAGCTGCAATCTTAACCTTTAAAATCCATTTTAATTTTTGTTGAGATGACACTCTATTTAAAAGCTATCGAATTTTTACCGTCGAATTAACCAAATTTTATTAAAAAAATTTATTTCATGCACGCTGAACTGAACTGACATTCAAAATCGCTTGTCGCTTTAATCATTGTTTCTGAGAAAACGGTTCATTCTAAGCAAAAAGTGTGAATAAACATTTTTGTTTAAAATTATCTCAGCTCCATTCTAATCTAAACCATTTTTTTTTCTAGCAGGTACAGATTCTTATAAAATTGATGTTTTCCCTTTCGCACCATCTACGAGTGGTGTTTCAAATTCAGCCTATTTGTCTGATTTTTAGAAGTCCTGCAACATTCAGTCTCTGACGACTGGAATATTTTTTTCTTGTACATTTAGATACACATATACAAATCGTTGGAAACATCACAATTTGATCATATCTTGGTTAACGTTAGTTCTATTTTTCAATAAAATATTTTAAAGTACTAAAAATAATGTTTCTGTTTAGAAACAGTTATATTGGGAAATTTAGTAACATTTCTACATTCGATCTAGTAGAAATCGATCTAGTATAAAGAACCGTACCTTGTTTAAAATTCGTCGTAAACCCTTTTACAATAAACCATTTTAAAGGAAATTTTTATTTCAATTAAAGAAAAAAGTTATAGAACAATGTTTGCGAAAAAATAGAGGAAATATCCAGAAAATGTTTTGAGCTGCGAACTTTGAAAAATAGTATCTGAAATACTGTAACTCCTAAATACTACTACTAAAGGTCATATCTATACTTATGCCTACGTAAAAGAAAGTTATGGGACAATAAAGAAAAATCGCGTGTGTTCCTATTTTTTTTGCTAGGTTTCTTGAATATATTCTTGTTAAAAAAAATATTTTTTAAAAGGTAACAAAAGTACATAAAATTTATCCAAATGCATCCTAGCTTATAAGAACAAATTCACCCCTTTCTCAAAAACAAACGTCGTTAAATGGTAGCACTTCGCGGATTTTTTTTTTATACTTGGAAGTTCATTGACCATATGAAACAATAAAATTTCTTTAACGTTGTAGTTCCTTCTAGCTCTATGTTTTTGACCATAATCAATAGCATATCTTTAAAAGAAGCCTTTTAAAAAATGGATTTATAGAAGAGTTTTGAAAATATTCTAGATGGAATATTTATGCAATGAGGAGGTTCTTCAAAAGCCCAATAAAGAAATAGAGTTAATTTCTAACATAAAAAGGAGAATTTTGGCCATGTTATGAGAAACAGTTAAGCAAAGCTTTTGAAATTAACTATTAAAAGGAAAATAAAAGGCAAGAGGGTACCGAGAGAACAAATATTTTTAGTTAAAAAATATAACAAATTAGATTCAGTTTAAAGCTGTTCAATATAGGCATGACTTCGCTGAGACTGTTGCGCTGTTGCCAACCTTTAATAAAGATGGTACCATAAGAAGAATAGTTGTTTCACGGTAATTATTGGAATTTACGATCTCTTTTTTACATTAGCTGTTCTCAATCCGTCAGTTATTCTATTTTGACTTCTTTCGACTTTTTCAACCAATTAGTTTAATATCATGTAATATCCTTAATTGTACCAAAGTCACCAAACTTAAAGCACTTAATTAATATGTAAATAGCTTCTTCTTGATGTGCCTATCCGTTACGAATGTTGGCGATCATTATGGCAATCTTTATCTTATCTGCAGCAGCGCGGAAAAGCTACACAGGTGTTGTATTGAACCAGATTCTGAGGTTCTTTAACCAGGATGTTCTTCTTCTTCCTGGACCTCGTTTTTCAAATATTTTTCCTTGCTCATTCATACCCAAGACTTCTAACAACTTTTTAAAATTAAAAAGTTTAATAAATAACCTATCACAGCATACTAGCACAATGGTCTGATATTTGATCTTTTCATATTCTTAAAATTAAAAATTAATTTATTACTATGATTTGTTGATTAACCCTTGGATTGATTTAATTAGAATAACTTTGAAATACTAATTTATAATATTGTATTTATAATAAGTATGCGTAATAAATTTCTAATTAAATTTGTAAAAAAAATTTGCTAATATCATACAAAATATACACTACTATTACAAATTCCATTCTAATATTATAGAGGCAACAACAATATACATATAATTCAAATAAAGTGACTTCTGTCAAACAACCGCATTCCCCCAGTACGACAGAGAAAACTGATGCAAAGTAGTCCCTGCATCTTTTTCTAATAGGTTAGGTTTATCGACAACGTGACCTTCTTATTGGTTATTTAGATCACGTGGTCAAAGATAAAATATGATCCTTAGTCTTTCATAGGCTATTCGTAGAATTACTGTAACTTTATCATTTTATGACTTATTATATAAGATCCGATATTTAGGACGTGTGCGAATTCATCACTTTATACCCCCCATAAAATTATTAGACCCTCCGAGATATAGCAAACTGATCACTGGCATCCTTTGGAGATAGGTAAACTCATCATCAGCATTTTTGACCCAAGGCGCTGCTTTCTAAAAAAATTTTATTTTCGCATAGTCAATGCATTGCATTTGCATTTAATACATCCAGACGTGGAATATTCTTTTAAAATATTAAACCCACAGTTTGCAAATCTCTAAGGGTCTATTTTAAAATCGATGGTTTTTTCGCATTGATGAGTTTATACTATCTACGCGGACATTATGCTAATTGGTGATAAGTTTACGGGTACCCGATATTTAAATCAACAGTCAACAATACAATCATCTTACATATACATATATATATATATATATTAGGCCGTATTTGAATACTTTATTCATTTCTTTTATTTTTTTAATAAATCTTTTATTTTTGAAGTAACTGGAAACCAGTTACTTGGTAATTTTATTAATAAACTCTTCTCCTAAATTATAATATTTATATTTAACTGTAAAGTTCCAATATCTCTGCTTATCACTCTTCGAAAATCAGTACATTTTTGTAAAGTACCGTTTTATCCATATACCTCAATATAAAATTATTCGATACGTATCTCTTTAAAAAATTTGTATAAATATGGTTCTGTACAAAGAGTGAGTACTAGCCATAAGCGATTTACGATCACTACACATAATCGAGTTATGGAGTAAGAACAAAAACCGGCAGCATGATGAACACTGTTTGCAATTTTGTTAAAGCTAGAGATGCGCAAGTCTATATTTCAGATATTTCTATACTTTAGACAAATGTTACAGGCTAAAATAAATGGAAGGTAGAACCTATTTTAAAAGTTCTTTAACACATTTTAAAAGATATTACATTCACATAAAATAACTTAAAAGAATATTTTAAAAGCTATTAAAATTACTTATAATGCATAAACTTATAAACCACTTAAACTCGTGTTTTTATTATAAGTACTCATATTCTGACAGGGTCAAATCCTAAATTTATGATTGTATACGATTGTATACAATCATAAATTTAGGATTTGATACAAACAAAATAGTTAAAAACAAAAATAAATTGTTTCTATACTCGGCTCAAAAGTTTTCTATTTTTCAATTTAGTATAGGTACATATGTTTCTTTATTTGAATTTTATCGTGTTCATTTTTGTATGTTATTTTTTTTAATTTAGTTTGATAACATGTGTAACCTGCACCTACGAACTAAACTTCCAAGTCTACTGGCCGCCATGTCACAACAACCCTTCTTGACATATTACCAACCTAAGTTGGTACCCATACTGACACTAGTATGGGTACCAAAATATATAACATTTTCTCCTTTCATAAAAGAATTTATATTCGCATAAAAATCTAAACCTATGTTTACAAATCCAAACTTTGAGGTGTTTCCCTTATACGACTGCTACGTCGTACAAGAACCTCTGGTTGGTTTTGCACAGTAGAACTGTCATTTGCATTTTGGTTACCTATGTCTGTAACTACCGTTTGTGGTACTTTATTATCTAATGATGTATTGTACGGTGTGGACCAATCAACCTTCTCAGGTAACACACTTTTATTATTAGTAGCATCATCAGTTAAATGTGAATAGGATTTTCTATCTATAACATTTTCATTGTTCCCAACATATATTCTTAAACTATTGACATGTTTATATAAGTTTTTGTCTTCCACCTTAACAAAATATGTCACAGCGCTTATGTGTTCCAAAATTTCTACAACTTTCCACTTTTCACTACACAATGGTCCTAAACCCCCCACTAACACTTTATCACCAGCCGAAAACAAGGGTACCTGCACATTTGACAATTTTTTTTAACTGTTTTTCTTTGGTTTTAACAAATCTAACCTTGTTTTCGGCTTGACCTTAAAAATCATTTCGTTTGGGCTAATACCTGAGCTAAACAAAAAATTTACAAGTTGTTGTTCTACTGACAAAGTTGATTGGCTAGAAACATACTTATCCATTGCCTCTTTGACAATCTCAACATGCCTTTCCGCACTTCCATTGGATTGTGGGTGATAATCTGGTGCCTTTAAGAGAGTAATACCATGTATGTGACAAAATTTATCAAACTCTAATGAGTTAAAAGATGGACCACCATCACACACAATTACATCAGGTAAACCTATAACTGAAAATGTTAGTTTCAACTATTTAATAGTTTGAGTCAAATTAGTGCCTTTTGACATTATGTAAATGTCAGGCCATCTTAATGTACTATCCACTATGAGCAAAAACATGACTCCATTTTTCTTATAAAAATCAATGTGAACACGTGAGAATACATTTTCAGTCTTAGGCCATGATATTAAATATTTTTCATGCTTTTTTCTATTTACCTGGCAAACATGACATGAATTCACCAGAACCTCAATTTCTGGTTGCAAGCTTGGCCACCAGACAATAGATCTAGCAAGCATTTTTGTACGCACTATACCTATGTGATCTTCATGAAAAAGCTCCAAAATACCTTTGCGTAAAGCCTCTGGGACAACAACTTTTATACCTTTCATTAGACAATTTTCTTCAATAGAAAGTTCATTACGTTTACTGTAATATACTTTAAATTCACTGCTAACTTTATTTGGCCAACCTGTTTTGACATAATCTATTACTTTCCTTAGTACTGGATCTTTACTGAACACCTTGGCAATGTCCTTATAATTAATTGGTAATTCATCTGTAAAGTTAAAGGCATTAAAATTACACTATCAACTTCAATAGAATCATTTAAGGGTAATCTGAATAACATATCTGCTTCAAAACTAAAATATTTTTATTTGTATTAAAAATAATTTTTAATGGTTGATGATCATATACCAGAGTAAATTATCTACCATATATATATATATATATATATATATATATATATATATATATATATATATATATATATATTTATAAAAATTTTTTACACTAAATATAATCGCTAAAGCTTCCCTCTCCAATTGTGAATAATTCTGTTCAGCTTTTGATAACGAACTAGAAGCATAGCATATTGCTTTTTCTACACCATGTTCCCTATGACTGAGAACACCACGTACTCCATAGGAACTTGCATCACAAGAAATAACTATTGGTCTAGTTGGATCATAATGTTTATTACATTCTGCGCTTACTGGTTAGCCCAAATTTGACGAAATGCCCCTGATGATGCTGTAGAAAGCGTAAGTACTTGGGCAAGATTTGATTATTAAAATTGTGCTCGATATTTGCCTTTAATTTTTCAAAGTACAAAAATAATTACCTTTTAATATTATTAATTATATTAATTATATTGCATTTTAATATCAAACTAATTCAAAATATCAGTAAAATATTATTTTTTTACTTTAATTATAATGAAGGGTGATTTTGAAGGATTGGCACAATAGTAAAATTACTGAATAATATTTAGGAGTGTCAAACAATCATTGGACGATTTATTTTGGCATGATTCCTATCTGTTATAAGCTTTACTTTTAGCTTACATAAATTTGGAAAATGAGGGGTAGTTTTCATCCAAAGAAATAATTAACACACGTTGGCATAATTTAGATTTAAAAATGGGGGTATATTGAGCTTGCTCTTAAATTTTTATGCAAATAGATAAGTTTTTACTGTTTGATTTTATTTCTATTGAAAAATATTTTATTTGTTCATAATTAATAGGCAGAAGAATCAGAGAATCAGTAAAAAACTCCGAATTGGATTTTTCACTAAATTGCGCCAAATGTAATCATTGGACGTAACGTTCCTCGTAACATTGTTCTTCTTCCTCTTGACTGGCTTTACAACTCGGGCGAGTCTTTGCTCATCTCCATCTTCTACGATCTTGCACTTCCATTTCCCATTGTTGTACCCCAATCCTAGATAAATCAGCTTCAACATCATCCTTCCATCTTTTTCTGGGACGGCTTATTGATCTTCTACCGTCTGGTATCATAAAAAACACTGTCTTAAGCACTCTGTCTTCCTGTGATCTTACCACATGAGCTGCCCATCTTATCCGGTTAGCTTTTATATGCCTGACGATGCTTTCAGTACCATAGAGAGTCACCAATTCAGCATTGCGGCGCCTTCTCCACTCTCCTGTCGGTTGATCTCTTTGAGTTCCAAACAAAATTCTAAGAACCTTCCTTTCAAATATCAGCAGCTCATTTATATCCCGCTAACGTAGAGTCCATGTTTCACTTCCATATGTAACAACTGGACGAATAATTGACTTGTACGGTCTAATTTAGATTTTCTCTTTAGCAGCTTAGATCTTAATAATGATGATAGGGAGTATATTGCTGTATTTTTCGCAGCTATCTTTGCTGAGACCTTTTTTCTATGTGGTTGTCATCTGTGATTAGCGTCCCCAGATATTTAAACTCTTTTACTACTGTGAAGTTGTGGTCATTAATAATTATGTTCTGCTAAACTCTTGATCCTGGATTTTAGGTTACAAGCATGAATTTCGTCTTCCCTTTATTTATTCGAAGACCTAGACTACCTGTTTGCTCCTCTAGATGTGAACAGGCCTCTCTCACGTCTCTTGTAGAATAAGTGACTTCATCTAGATCATCAGCAAAGGCCAACAATAGTTTTTATCCTCGTTTCGAAAATCACCCTGTTAGTTCAAAAAAATATTTTACTTATTGCATATTCTAAGGCTAAATTGAATAGCAACGGTAATAAGAAGACTCCTTGTCTAAGTCCTGATGTTATACTAAATGACATCTATGTTCTATTTATTATCGCTATCTGAACATATGAGTCTGTCACGCACATTTGAGTTAGCTCCACTAATTTTCTTTATATTCCCTTTTCTAGCATTGCTAGCCATAGTCTCTTTCTTTTTATCGAATCATATGCTCGCTATAAATCTACGAAAATTTGGTATACATCTCGGTTGAATTACCAGTTTTTTTTTTAATATTTATCGAATCGTAAATATTCGATCTATTGTTGACCTTCCAGTACGAAAGCTGGATTGGTAGTCGCCTAGAATATCGTCTGAATACGGAATGAGCCTTCTTAGCAAGATAATTGATAGAACTTTATACGCTGTGTCAATAAGCGATATGCTTCTATAGTTTCAAAATTGTTCTTTATCTCCCTTCTTAAGTATGGGTTTTAAAAAGCATTTTTGGACTACTATCTGTATCAGTATTGTCATAGATCCTGTTTCGAGTATGGGACACCACGATATTTACCGTTTTATATTAAAGATTAGTAAAATTATTTTAATACAGCAAAGTCACAGTTACAAAATCACCGACCTTTTCTTTAATACCCAACACTGTTATCGAGGTATTAATACTGTTCGCATTATACGTAATTTTTTTAGCGAGTGGGTCGTTTCATTCTGGCCGTTTTGATGTTATGGCAAATGAAGGAGCGGTGGCAAGGGCCGCAGGGCTCTTATGGATAATAATGCTGTGCCTTGGGCTGTACCGGCTGATGTATTCCTATGGTGTCATTGACGGGGTATGGCAACATAGTAAAAAGGATACAACGTATGTAATAAAAAAAATATACTTTGGGAGACAACAGACATGCAAACCACCAACATATTGATATTAATTTTAATTAGAAGTTAATAAATAGATTAAATCAATAATAGTATACTTTATTGAGAAGATAGTTGTTTCCAATAAGCAATCAATACCAGCAATGTAAAGTCTAGAAGTGTAGTGTTTCTTCAGTTTACTTATTATTTTTTTCTTTATTTGTAAAGAAATAAAATTATTCAAAATAGATAATAAAAGTACACAATGTCGTGACAATATTAACGATTATATATTCTACTACAATAAGGTTTAGATGATTATAATAGAACATAAATAAAGTAAACCAAATGTAAATGAAAACCTGGGATGAGGTGTTAAGGGTTTTTTGTCACAAAATGTGACAGAATTAGATAAAAAAACCTAAAAAGAAAACAATTATAATAAAATAAATGGAAATATTATTTTAAGAAGTCACATACATAGATATAATGCTAAAAAGAATTCGAACTAGAAAGTTATTGCAAACATAATTTATTAACTGGTTCAATTTTACCGGAAGGTAAATAACCTCTTAAAGTATATATATATCTATTATCATTTAACGATAAAAATTAAATTATATGGGATCCCACCTAAGTTAATTAAGTTGACCCAACTAACGCAAGTAAACGCAGTACGACCGTAGCCTATCATCGTGCAGCTTCATACTAGAAGTTGGTTCCACCATTACGATCGAACTATATGAAATGTGTCTACCACATTGTTAGGAAAATAATTTTTCAGGTCTGAATTTTACGGTTTCAAAAATATTAGAAATAATATACAAACAATTATTTTTTTTTACATATTACGTGCTCTAGTTGTCTTTCGTGAGTTAGGTTCTCTTACAATTGGTATTATGAACCCAAAAACATTTTTTAATAAATTTTGGATAACTGCGCTATTATACATATATAAATACAACCCTATTTAAAAAGTTGTAGTATCACTTATCACGTTTCTTAATTCTTGCTCAATTCTCATTAGCCGTTTGAAAATAGCGACCGTTCCATGTTCAATTGCAACTGTGTAAAAAAAGTATAAATGACAGACCTAATAATTGGATCTTTTGTGTTCAGGAATGTTTATGTTCATTCACGAACTGAATCGATATTTAGTAGAAGAACGAGAGGAAAGAAACGTGGATATCTTCTTGGAAAGACAACCAGGATAAATTTCCTACCATGGCTCGTTGGGCCAGAGATATCCTATCAATTTCAGCTAGGTCAATTCCAGCAAAAAGACTCTTCTCCAGAACTGGCTTGACCATAAAATAACTCTACTTACCATCATTTTAAAGAGGAAGGAAGAAAGTTTATTTTTCTGTAAGGCAATAACTATACTTATGCCCCCGCGGGCAAAAGTTATGTGAACAAAAAAAATCGCATGTTATCATGTTTTTTTGCTTCCTTTTTAAATACATTTTTGTGAAAAAAAACTTAATTTTGACTTTAAAAGGTGACATTTTGATAGGAAATTTAATTTTGAACATATTTTTTGTACATGTATATTTACGAAAAGTAGACACAATTCATTCAAATGCACCCTAGTGTTACCGCCTCCTAATATAATAAGATCTGTATGTGTTTATAAATAAGTGTCACCTCATACCTTTATCACCAAACTGTACTCTAGGAAGAAAGCAATATAGAGAATATCATTATCTAAACTTTTTCCATACTCTTTAGCCACCATTAGCTAAATATCTCGTAAAACAAGACTTGTCTGCAAACAAAACGTTTCTCCAATCTTCCATATCCCAATTTTTATGAGCACGAGGAAACACCAAGCGTTCTCTTCTATAAGCTGCGTCAAATACATGTAGCAGGGACAAAAGGTAATAAATTTTGTTTGCTTAATTATTTGCGTACGGTCTTAAGTAAAACTATGGTACCATGAACATCTGCCAGTCTCCTAGTCAAATCTGTAGCAGTAACTGTCCGCTCTCAAGGCAATTAGAGTCTAAGAAATCGATCTCTCCCGGAGTTTGTTGCCCTTGGTCTTCTCTGTCCAGGTTTTCTTTAATAGAAACCAGTTTATCGAATTCTTTGTAATGCGTCGGATATTCTACTTCGCTAAACGCCAATAATTACTTCGATATACCGAACGGAACGGTCATCATTATACAGAGTAACAGCTAATGCTGCTTGATCTGGCCTCATTGTAAATTATTCTATTAAAAAAACTTTTCTTTTCCGAAAAAGCAGCCAACAATACATCAAAAAAGGATACAATCAATTTAACAAGCACTATTTTATAAAAAAATCGACATTTATCGAAAGCACCTTAACAAAAAATTTCTTTTCAAATTGTAGGCATGATAAATGTGCCTAAAAAACGCTGAATTTAAACTTACACATTTACAACGATCTAAAGCATTTAAAACTACTTGTTTTGCATATTAGAATTTTAAAGAAAGTAAACTAGCAAGGACCAAACATTATACCATGGACTCAACGAGTTACAAACGCAGAAGTGTTAAGAAGGCTACAAAAGGATTGCGAGGTCATAAAGCACATCAAAACAAGAAAGCTGGAATATTTAGGCCACATTACCAGAGGTGCGATAAGATATTAAGGCTCATAATGCAAGGTAAAATCAAGGGTAAAAGATTCATAGGAAGACGAAGAATTTTCTGGCTGAGAGACCTAAGAGAGTGGTATAGTTGCAGCTCAGTAGATCTTTTTAGAGCAGCCGCCAATAAGGTACGGATAGCTGTGATGATAGCCAACCTCCGATAGGAGAAGGAACTACAAGAAGAAGAAACTAGCAAGCTAGTGTAACCTTAAAAGAATGCTACATCGACGGTATTCTTTAAACTTGTCAGAAATAATCTCGATTAGCGTCGAAATATATATCATTCTCGATTCGAAAAATGCATCATAGGAAGTTCTAGCAATGACAATACAATAATGTCATTGCAATAGCAATGATTCAATGATTCAGGACGCGCTCTCTTCTTGTATAGTGGCAAAATTTTGAGATCGTCCTCGCTACCAGAGTACCTAGAAGAGGATACAACTTCCTTGTTTGGAGGTTGAGGCTCGTTTTCTCTTTTCTATTATTTCTTTATATAGTTCTCTGAGTTTTTTCTGTTTGTTGTTACGGTGGTGTCGCCGTAATGTCGGTTGGCGATTTATTAAAAGGACCTAAACCAAAACATTTTTTTTTAATATTAGAGTGCATAACAATAAATTAAAAAAAATAGTCGAAACCATTTTAAAATTTTTTGTTATTCTAAATCTAATAATTATGATTCATCAATATGGATTATTAAAACAAAAAACCTTTTAATTTCAATAAATATTTTTACGTTGCAAACATAATGCAGATACTTGTATAACTTTAATTACCAAATCATTCCGATAATACTTATTAAAATTGCAGCTTTTGCAGAACGTCCCGCGGGACAAAAATTACTGTCCTGTCCCGCGTCCCTGTCCCTACCCACAGCAAAAATAGCTGTCACGTCCCGTCCCGCGAGACAAAGTTCAGGACGATACGTCCCGCGTGCATCCCTATCGCTAACATCAGATAGTATATAGGATTCAGTACAATATGTAACAGAATCGGAACAGAAATGCACCTCTGTCTGATACCAGTTTAAGCCCAACTATTAGTTATAGATATTCGCCTTATTTAAAATATCGATTGCCTCTCAGCACCCAGCGGGCTCCGTATTGAAAGATCGACGAAAAAATCTTTCCGACATTCGTCAACTTCGGCGAACGGGCGAACGGTAATGATTCGCTTCGGGTCATTGATTGATTGTCCGCCTTACTTCGCTACTTAACATGCGGTTCTACACATTATTAGCGGGTATCTCTAGGCATCGATACTCTGCATGGTGGTCCCATCCTTCTTGCATTTGTCGGTATGGCTCTCTCTATGACTCTCCTCTAATTGCTAGAACTTCCTATGTTGCTTTTTTCGAATCGAGAATGATATATATTTCGACGCTAATCGAGATTATTTCTGACAAGTTTAAAGAATACCGTCAATGTTGCATTCTTTTAATGTTGCAATAACGTAGGTAAATTTCATAGTATGTATATAGAAAAAAAGAGTTGAGAGGTCACAAATACACATGGTTAAACACAAAAAACAACAAAGCCTCTAATAACAAGTAATAATAATGTACAGTGGTATATTGGAACACGTATAATTTAAAAAACGCCCCTTTTAATGGAAACAAATTTCGCTCGTGAAAAAAAGAGAAACAAAAGAAATTGTTAAATTATTTTAAAAGTTTTACTATTTCTACTCCTTGAGTTACACCTAAATCCCTCCTTGTATGGGGAGAAGAAACGGAAAAATTGGACTTATTAAGAATCTGTACTCAGTAGAAAAAATGATTCAAATAAAAAATGTAGCTGAGATAATTAACAAAAATATTTATTAGTACCTTTTGTGTAGAATGAACCATCCTCTCAGAGACAAAGCTTGAAAAGTCCGACGATTTTAAATGTCAATTTAAATAAAATTTGTAAAAAGTCGATATCTTTTGATCAGAGTGTCCTATCGACAAAAATCAAAATGTGATTTAAAGGTGAAAAGTGCAGCTTTCGTATATAAGTTTCGTGTTTTGCCTCAAATAAAGTTAGTTTCTATAAATCTGGAAAATAAATAAACGTTACGCGACTTTTGTTATTTTTTATGATTCTCATAAGATCAATAACATTTTTCACTTCTTTTACCGGTCGCTGTCGAATTTCAATAACTAAAGCCTAATCTTTAAAACTTGTACCATGAAATTTCGATTTTGAGTTTTTTAATATACCTAAAAAACGATGAATTGAAACTTTCACACTAAAATGCTTTTGCGTATTGGATGGAATTTGTAGCTGAAGTTATGTTTTATTAAGAAACATACTTGTTTAATAAAAAAAGCAGTTTTAAATGCTTCAGATTGTTTTAAACGTGTAGGTTTAAATTCAGTTTTTTTACGCACATTTCATATGCCTCATATTTGATGCCCAAACTCAAAACCGAAATTTCATGATAATGGTCTTGATAGATTAGTTTTTTACACTGGAAATTACATACTAAGTGGTAACTGAAAGTGATCAATATTATTGATCCTCGTAATGATAATCGTAAAAAATATCAAAATAGCGCAACGATTTATTTAACACCTTTATAGAAACTAAGGTACTATTCTAGGTACCAGAAATATTAGAGGAAATAGACTTGTACAATTCTGCGTAGAAAACAATCTGTTAATCTGTTAATAGCCAATACCTTTTTCAAACAACATCCTAAAAGGCTGTACACATGGAAATCACCTGCAGACAGAAAAGACAGACTTGTTAGAAATCAAATTGACTTCATTTTGCTCAATAATACCTTTAAGAAGTACATACAATCTACGAAAACATATTTTGGAGCTGATAACATAGCGATCACAATCCAGTTATAATCAATTTTAGAATAAAAAGATTTCTCAAAGTCAAAAAGAAAACAGTGACAAGAAAAATAGAAATCTCACAACTGAAGAACCCTGAACCGAAAAAAGAAATGAGTATCAAGCTTGAGGAAGAAATAAAAACGATCGAAAACTTTGTACAGACAGACATTGAAGTAACATGGACTGCTCTTAAAACAAAAATAACAAAGATACAAGAAGAAGACAGCGGGTTCATAAAACACAACAAAAAACAAGAATGGATAACGCAAGAGATCATGGACCTCATGGACGTAAGACGAAAACATAAAACAAGAATAGAATAGAATACAAGCGAATCAACAAAATCATTAGAAAAAAGTGCAGGGAGGCGAAAGAAAACTGGATGTCAACAAAATGCCTAGAAATCGAACAACTTCAGGAAAAATACGACACCTTTAATATTCATAAAAAAAGTAACAGAAATGACAGGTAGACACAAAAAGAGACAAGCAACAATATTAAAAAATGATAATAACGAAATAATTATGGGTACAGAAGACAAACTAGAAAAATGGAAAGAATACATACAAACTCTTTTTAACGACGATAGACCTTGTTCTCCACCATCCACAGATAACCGAATCAATAAAAAAGGCCCAGAAATAACCAAACAAGAAGTGATTCAAGCAGTAAAATCTCAGAAAGATGGAAAAGCCACTGGTCTAGATAATATCAATGTCGAAATACTAAAACTAATTGCAGATAACAAAAGTAAAAGCCTAGATTTAATAACAGCACTATTCAATAAGATATATGACACAGGTAAAATACCAACAGACTGGCTAAAATCAACATTCGTAGCATTACCAAAAAAATCGAATTCCTCACAATACGATGATTATCGAATATTAGCTTGATGTCTCATGTCCTTAAAACTTTTCTCAAAATTATCCACACACGAATTTACACGAAGTGCGAGTTCCAGATGAGTGACACTCAATTCGGATTTCGAAACGGATTGGGAACACGAGAGGTTCTTTTTGCTTTAAATGTGTTAACGCAACGATGCAGAGACATGAATGTAGATGTATATGCACGTTAAAAATTTTTTGCGAATTCTGCACTTTTTTCTTTTAAAACACATTTTGATTTTTGTCGATAGAGCACTCTGATCAAACGTTATAGAATTTTTATCGTCGAGTTGATACAAATTTTATTTAAAACTGATTTCACGCGCATAACTGACATTTAAAATCGCCGGTCACTTCAAGGGTTGTTCCTGAGAGAAAGGTTCATTTTACACAAAAGGTGCCAATTAATATTTTTGTGTAAAATTGTCTCAGCATTTTTTATTTGAAACATTTTTTATACGGCAAACATATTCCTGATAAATCGTTTTTTTTTTCTACAAGGGGGTTTTTAAGGGAAAGCCGGGGATAGGAGAAGTAAACATTTTTGCAAATTTTCTGGGGTCCAAAAATTACATTTTCAGCAAAATTTAGCTTGTTCATATAATTTTTAGATATTCAGCGGCATTTTCGTCTCTAACGTCTGGGGTATAGGTATAATTACACTAATGGCACTGCTCTATGGCTGTGGAACTTTTCCAGTTTGTAAACATCTATTAAGTTAAAAAAATTTTAATTTGTTTTAATTTAAGTTTTTTTACTTTTTATAATATACAGATAACAAAAGTCACTGGACACGTTAAATTCAAAAGTTTTCTTCTTTTAGTTTTGTTGAATTGCTGTGCAATAATTAGATATATTTATCAAAATATAAGTGGCCTCTATCCATTCGTTTTTCATTAATTCGTGTCATAGGCACTGCAAAAAAATCGAAAACTGCAATAACATTCTTGATATGTGCGATATGTCAATTTTTGATTAAACGTAGACATTTTTCCAGTATTTTTGAATATTTTACATTTACGCCTAAACTGTCCTCCGGAGGCGTGTCAGCCGGGAGCTGACAGCCGTGCCGGACGCATCAAGGAATTTGGATATCGGTCAAAATACTTGGGAATTCCAAGTTTGGCCAAATCCAAATTTCTAATTGATTCGATGCAGGGAAATTCCACTTTTGCTACGTAAAACAAAGGATTTGTTTTACATAAAAGCAGGTAGATTTTCTCTCATCGATCAGTCGAGCTTACCTCTTCTACTGTAGACCTAGTCGGTGCTATTATTGTTCCAACTAAGTTATTGTTTTATTTCTGATTTCCTATATACCATTTTTTTATTTTAGCATTATTGTATATTCAGACCTTTTCAGGTTAGAATATTACATTAATCTATATTTGTTCATGTACTGATTGTTTGATATTTTATTTAAATATTTTGATTGTTTATTTTTCTTGTATTTTGTGTCTAAGTTGTTCTTCCGTAAGTCAAGAAACACTTAGCAATATTTCCACATCTTTTCTATATTTGATTTTTTTTATTTTCTATTATAAGTCGTTCTTCCGTAAGTCAAGAAACACTTATTTGTGCATTTATTTTACTATATTTGATTCTCTTGTTTATTTTCTGTTCTAAGTTGTTTCTTCCGTAAGTCAAGAAACACTTAGACATATTTCTATAATCTGTTTCATTTTTGCATTTCTCGTTTTATATTTTGAGTATTTTATTTTTCCACTCTAAGTCGTTTCTTCCGTAAGTCAAGAAACACTTAGAAATATTTCCATATTTTACTCTCACATTCACATATTTCATTTATCTATAATTCGTGTCTTAAGTTGTTTCTTCCGTAAGTCAAGAAACACTTAGAAACATTTTTTTTCTTTGCAATATATTTTTATACCATTTAATTTACTTGTTTACTAAGTTATTCCTTCCGTAAGTCAAGGAATACTTAGATCATTTTTACCTATCTGTTTTCCATTTTTGCTCTGTTACTTTGTAACTGTTCCTTGGAACCGTTACCTATAACAGATATTTGTCACTGGAACTGTTATTTATAACAGAGGTGGTATTTAACCTTTCTACCAGCGACAAACCAAAGATGGTGAATACCCGATCCAATTCCGGGGATAGGAAGAAGCCCGAAGAGCCGGCGATGGGTCCTACAGGCCCAAATGCCCCCTCTCGGCAACAAAACTAGGCTAATAATCACCTCAACCTGTTTTAATAGAAATGGGACTTAAATAATTTAATTTCACATTCTTTAGGAGTTTGTATGATAATCATTTACTTAAGCTCTGGTTTCCTCAAATGCGGTATCTTCAAATTGCGATCGCAATATTGCGGCGAATGACGTCATAGAAAACTGTACCATGCACAATGATAGCAGTGGTTTTCAAGGAAGCGTTGGAAGCCAACGAAACGCAATATGACGGCGCCGGTATATTGAATTCAAGGCGAGGCGAGATAAAATCAAGATGAAATGATTTATTCTTTGCATCAATGGCAAAAATAGCTAAAGAGTTGCCAAAAGTAGTTTAGGCTAGGCTTCGAATGCAAATTGGAAATTTAGTAGGAAATGCAGAGATTGAACAATTATCATCATTGACAAGTTCTGAATGTGTGTATAGACCATCATCAGCAGGTAGCTCCACATCAAACATTATATTTGTTACCGATGGTGTAACTTCAATGGGACCATCCGCTACTTTAGTAGTGGCGGAGCCTGGCCTAAAATACTTTATAAATACTTGTTTCTAAATGTATCAAATAAATGTACATTTCTTCAAAATAAAATTATATGTAAGATATGTATATGTCCTATGTGTTACTTTTGTGTTGTAGTCAATAGTAATGGAAATATATATATACAAGGATTTCCACAGTTTTCACTGTATTCCTTCACTCAACCGTTTTCTCCAATTTTTCCTGTTTAGCCAGTCCCCTTCCTGTAGGTTTCTTCTACTCATTGCTTCGTCCACCTCATCTCTGAAAGATCTTCGGGGTCTGCCTCTCTTTCTTCTTCCTATCGGGCTCCACTCTGTTATTCTATTTATCCACCGATTTTGGTCTGCTCTTCTGACATGTCCGTACCATGTTAATCTCTTCTGTTCGATGTAGTCTATTATGTCGGAGTTCATTCCCATTCTCCTCTTAATCTCCATGTTATTTATTCTGTCTCTTCTTGTTACTCTGCAGCTTCACCTTAGGAATTCCATCTCTGTTGCTCTTATTTTGTTTTTGGTTTTCTTATTTATTGTCCAATTTTCACACCCATAAGTGAGGATACTTCTTGCCATGGTATTATATATTTTTTTCTTTGTTTTCATGCTGATGTTCTTATCCCATAGTACCGGGTTCAATTTTCGTATGCAGTCTCTTGTTTGTCCTAGTCTATTTTTTATATCTTCCTCCGTTGTTCCTTTGTTTGATATTATGAAACCTAAATACTTATACTTGTCTGTTCCTTTGATTTGTTTACCTTCGTCTATTTCCAGCTGTTTTATTTCTGTATTCTCCGTTGTTAGGTATTCAGTTTTCTTTAGGTTTATTTCCATCCCATTCTTTGTATATTCCTGCTCCAGTTTTCTCATCATAAAACTGAGGTCATCCTCGTCTTGTGCGATCACTATTTGGTCGTCGGCAAAACTTAGCGTATATAGATATTCGTTCCTTACTGGTATACCCATTCCTTCGCACTTTCTTTTCCATGGTTTCAGGGTTTTTTCCAGGAATATTTTGAACAGGGTGGGGGATGTGGAGCAACCCTGTAGTAGTCCCTTTGTCGTCTTAAATGGCCTGCATATTCTATTGCCCGTTTTGATAGCTACTTCGTTATTCTTGTAGAGGGCTTTTACCGCGTTTATTAATCTTCGTGGAACTTCGATGTCTTCCATTGCTTCCCATAGCTTGGTTCTAGGTATTGAGTCATATGCCTTCTTAAGATCAACAAAAGCCAGATGGACGGATCTATTTTTGGCCATTCTTTTTTCTATTAGTTGTTCGACCGTGTAAATGTGATCTAAGCATGCTTTCCCCGCTGTGAAACCTGCCTGGTCTTCTCCGATTTTATCTTGTATATATATTTCTAATTTTTCCTTTATGGTCTTTCCATACAGTCTGCCTATAGACGATATAATGCTGATTCCCCGATAGTTTTCGCAGTTTTTTCTATTTCCTTTCTTGTATATTGATGTCATATATGCTTGGGTCCATTCTGCCGGTAAGTCTTCTCCATTCAGTGCTCTCTCAAACATTTTATGTATCATACGGAATAACTTTTCCGATCCGTTTTTTATCAATTCATTTGGTATTCCGCCGGGGCCTTCTGCTTTTTTGTTCTTTAAAGTTTTGATCGTTCTTTTTACCTCAGCTAGGCTTAATTCGATTTCGTCATGTGTGTAGATTTCTATTCCGTCTATTTCTGATTGTTTGAATTCGGGGCGGTCTTCGGTTAGCAATTTTTTATAGTATTCTTGCCATTCGTTTTCTTTGATTTGACCGATCTTGATTTTCTCTGTCTTATTTCTTTGGAGCGACTTTAAGATGCGCCATGACTCTGAATTTCTCGTTCCTCCTATGTGCTGTTCTATCTCTGTGCATGTTTTTCCCATCTTTCATTTTTTTCATTTGCTACTTTTCTTTTCACTTCTTTATTTTTTTTTCTGTATAGTTCCAAGTCCTCATAGTTTTTTGTGTTCAGGTATTTTATATGAAGTTCTTTTTTCTCTTTTATGCATGTTAGTGTGTCTTCGGTTAATTTCGTAGTTTGTTGGGTGTATTTTTGGTCCACTTCTCCAAGAGCTTCTAGGGCTGCTGTCTTCATGCAGGTTTTTATGTGTTCGTATGTTTGTTCTAATGATTCATACCGAAACTCTTCTAGCTTTTGGTCTAATCTTCGCTTATATAGGTCTTTTATTGAGTCTTCTTCTAATAAATTGATTTTGAATTTCTTTTCTTGTGTTGAGCACGTATTGACAGGTGTAGCCGGAGCCGTAACTTGGTCAGACTCTCCCTGGGTCGGTTTCTGTTGGGTCCATATGAAGGGGAATTCCATCCAAGCGATTACTAGTTTGTGATCTGTGCCGCATTCTGCACCTCGCTTTACTCTTACGTCTTTTATTTTTATCGAGCTTTCGTGGTTTACTATAACATAATCAATAATAGACCTCAATTTTCTTGTTTCTTGTGTCCAAGTGTATTTGTGTATGTCTTTATGTTTGTAGAAGCCGTTTGTGATCTTTAAGTTGTTTATTTCGCATAGCTCAATCAATCTCTCCCCGTTATCGTTCATTATATCCTCTCCAAATCTACCAACTGTTCTGTCGTTTTCTTTTCTTCCTGTTCTTCCATTTAGGTCGCCGGTGATAATTATTTCTTGGTTCTTCTTTCTCTTTTCGATTTCTTCTTGCAGTTGTTCTATGAATTGTTCTTTTTCTGCAATTGAGCTGTCTTCTGTTGGACCGTATACTGCTAGTAAGATAATTTGTCTTCCGTATACTTTTAAGTTAAGCTTGGCAATTCTTTCGTTTATTGGTTCCCAGTTTTCGATTGCGTGTTCCCATTTCTTTTTCAGTATAATTGCAATTCCTGCTTTTGCCCTTTCTTTCTTATCTATTCCGCTCCAACAGTGAATGACTTCCCCCATTTTTTCGGTACCGTTTCCTTTCTTTTTCGTCTCAGTCATTATCATTATATCTAGTTTCATTCTTTCGAATTCCGCTATTACCTCTTTGTCCTTTGTTCGCCATCCTTGTACGTTCCATGTGCCGAGTGCGAGTTTTCTCTGGCTTTTCTTTTTTTTGTTGTTGTTGTTTGGTTGAGTTTTGAAGCTGGACTTCTTTCACTTAAAGCAAAACTGCCCCCTCCCCCGTATCCGATGGGGCTCCCTCCTTCAGAGGTGTGGGTTACCACCCGGGGATTAATCTTTGTTTTTTTCATTTTGCCCTTTGTTTTTCAGCCCTTGAGGTTTTTTTCTATGTGCCAGGTTGCTAACGCCTGACGCCAAAACCCCCTTTTGGACGACCTAGTATTCAGCCGCCCACTCTGGGTCAGACGCTGTTCGTAGCCGTCCACTCTGGATCAGCCGCTACTATTGATTTTATACAATCCCTAAAATCCAGGGATGCCACTTCCGCCATCCACGCCGTACCGAAGATCTTCTTCTCCGCCGTGCCTACCGTTGTGGTCTTCACCTGTATCCCTAGGCAGGGATGGAATGGCAGTAATGGAAATACATACCTTAAAAACAGGCATAATTGATCAGGAGTCAATGAATTTGGAACACGGTTTGTTGGTATTGCACAAAGATCGTCTTTTATATATCCTAGGACAAAATCAAATAAGACCGGCGTCAGCCGAAAATATTCTCTGAACTTATTTTCGTTAGTATATAAATGCCGACAAATCAAATTTTGGTATGCACCCTCTACGGTTCTATTTTTAAAAAGGTCAGATTCACTTCTTTTATTATTCTCTTTCTCTGATTCCTCGCCATCTAGCACTACTAAAAGAGCAACATCGAGGTCCTCCATGGTCGCTCGTTTTCAACGCAATTAGTACAGACGACGCTTTCTAAGTTTACACATTTCATTGCCGCAATAAAGGAACTTGATTTTTCCACCGCAATCTGACTTCATTCATCGCAATATTACGGTCGCAATTTGCCGGTACCGCTTTCGAGGAAACCAAAGCTTTATTATGACAAATGTGACAAAAAAAGTATGAGAAGAAAAAATGAAAACTAAACCATTGGCGTATTTAACTAACTCTTTAAACAGGTAAATTTAAAGTTTTAAGTGTATTACATTTTAAATAAATGAAATAAAGTATTAGACCGAATTTAAAAAATTTAAGACTAATGTATGGGGAATTTCAAGGGCTTTAAAACGATATCATATTTGACCCTTATTGCTATTAAAAAATGTTTGATTGATTCCTACCCTGGCTTAGGGGTCAAAGCAAAATAATCAAGAATACCGGAAAATTGTGACCTCGATCAATCAAAAATCAACGTGTTGCTATTTTTTTAATGTTGTCGCAGTTTCTGATAATACTTCTGTTTTGTTTGCGTCCGGTCACCCTGTATAATTAATTTGAAAATAGCAAAGTTTTTCTGACAAAAGATTACAATGATCTTTATACAGGATTGTTCAAAGCAGAAAAATAATTAATAAATAAGTACACCGTAAGGATTTAAAGTACCAATAATGTCTAGAATTCTAAATAAAAAAAAAAATCAACTATTTTTTTATCTTATTTATTCAATAGATTCAATAGATTCAACAGATTTTAAAGATTACAAAAATATTTTTTCTATTTTTTCCAATTTTATTTCCAATTTCCAATTCCAAAATTACTACTCCACGGGGGACAGTGAATCTCTGAAACGGCAAATCTGAAACATAAAATTCGAAAAGGGTTTCCAAAAGCAGTGTCCTTACGTGATAGTTTACCAGAAAAATTAAAAATTCTTAAAAAAAATGGCGGACATTTGAATAAATTGTTTAAAAATTTACCTTTTCTTAAACTTCTTTTAGTCACAAAAATTTTATCATTTTTTTTTTGGTTAAATTGTATTATACAGAGAAAATATAGAGAAAAATTTAAATTAACAAAATGGATCAAGATTTAATGAAGATAATCAAGAAAAATAATAATAAAATTTTTGTAACTGAAAAAAGTCGAAACCAAGGTTAGTTTTTAAACAATTTTTTTAAATGTTCAAAAATTCAAAAATTTTATTTTTTTTTAAGATTTTTTCATTTTTCTGGTAAACTGTCACGTAAGGGCACTTCTTTTTAAAACCCTTCTCTAATTTCATCCTATAGATTTACCGTTCCAGAGATCAACCATGGAGCAGTAATTTTTGAATTCCCCCGACAGGAAGAAAGCCCTTAGGACGTCCACGAATGCGATGGAGAGACAATATATGGTCAGATCTAAGAACAATGGGGCTACCCACTGACCCAACTATTATGGACGACCGTTCAAGATTGAAGTAAGTTGTGCAGTCAGCCAAAACCCACCCCGGGTTGTAGTGCTACGAGAAGAAGAAGAAGAAGAAGAAGTAATTTTTGAACGAAAAATTTTAGCGCCATTTTTAAAATACAGGAACAATGGAAAAAAACAGAAAAAACTCTTTTGTAATCTGCAAAACTCATATAAATGATACGATACAAAGAAATTGTTGAAAATGTGTCATTTTTTATCATTCTAGACGGTAATAGTACCTAAAACCAAAGTTGCATGTGTCAGTGGCGGAGAATAAAAGTTTACTTTACCATAGCGAAATAATTATAAAACGGTAATAGTTACTTGACTTGCTTTCCCAACTCCGATTATGGCTGAATACTTAAAAACTTTACTCCGAATATCTTATCTTGTGATGTAATTTAATTATTAGTCTCATTGCATGCTAACATGTAGATATTAGTATGATTTATAATTATTGATTGTTAAGTGACCAGCTTTTACTCGATCGATTATTGTTTAACATTATTACTATTAAATATAGCAGTAATGAGTTCTGGTGTCTGAAGTTATCATGTATTATTAAAATTATCTTATTTAAATAACCTGCTTAGTAATTGTTTATACAATACTGGGCAACAAAAACAATATAATGTTTTGTCCCAAAAGTTTTATTGACTGATTCTTATTTTTACACAGTAAATTTTACACTGAATCCAAAAATGGTAATACATAGTTTTTTTTCTATTAATTACATTATGTATGTACACATTCTTGTGACAGTCAAATACAAACAACATATTTTTTATCTATTTACAGCTATACAGATATGGGTTTAGTACATTAAAAAGTGGTTTTAAGGAATTTTATTGAGTATTTTGCTACTCTTCTCGCACATCTCTTTTAACGATCAAGCAGTAGTACGTAAAATATCTTCATAAAAACGTTCTTTATGTTTATATTCAATATTTTGTAGGAGAAAGTTTAAGTGGGGATAAAAGCAATGGATTTTAAGAAACACATTGCAGTCCAAATTATTGTAGGCTTTTAGTAAATTCTTGATATATTCCTTGTAGTTGTCATCTTATATACTATAACGCTAAGCCCTTTTCTTGTCCACCACTTTACTCAAAAACCATATTAGATAATTAAAATATTTTTTCGGAATATTATTAGTATTACGTATGAGATTGTCAAGATATACTTTTGGTACAAAAATTCACTTCCGGTTTTGAGATGACCGAAAGTTAAAATTGACTTTAAGTTTTAGACCCCACAATGCATATATGGATCGAAAGGTCTCGTCGAGACGAATCTAAATATGTACTTCCGGTTGCGATCCGACACCGGAAGTGACCCGAAACGCGCATAAAACGTCAAGATAGAGCAAATCTGACACCGGATTCGTAATCAGCATGCAAAATTACCTGCTAAATGATATCCATGTCGACATTTGATGAACTAAAAATTGCATTCCGGTTTTGAGGTCGACTTCCGGTTTCGTTTTTATTAGTCAAATCAATAGAGAATTCAACGTAGAGTTCAAAAATGTGAGTTCACAAAATTATCATTTATAGTTTTTGAGTTATTGATAAAAATATTTTTACTTCCGGTCATTGTATATATTGTATATTTTTCTCGCAAAATAAAAATTTCATTTAAAAAACTCGATGTCGAGTTGGTCCGCTAGTCGTTATAGTTTCTTAGTTTTTAACCATATTTTCGAAACAGGTGTGTGCTCTTTTTTCTAAGACATTTAGTGAGCTTTTGAACTTGTTATAGTTTACCATATCTCTTATTGGTGGACCTAAAAGCCCTATTTGATTATCGCATCACTTAGTCTAGAAAACTTTTCTTCTAAGTTAAAAAGCTTGTCCATTCTTGTCCATAGCTTTGAAAATGTGTTTCATCAATCCTAAGTTGATATGCTCTGATGACAGGTTAACTTTTTTAGGATCAAATAAAGGCGTGTTTTCAACATTTTTCTTACCAGGTTCAAGAATTTTCCGCTTGAGTCATGATTTTTTTATATTGGGTCTTACGAACTAGGCTGTCCTAATTACAAACGAAGCAGCAAAACTTTATATCTAGCCTGCAAGACAAGTAACATAGCAATTTTCTTTAATATCTCCACATAAGTTCCATCTGTATCTATCATATTGGATATTTTCGAAAATCAGTTTCATATTGCCATATGTCTCTTTCATGTTTGTAGAATGGTCCAAAGGGATCGAAGAAAATTGGTTACCGGTATACAATAGAACAGCCTTAAGGCTAACTTTGAATAAACACCAATCTTTTGGTGCATGCTTATCTAAAGTGTTCGTGACTGCTGAAATATCCGTACAATACACTAACACTAATTCTTGGGAAAAAAATTCTTAAAGTTCTTTTGTATTTTTCAAAGCAACCTACTTTAGTACTTTTGCCAAGTAAGTTCTAACTCTTAAGGCCCCAACAGTTGCACTTATTTTAGGTTAATTCAAATTACGAACCAAATCATTAAGGTCACCTTGAGTTTATAAGTGATGCTACTTTAAAATTAGGATCTTGCATATCATTATTTTCTTTTTGATCTGGTTCAGGATATGTACTATCACTAGTTTCTATGGATTTTGGGGGAGAAGGTATTAGTACTTCTTGACTATGCGTGACAGGTCGGATCGCTGAAGGTAAGTTGGGATATTTTAAAGTGTGTTTTGATTTACTTGTTATCCCTGTTGTTATTGTTAAGCAAAAGTAACAGACTGAAGTATAATCTGTCGGTTTTCTCTACATAATTGCATCCGAAAATGGTATGTAGCAAGAACCGTTAGACCATTAAGTCAACATTCTACAGCATATTACAAAACATATGTGTGGGGCTCAGTTTTTGTCCTGATTACACACCTTACAACTAAAATAAACTTTATACCATTTTTTTATCAAAGTAGCAAAATTTCTTCTTTGCGATTTAAAAGTACTCACATAACAAAACGTATTCGGATGGGTTAGATGTCCGAAAGGCACAACAAAATTTGTGTAAAAGCATGTAACTTGATGAATCAAAATTTCGGTGACCAACCAAACCCCCCCTCCTCCCAGAGGCAAATTCTAGGTGCGCTACTGCCACAACGCACTAACTAAGCTAGAGTCAACAAGAGCGAACGTGTAGCGACGTGTCTGTGACCTTGTGTGGGACCTTGTCTGTGACCTTGTGAAAACAGGCAAGGCTCACTATCATTACATTGAATGTACATCTGTATATATATATATATATATATATATATATATATATATATATATATATATATAGTATATATATATATAGTATATATATATATATATATATATATATATATATATTATATATTTAAAGAAAACCTTATGTCATAGACTATTTTTTATTATATTAAAATTATATTAATATAATATATTATATATATATATAATTATTATAATATATTTTTATTTTTTTGCGTCACATAAATATACAACGATGACGGTGTTCCGACGCGCGAGTAATTGACCCTGCGCGAAAAAGTTAATTTCGTAAAATTTTAACGGCTGGCTTTGTGATTTGTTGATTGTCATTGCAAAAGCCAAACGCACCGGAAATTGTAATCGTTTAAAATCAAATGGTATGTTGGTTGGAATCATAGGTATGCGCGGGATCAAGATATGCTCTTCTTTGTATTTTTCCTTGATGATCGTTGCCTCAATAACATTAGCCTTTTCACAGTCAGTGTCGTTTCATTGCACAGTCTGGGTTGATTAATATTACGCAGCATAATGACAACTGATCTTACTTTTAATTGTATCCTGGTTTATAACTGTTTTTAACTGTTAAACACGCTTAATAAGCTCGGCTCAGCAAATTAGTAATAAATTTATTTGAGCATTACACTGTGAAGGTAAAATGATAATTGTATCCGTAACTAGTAGGCTTGATGCATAATCAATAATAATAGCCGAAAACTGTGTAGAGTTTTTAGAGTGAGAGAAGGCTTATTATGTGAGAAAAACAGGAAACAGGCTTTGTTTCCATCCCTACTCAGTGCTGTTTACCGCGTAAGAAGTGACACTGATGGACGCCTAGGAATAACTAATCTAGTGATAATTGATCAGTTATTGACCAGGGTTAAATTAATTAAATTATTAATACGGCTATTAAAACATAAGGGATAGTGATAGAAGGGTAAAAATTAAATTGTATGTGCTGTTTAATGCAACAATATAAAAAAATTAAAATTAAAAAGTTTTTAAAAATTTTTGCAGTGGATCACTCTTATCACTCAAAAAATATTACTACCCATTATCAGACCTATGGAATAAACATACAAAATTAAAACGTTTATAAACATAAAAATCGGTCAAGCCGTTTCGAAGGAGTATGGCAACTAAATATTTGACACTAATATGGCTAATAAAAAATAAGAGTTTGAGATAGAATGGTGGAAATTAACGGTTGTATGCATTTTTTATTGTCACATCATAAAAAAAACTTTATACCAAAAATAAAAAAAATGTTGTGTGGTTGACCACCCTTGCTGCTTAGGGTTATAAAAAATAAAACCGATTCACAGACCTGCCAAACATACATATAAAATTTTATAAAAATCGGTCAATCTGTTTTGGAGGGGTGTCGTTACTAACTCTGTGACACTAATACGGTTATAAAACATAATGGTTGGTGATAGAAAAGTGAGAATTAAAGGTTGTATGTATTTTTTAAGGCCACATCATAAAAGAATAAAAATTAAAACATTTTCTCCATAAAATAAACAAAAATGTTCAAAGTTATAAACCTGTTAGTCCTAAAAAAGTGTTCCGCTAATTTGGTGGAGCACTATAGTATTTATAAATCGAAAAAAACATAGATAAATGGTTAAATTCTACCATAATCATTTTGACTAAAAAACCAAGTGCAAGTCAAAAAAATAATCTTTAATTAATAAGTTTGATAGACCACGTTTTAAAGCAATTTCAAGGAGTTATTCATATGCGCATGTTTTTCTTAATTCTATACATGTCAAGAGAAAATAGGTGCTATACAGTTTGATGTCACACATGGTATGGGTGTATGAGAAGCTTTTGTTCTATCTATACAAGTTTTAATTCGAGGTTGTCGTGATGAAAATGTTATTTAAAATAAAATTGGAAGATACACAAAGTTTTTTTACAGTGTAATTGTATAACTAACTGCAAATAATTTGTATTAAAACAAAAGATCATCAACCTCATTTAACCCAACTGTGTTTTCCATATCTTTTTAAGAATTTTTTCATACTTTGAGAATTTTTGTGGCGGACACTAATGGAGCATAACGAATATCGATACAGTTCACTGCTGGTGTTGGCTTTATAACCATTTGACCATAAACCATAAACATGTCATTAATACAACACTATCGTGGTAGAAGTTGCTTCTTTCTTTTTATTTCTCTTCTTCTTCCGACATGCTTTGTTAACTCAGAGTGGGTGGGTGCCCAACTGAAATAGACTACGAAATCGTTTATTTCTGGTTTGATTTAAACGTCAACGTCACTGATAAAGCATTTTGTTTCGACTTAATAGATTTTTATTTTATTAAAACAATGAGCACTTATAAATCATAACTATTGATTAGAAAGCGCGATAAAGAGATCATAATTTATTAAATTTATTATGTTTTCTAGTTAAATAAACATTCTAAAATATTTTTAAACAACTTTTTTACATTGGTAACAAATGCAAAATTTGTATTCTTACTTAAACTTTCTCTCCAAGGTGATGAATTTAATTTTTAGTCGTATACGGAAACAAATTATAAATAATCTTAAGCTTATGACTGATAATTTAAAATCTTTCACTTAGAGAGTGAAAAAACATTTTTGCTTATTTAAGACATTTTCTGGCGCCAGGTTAAATAACTTTGAAATTATAGTGTTTCCTTAACATACACCACTATTTATTTTAACTCTGTCTGTCTTTATTTATACTCATTGACTTTAAAACATGAATTTTACTATTTTTGTTGAAAATAAGCCACAATTTTACTTTAAAATAAGTTGATTTGACATTTCGATTTCCACTTCGACAATCTTTTTCAAAATACAAAACATTAATAAATTAAACTAATTTTTGTTATTTAGTAAAATAATCTTCTTAAAATTTAATGTTACCTGACTCATTTATGTTGACAATTCAGACATATATTATATTTCACAGGGAAAATAAAATTCCTGTAGTTGGCTGTATACCAGAAATCACAAAAGTTTTATTTAAAAATCCTTTATAAAAGGTATATATACTAAGTGACATAGAAATCCGAACACCCAGTTTAAAGGATTTTATTTCAATAAAATTTGGTGTAATTTATTTATCTTACTGAAAAAAACAAGTGATAAAGTTTTTAACCTTATCAGTTGGAGATTCCGGTTTTTCTACTTTTTGTTTTTAAATTCACTAACAATCTAAAAATGAATATTTCAGCCGCAGTAAAGATCCAAATTTGGCGGATTGTGGCTCTTGACATTCTTTACGATTGGTTACGATGCCTAGAATACTAAGACCTGTACGATTTCGTCAACCTAGTGAGTTTGATAGGGACCGTATAATGGAACTTCGGGTAGCTGGACTTTCTTTTCGGGAAGTTGCAGTTAGAGTGCAAAGAAGTGTAGACACCGTGGTTAGGTGTTATCAGGCATGGCTTCAAGAATGCCGTACGCAAAGAGCACGGGGCACTGGACGCCGCCGTAGAACAACAGACCGTGAAGATCGCCGCCTCAGATTATTGGCCTTAAGAGACCGTTTCTCCACTACCAGCTCCATTGCAAATGAATGGTTTGTAGAACACGGAAGACCTATTGGCATGCGAAGTGTTTAATGACGAATGAGAAGTTTTGGCCTGTTTTCATACCGACCACACTGGGTCCTCCCTTTAACTCCAGAACACCGCCGTAATCGCCTTCAGTGGTGCAGAGAACGGTCAGTCTGGAATCAGGAATGGAACAGTATTGTCTTAAGTGACGAGTCTCGATTTTGTGTAGGCATGCACGATGGTCGAGCGAGAGTTAGAAGGCGACGTAGTGAAAGGAGAAATCCACAGTTTTTTGTTGAAAGACATGTTCATCACACTGTTGGAGTTAGTTAATCTTCATCAGAGTTAACATGAACGCGCAGCGTTATATCCAAGAAGTTCTAGAACCTCAACTTTTACCCTATCTTGACACCCTGGCAAATCCAACTTTCCAACAAGGTAATGCCCGACCACATGTTGCAAGAGTCACAATAGACTTCTTTCAACATAGTGATATCACATTGTTAGCATGGCCATCAAGATCTCCCGACTTATCCCCAATTGAGCGTGTGTGGGATATGATGGGTAGGAGATTGCTCAATTTGCAACGTCCTCCTCAGACTCTACAAGCACTTCAAGAGGAGATGGTGGTTTCCTGGAATGAGATACCACAAGAGGATATTGACCACCTGATCAGAATCATGCCTAGGTGCGTTGGAGAACGCGTAACACATCGGGGTGCATCCACACATTATTAAAGGTAAAAGGGCTTTAAAGCAATGCAATCATTTTGAAATTTTAATCACTTACTTATTATGCTTCATTAAGTACTTATACAAAAATTTATTAACATAAAATCATTTAAACTGGGTGTTCGGATTTTTATGTCACTTAGTATAATTAAAAAACCCTTTAGAGATACATCACAACAGAACGTTTTCGGATTTATAAGTCCATCATCAGCGTATTTACCTGGAATAAGTATTTCCAAAATTATAATTTTCTCTTTATTAAGTTTCTATATTTAACAAATTCACACATACAACAGTTTAACCGTGAGTCATCAACAAATGGTAATTACAAACATACGGCCTTATTAATCTTTTAGTTATCCTGGGTACATTAGATTTGCCTACTTTAATCCAAATATTCTCTTCCAAGTCATTCCTTCTATAAAATTATTCTACAATTTTCTAACATAATATTTTAAGATACATTACACAATAACCCCACATTACAATAAAATTCTTCCTTTCTGTTTTTTTAGTAGGTTTCTTTATTCCACTGTATCCACACCAAGGCAGCTCACACTTCTGTCTTCATTAATTAACAACTCAGTATGATAGACTTATCTTCCATTTAGGTTTTGAGTACCAGATGTTAATTTAAAACATATAGAGCCTTACCATTATTTCATTTTATTGTTACGATAAATATTCTGGCGTATAAAACTGTAAATATATTATGACTAATTCTTTTCTATTCTAGTTATTTCGGCGCTCAGTTGAAATACCTGTTTACCTAATGAGTCACCCACGACTTGAAATTTCCAGAAGCAGGCCGAATAAAACCAGTATGAGTGACCTTCTGGGCTCTTCGATGGGGGATCGCGGCGATTCCGGAACTAACGGCGTTTTATATTTAAAGAGGAATTTTGTTGTAAACAGGACAGTTAGTTTTTGAACATCGCGTCGAGTTTTTAAAATGTAACGCACGTATTATAACAAATGTAGATAAATTTTATAATTATTAGTGTGAAATAAATTAGTAATAAAGACTTTAATAAATTTGTAAGTGTTATAAATAGAACCTTTAATAATAAATAAAAACAATAAATTAGATTAATAAAAACAGTTCATTATCCTTGTTTCTTTAGGTACAGGTACTGATGCTTGCCTACTTCAGATTCAAATAATATTTTAAAGTTTTTACATACATACAATTATTTTAGAATGTTTAAACATAAATTTCAGGGTACATTGCACTTCAACGCCATCATTTAAATGTTTGCTCATGTTACAAATAACAATAAATACAAATTTTTAACATATTCGTTTAACACATTGTTGGCTACTGTCACATTGAGACACATACTACAAGTTACATTAACTGCTTTGTTCATACATCCATCCTAAAACCGTCATTTTAATCAGTTGCCGTCTATAGCAAATACATAGACATCGTCTCAGGGTCACCAATCCCCCATTTGAGAGTGTTACGTTGCCATATAGGGTATCTGTTTAAAACTTTAACATCACACCATCTAATTAACTAAGATGTTACGAATATTAAGTTTTGTACCATTTTAAGGGTTTTTACCCAAATATTTAGTAGCTTGATTCATGTACACCTGATTAGTATTTACCCACATTGTTTTAGTCCGACCTTAGTCAAAATTTAATCTTTACGTTTGTGGTCACTGAAGTGGTAATACTTATTCCAGGTAAATACACTGTTAATGGACTTGTTGGTCCAAAAACGTTCTGTTGTAGTGTAACCAGAAAGGATCTTTTAATTATATACCTTTTATAAAGGATTTTTAAATAAAAATTTATATATTATACATTTTAAAACAGATGAATTTAAAATATTGTTGTTAATATTTTTAAGTTGCATACCTGGGACAACTTTATTGGAAGTACGTTGTGTCCCTGAGACGACTTTGTTGATAGTTCATTCGATTACAGGAAATCAACTTTAACTTAAGAATACCCTCAGAAAAATTATAGCATTTGATTTGTCTTTAAAAAGACTAGTGATTTTATAGTAAATCACGAGAAAAAAACCAGAAAAAATCTTATGATACTATCCCAACATGGTATTTGGTCTTAAATTTAGTTTACTCCCAACTGCATTCTGCCGAGGAATTTGCGACGCAATTGGATTAATTTAACGTAATTATAGGCGCTTCTTTGATTTTTCTCTTTTTACCGTTTGTTTCATTCAATATTTACATATTTAAGATATATCAAATTATCTATTTTTGATGTAAGATTGATGTTCACTTAGTCTAACATTTAACGGTTTGATGTTTCACCTAAATAAAAATGTTCGCATTCACAATGTATTTTGTAAATTCTATTCTTTGTTCTTTCTTTAATTTAATTTATTTCCAATCGTTTAAAGTTTTTCCGATAATACTTTTACATACGATATTTTTATTTTAGTCGTATTATTTTTGGAGAATATTATAGGATTCTGTTTGTTCCATTCCATCTATTTTTGAAAATTCCTTATTTATAAACAATAGACATTTTTCAAGCAGGGCTTATATACTGGCGTTGAATTACTTTTTTGTCTCTACATCATTATAGCAGACATGCTTCTTCTAAAAGTTGCCTTCCAGCTGATTTTACCATCTCAAAAATGTTCAGATTATTTTTTGAAATGTACCCTGATACAAAAATCTCTCTACAAACCTACCACGACATTTTTAAAAGTAAATTCAACTTTTGGACTTCCCAGATCAGATACTTGTTCATATTGTGACAAGCTCTTTATTAAACTTTCTTCTGCTAGCGATGAATGTGATAGAAAGAAAATAGAAATTGAAAGTAAAATTCATCATATGCGAGCGAAAGCAAGTTACATTAAGACAAGATATTGAAATTGCAAAAGTAAATGCTAATTATGTCGTTTTATATACTGATTTTTAACAAGTTCTTTTTTGCCCCAATCTTACACACTTATCAATATTCTACCAGCAATAACTTTCTTCGAATAATTACGCTGTAAAATCGAGGCTCCACTAAGATAGCATCAGCATTGCTACTTTATATAATTGAAAACTTCAATCTTCTTGATGCAGACCTAGAAACAAAACTTGTTGTTTGTTTGGTTAGATAGATGTGTCGCCCAAAATAACAATTGAAAAGTCATACCATTGCTTCCACTACTACTGTTATAAAAATACTTAACCCAAATTGAGCAAAAGTTTCTAACTAGTGGGCACAGCTTTCTGCCCTCTGATACAGACTTTGCTTTCATAGAACACAACAAAAAACTTTCATCGGTTTATATCATGTTTCAGTGGACAGATGTAATTGCAAAAGCTAGAGTTAAAAACTTATTTAAAGTTGATCCAAATACTATACGGTTAAGAAAATCCCACAATACTCTTCAACCATGGTCATCTTATTCTTTAAAGTCAACTAAAACGCCTATAACTGAAGTCACTCTTGCTGAACTTAAAGAAGCCTATGAAGAGCCACTACCAATTATTCCACTACAGTACGTAAGCTACTATCAAAATCTCAAGTGTAGATACTTCATTTTTTATCTCTAAAACAACGTTTTAATCGCCTTACTTTCACACGTTTTAAACGACGGGGATTTAACACGTTGTTCTATTAAAATATAGCATATATGTTCATAAATGCTTGTTTTTTATAACCTAAGGTTATTTTTGTTAATATTAATGTTATGCATCCTATAGCCTATCATATTACTCTCATAAATATATTTTTTTATAATCAATTATAAGGTGTTTTTTTCAATTTGTCCACAAATTGTGATTTGGCGTTTACAACGTTGTTCCAGCATAGCAATCAAATAGCTCAATGGCTCTCCTCTCTAAAATATTACACATGTGTTGTTTAATAAATATTTATTTTATAAAAATTAAAATTTAAAACAGATATTTAATATTACCTTTAAATAATTCGGATTAAAGTGATCAACTTAAACAAATACTATCCTTTTTAGCATCTTCATCATACAATCGCCAAAGAACTAGAACAATGAAATCTTCTGTGTGTAAATAAATCTTAAGAAATGTAATTATCAGGAAATCGAAATTGAAATTGTATGGCCATTAGAGAATCGGTTATTATGTCGCTGCGGTGGCCAGGCTTTGCATTAATGAGATGTTGTTCCCATACTCTTACTATCTCTGATCTGGATCTCATCAACTGTCTTGTCTTCGGGAAGAGAATTAATCTCTTTCTAGATACATACGTACACGCTACCTACACTCAAATACAAGGCAGAGGAAAAAATCCGTGACCTTATCTTGATTTCTTACTTTTAAATGAAAAATATTGGCGTCGATTTTAAGTCACTACTTGCGTTTGCTATTGACGGAGTTGTTAATATGCCAGGTATATTAAATGACCTAGTTTATAAATAAATAACAGTATTATTAAAAACTGATTATATCATTAGATATTAAATTAGAATGATATGTTTTATTAAGTATCTCGTTGGGAGTAAACGAAATATCTATTTTTTCCTATTTTGAAGAGAAAATAGGGAAAAGGAAAGTATGGAGACGGTATACAGTAATATACATATAGGTACTTACACTTCAAAAAATGTAATTTTATTTTTTGTACCTTTTTAATAACAACTCGAGAACGACTCGATCGATTTGGCCAGTTTTAGTAACCACGTAAGACAAAACCTGTAAGTAAGGCTAAATCTAAATAATCCTTAATTACCGGTCAAAAAAATGGAAAAAATATGTTTAGACTCATCAAGTGTTCTGCTCCCAGTATGGCATATGCAATTATTATTTCAAAATGTGTGATAAATGTATTTTACAATATTTCAAATGTTAGCAAAAGGATCATTTTTTCAAACAGGATGGAGAAAAATTATTCCTTAGGGTACGGTAAAATGACCCCTACCATTTTTTTTTGGAAAAACAGGTATTTGTTATTGGAAGTAAAGTGAAATAAATTAGAAAACATCATTTCAGAAAAAAATATTATATATTTAGTAAGAAAATAAAACCATTTAAACTCTAATACTAAAAAAAGTAAACTCCTTATAAAACGGTGCGTAACTAAACGGAAGAAGAAGAAGAAGGCAAAAGAATATCAACACAACTTAGTATCAACAGCTGCATAATCAAATAAGAAGGAAAATAAGAGAAGCTAAAGAGACTTATTTCGCTGGAAAATGCCAAGAAATAGAAGACTAAAAAAACAAATATGATAACTTCAATCTCCATAAGAAAGTTAAAGAATTAGCTGGGGTAGCAAAACAAAAAACCTCAAGCATACTATTGGACAAACAAGGAAACATTTTAGTGGAGAGAGAACAAAAATTATTAAGATGTAAATAATATATACTGGAATTATTCCATGACCAGAGACAGGAAAATATATATGAAAATAATCAGAGTAAAGACAAGGGACCCGAAATAACAAAGTCAGAAGTTATGTATGCAGTAAAGTCCATGAAAAATAATAAAGCTGCTGGTTCAGATAAAATTCCAAGTGAATTGCTAAAACTGGTCAATGAAAAAAACATAGATCTTTTAGTCCAACTACTAAACACAATCTATTCCACCTGAATCATTCCACGTGAAATGCTGACATCAACATTCTTTTGTCTACCAAAGAAAGTAAATGCCAAAGAATGTAGTGATTATCGAACGATCAGTCTAATGTCACATACCTTAAAAACCCTGCTAACAATCATCCATAATAGAATACACGCTAAGCTGGAGATAGATATTAGTGATTCCCAGTTTGGATTTCGGAATGGAGTGGGCACAAGAGGGGCACTATTTTCTTTTAACGTGCTGACCCAAAAATGTTTGGATGTTAATCGAGATCTTTATGTATGCTTTATAGACTGCAACAAGATATTCGATAAGGTAAAACATGACCGACTTAGTACGAAGTACTCAAAAACAAGAATCTGGATGTGGGGGATGTAACACTGATATCAAATTTATACTACAGCCAACAATCAAATGTGAAAATTGGAAGAGAAGTGTCAGAAGAAGTGGAGATAAGCAGAGGGGTCAGGCAAGGTTGCATACTGTCGCCGTTATTGTTTAATGCTTATTCTGAATAAATCATACAAGAAGATTTGGTAAACGAGACAGTCGGCATAAAGTTGAACAGAAGTTTAATTAACAACACTAGGTATGCCGACGATACAGTCATAATAGCCGACAACTTAGAAATAATAATGAACAAAATATTAAGATATAGTGGAGAATACGGACTCTCTCTTAACATCAAAAAAACCAAATTCATGAAAATTGGCAAGAACAACAATACAAACGAAATATTAACGGTAGGCGGCCAGCAGATTGAGAGAGTAAAAATAAATAAAAAGATCACAGAAAATAATGGTTATAATGCAGAAATAAGAGTCAGAATTGAAAAGCACGTGCCAACTTCGTGAAAATGAAAAATTTTATGCAGCAAAGATCTGACATTGGCCCTCAGAATAAGGCTAATTAAATGCTATGTACACAGTGTACTCTACTATGGAGCTGAATCATGGACATTAAACCGGAATACAATAAATCTTCTTAACGCGTTTAAAATGTTGACATTTAGAAGATTATTAAGGATTTCATGGGTAGATAGGGAATATTGAGGGAAATGGAAAATACAATAAAAGAAAGGAAATTGCAATATCTCGGACATGTGATGGGAGGCGAAAGATACAACATCTTGAGACTCATAATTCAAGGTCAAGTAGAGGATAGGAGAAGCGTAGGAAGAAGACTCGTTTCCTGGTTGAAGAACCTGAGAGAGTGGTTTGGTTGCAGCTCAAGGCAGTTGTTTAGAGCAGCTGCCTTGATGATTGTCAGCAGAATATGACATGAAGTCAGAATAGCCATGATGATTGCCAACCTTCGTCGCGGAGATGGCACTTGAAGAAGAACTAAATATGGATTATGTAGGACAAGAATTATAACTTTCTACGAACTCTATGTCTCTTGACATTTTCATTACAATACTCGCAGGTCTAAAGGTCGCAGTCATTGTCCTCTATTCCGACACATTCATTATGGGCCCAAAGTTTGCACCAATATTACACTGCACCCAGCCCACTCCTTCGAGAGATCTTAGCAAAATATCAGAACAAATAGAGTACATGCATCTTCTTTAACATCTAACTCTAACTCTTCATCATGCACGTCCTCCTTTTTGTTTTTTATAAATTTGATTGAACGTGGTTTCTTGTTTTTTACTTTTTGTTTTCCATTAACTGCGGCTTTATTTTTTAATAATTTAAGAGTTCTCTTTTCGTTCAATTCTTCATTTGTTGTCGCTCATCTAAAAGCTGGTCATTGTAAGAAGTGCTTGTAAGAATAACCGTACCAACAGATTTTCGTTTAATACTTAACTAAGACTAATAGTCGTGGTTGTGGCAATATATTTTAGAAAAATAGTAAAAAATGTCGAATATACATATGTGGAGCCGACCACAATAGTTTTTACAAGGGTTTGGCTAAACTGTAGTTGAAAAAGCTGTTATGATGACATTTCCAGCTTGTTGCATGTTTTCCGATTCGTTTTGCTCTGTAACTTTAGCAGCTGCGAAATCGACTTCTGAGAAAGCATCTGATTTGTAAGGTACGATTTCGGCATTATTGAAACCATTAATAGTACTCATGTGCTTGCAGGCTGTCATGTAGCATTCATTAAAAATTCTGGAAATTTGAAATACTATAACAGTTCTTTCTGGGTGATTAGTCAGGCAGTTTTCTAATGCTTGATTATGGTATTGATGACGGAGATACACAAAGCTAAGGTCTAATGGCTGTAGCCTATGTTTAGTATGCGGAGACAACCCTAACATTACAACAAAATTACTCCTGGTTTTTTCGATGACATTTAAGTTCTTAGTGTGAGAAAGGTAACTGTCAAAAATTAGGAGTGCTGGGTCTTCTACTGATGGTTTAACGTAATATCTAAAACAATCAAACCAACCTGCAAATACATCATGATTCGTCCAACTAGAATCATTGCATCTGAATCTCTTAACTCTTCCTTAACCTTTTTTCGGGGGAAAAAACTAACAGCGGTGGAACTGCAGTAGTAGATACACCTTGTTCGGCACTTCTACCAACTTATTTCCGACCTCTTTTAGCAAAAACCTTACTGTTTTTTTCTAGTACTGGACTCAAAGACGTCTCATCTACAATAAACATTCTAAGTGGGGAAAGGCATTTTATCTGAACGAGTACACTTTTCTGGCAGCCATGTTTGGTAATTCGTAAAAATTTCAGATTATCGGCAAAATTTTGGACTTAAGCAATTATATCGCAATTAAACATTTTTACTTGCTTAAAAGTAACATGATAGTTTCAAGGGACTTAACTAAAAGACTTAGGGACAAGGGACTTACATAAAATCACTGTTTACGCAAAATTGAGTCGTGAGTTATGTGATGGGTATGCCACTACAAATACACATGGCATTACCAGTCTTAAAAATAATGTCAAGGATCGTTTTGAACGCAAGGATCATTTTGGACCATTCTTCCCTAATATGCTTACCCTTTACATTTGACACAACTTAGTTATTTCGCATACTACGCCTGTGTATCCACACGCATAGCACTATAGCGCTATGAGATGAGTTTTGACTTCTTAATCGATTTTGACTATTTGTCGAATAGAGATTTGTGGTGCAGATAAATACTAACTTCACATAAATTAGTCTCAGAAACGCAGTTAAAGATACTAGCGCGCCATTCTATACTTATAATTTAAAATGTATATGTATGTTGTTTTTAATTAACAAAATTGGGTAAATGAAACACGTTAAACAAACAACTTATTATAAAATTTATGATGCAGTCCTATAAAGTTATTTTAAGACACTAAGAAACCACAAACAAATTTATTTAGAAAAATGTTAAAAAACAATCTGTGCAAACATGTTATTATTGTTAAAACAAACCTCTGTAAAATCGTAGTTTTAATTGCCTTTAAATCCAAAAGAAACCGACGCATTTTCTTGCACATAACAATTTTAATAATAATTAAAGTGTGAGCCTGTCACGCGCCTTCTAGACGTAATCACAGGCTCCTGCAGTTCCACACAAATAAAACAAAAACTGACAATCATCGTTCTGACAACAATAATTAAATAGTAGCAGAGCAGCAGCGGGGAATTACAGGTGTGGTCGTGTTGTTTCGTTTAGAATTTTTCGATTCTTTGGACGTAGGTAATAATACGTCGAGTTTCTTATGCATAGAAGGGTTGGCTGAAATCTGACGTGTTTTTTGCAATTAACTGGCAATAAACAAAAGCTAGAATATAAATTTAGTTTTTCTTGAGTTTAGGTTCAATAAATTATATGTGAAACTAGATTTTATTTTCCATAGAAATCAACTTTTCGGCAGGAAACCGTTGCCTTTGTCAAGATTCTAAAATGTACAAGATTAAGAACAAATACGTATTGTAAAATATGTATATATATATATATATATATATATATATATATATATATATATATATATATATAACTTACCAAAACGTAAAACGGGACACAGACATTAATGAACTGACACAATAAATAAAAGTTGATATCTGATATCTAGTGGTTTACTGTCATTAGCGTATAATTATTTTTATATGGGTGTATCATTGATGTTTTCGAAAAAGGTAAAATGGAGATATGTTATGACTTTAAGAGCTTTTTATGACCTTACACGTAAATTCGAGACAATTGTTTTTAATTTGTTTGTGAAACAGTTGAAAAAGTTTTAAATTTACTTATTACTGACACTGTAATTTCATTAAAAAAGCTAAACTGTCAACTCATTAAAAATGAATCAAATTTAATTACTATACTACCACCGGATATTATTAAAAAAATTTAAGAATATGTGTTTAAAACAAAGTGAATATATTTTTAACAAAACTAAAAATAGGAACACCAAAAAGATTAATAAATTACTTTTAAAATCAAATGATACTGAAAATAAATTGGAGAGGTCAAAAATCCTTATTATATTAAAGATTCCAATGACCTTATTTCTAAAATTAAAAACATTCACGTACCAGATAACTATAAATTAATATCTTTAGATGTCATTTCACTATATACTAACATCCCAATAAAACTTGCCACTGACATCATTAAAAAGAAGTGGAATGACATAAAAGAGTACACTAACATCCCATTGCAAGAATTCCAGTCATCTGTAGAGTTAACATTAAACTCAACATACTTTTTATATAAGGACGAAATATATCAACAAATGGATGGATGTGCAATGGGCGCAAGTATTTCTAGTGTAATTGCTCAACTGGTTCTGGAAGACAGAAGAATCTGTCATGAGTCATTTAGATTTTAATGTACCATTCTTCTACTGCTATATCGATGACTGTATCTGTGCTATTCCAACAAATAAAATGACCGAAATTTTAGATAAATTCAACAGTTACCATCCAAAACTAAAGTTTACTATAGAAATTGAACAAAATAATAAAATAAATTTTCTGGATATCACCTTACATCGCATTAATAATACATTTAAAACCATGGGGTTTACAAAAGAAACATGGTCTTCACGATATCCCAACTACAATTCTCAGCATCCATTCTCCCATAAGAAGTCTGTAATTATAAGTCTTGCTGATAAATCGATACAACTAACAGACCCAGAATACAGACTAACTGCAATAAAAAAAGCAAAAAATGCCCTTCTAAGGAATGCATATCCCGAACATCTAATCAAAACTATTTTCAAATCAAGACTTAATAAATTTTACAACAATACAAATAACAATAAACCCAATAGTATCAAAACTACTTATACAACTCAAGTGAAATATTTCACTAAACAAAAAACACAAACTCCAAAACTCAAAAAATCATATGTTGTTTACGAGATACCATGTATTAACTGTGAAGGTATCTATATTGGGCAAACCAGTCAACTGCTTCAATCCAGAATTCATTCTCACAAATATGACACGAACAATGTCACTCCGCTCACAAAACATGAAAATGAAAAGAAGCATAAATTTGACTTCGAAAACATCAAAATTTTAAGAACCGAACAAAACAAAAAGAAGAGGGAGATACACGAATCACTAGAAATAAAAAGCAATTCCAACGCAATAAATGACAAAAAAGATACACAAAACCCAAATAAAATATATTTCAATCTGATTCAAATAATAATAAATATACATAAAAAGCTCTTAAAGTCATAACATATCTCCACTTTACCTTTTTCGAAAACATCAATGATACGCCCATATAAAAATAATTATACACTAATGACAGTAAACCATGAGATATCAGATATCAACTCTTATTTGTCACTTCATTAATGTCAGTGTCCCGTTTTACGTTTTGGTAAGTTTTATGTATACATATTTTACAATAACTGTTTGTTCCTAATCTTTACATTTTAGAATCTTGACAAAGTCAAGGGTTTCCTGCCGAAACGTTGATTTCTATGGAAAATAAAATCTAATTCCATATGTAATATAATTTATTGAACCTAAACCCAAGAAAAACTAATTTTATATTATATTATATATATATATATATATATATATATATATATATATATATATATATGTATATATATATATATATATATATATATATTTATTTATTTAACAGAGTAAATATCTAATTTAATTAGTCGGTTTAATTAGTGATTTAAAAAAAATCAGATCACCTGGCAACAACTGTTGAATCTAGAAGTTGATTTCGTTAACATCAACATTTTTCGCCGCCAAAATTGCGCACTTAATAAGCCAATTATGATGCAAGTAATTATTCAGTATAGCCGGATAGACACTTATAATTAATTCACGTTTGGTCTCAACAAAAGTGCAGAAATTATCTAAAAGTTTGATTGTTTGTGTATTTGGATGCAGTCTTAGTTTACCGTTTCCAATTTTTAGCAAATGTTTCGAAAATCTTTATTTGACATATTTACAAACTGCCTAAGATTAAGATACTTTTCAGACCACTGAAATACAGCAAACATAATTCCCGTTCATAAGAGAGGCAAATTCAAGAATAAAAATGCAGAAAAATACCAGCAGATCCACAAAATCATAAGAACGAAAATTCGAGAAGCCAAAGAAAAATGGTTTTCCAACGAATGCAGGGAAATAGAACAATACGAACGAAAATACGACAGTTACAATATGCACAAAAAAATAAAATCAATCAAGAGGAAATTCAATAAGTCAACCAACAGCATAAAAGATGGCGATGGAAATCTTATCTCGGAGCAATCAACGATCTTAGAAACATGGAAATCATACATAGAAAAATTATTTGCATCTGACAGGACTGATAATCACCTATATCGAGAAGGAGAAACAGGACCTTCAATCCTTAAATCGGAGATAGAAGATGCCATTGCAGCACTAAAAAACAATAAGTCAGCAGGTCTGGACAATGTACCCTGCGAAATATTAAAGATCCTATGTAAATCAGACAAACAGTTCCTTGATAATCTAGTTGAACTTTTTAACAACATATATAATAGCAGTAAAATCCCGGAGAACTGGCTGCAGTCAACATTTATTACAATCCCGAAGAAACCAAATGCCCAGATCTGTGATGACTACCGGCTTATAAGCTTGATCAATCATGTCACTAAAGCGTTCAGTAAGATCAATCATAGAAGAATATATGATAAATGTGAGTCAAATATTGATAGATCGCAGTTTGGCTTTCGGAAAGCACTTGGAACTAGAGAAGCAATTTTCGCTCTCCAGGTGCTTATACAGCGGTGTAGAGACGTTGATAAGGACGTGTATTTGTGCTTTGTGGATTTTAGAAAAGCATTTGACAATGTTAATCATGAACAATTGATAGATATTCTGCGAAAGACAGGTATTGACGACAAGGACATTCGAATTGTGGCAAACCTATACTGGGGTCAAACAGCAAGAGCAAAAATTGGCAACGAACTCACTGAAAGTGTGCAGATCAAAAGAGGTGTCCGTCAAAAGAGGGTGTATATTATCTCCACTCCTATTCAATATTTATTCCGAAGAAATATTTAACAAATGTATGGAAAATGCAAATGAGGGCATAAAAATAAACGGCGAGTTAACGAACAATATAAGATATGCCGATGACACGGTGATCCTTGCCAGTACCATAGACCAATTACAGCAGGTAATGGAAAGAGTTTATTCAGTTAGTGAGGAATACGGGCTAGGTCTCAACTTTAAAAAGACAAAGTGGATGCTGATAAGCAGGAAGCAACAGCCTGCTCGACAGTAACGGATAAGTAACATACTAATTGACCATGTAGAATTTTATGTGTACCTTGGCACCAACGTAAATGCAAAATGGGAACAGGCCACAGAAATTAAGGCGAGAATAGAACGAGCTAGAGCAGCATTTAGCAATATGAAAAAGCTCATCATAAGCAGGGATTTGTCTCTTCCCCTAAAACTACGTCTAGTTCAATGCTAAATTTTTCCGATCTTACTGTATGGTGTGGTTCAGGCTCACATCGGTCGAACTATTCAGAAGCGCCGCAAACAAGAGCAGAATTGCCATGTTAATAGCCAACGTTCGCAACGGACAGGGCACTTGAAGAAGAAGAAGAAGAGGGGTAGCAAAGGGGATATCAAAAACTACAGACCTATAAGTCTACTACCAATCATATATAAGATATACACAAAGATCACCAACAACAGACTAACAAATGCATTAGATGCTTCACAGCCAAGAAAGCAAGCTGGCTTCAGAAGCAGATTTAATATCCTGAATTATATACAGAGGCTTCGAGAATTCATAAGTAGAGTAGTAAAGTATATGCAATACTTCTAGCAATAACCTTCATAGATTTCGAGAAGGCTTTCGATACTATATATCCCAAGGCAGTAATCGAAGCTTTGACCAATCAAGCTAAGGTAAAAATTTATGAAAATACTCAAGAATTTTCCACTACCAGAGGAGTCGGACAAGGAGAAGCAATATCACTAAAGCTCTTTAGTGCGACTTTAGAAAATATACTCAGCTATCTAAGATTTGCAGATGACATCGTTCTGATTAATAATAATGCTATAGAATTATAAGAACCGATAAGCGACCCAAAGGCAGCTGTAAAAATGAAGTTGGCCTAAAATTGAACTTAAAAAATATATATATACAACGAGCTAGTGGATGGCCAAGATGTAATAATATACAACACTGAGACAGTAGATGAGTATGTATTCATCATTATCATCCAGCCTTCTGTGTCCGAAGTTGAACATAGGCCTCCCCTAATTTCTTCCAGTGGTGTCGGTCCTGCAGCCAATTCTCAGCGATTCTTTTGGCATCGTCTGTCCATCGTATTGGTGGTCCACCTCTACTTTTTCTATCTGCTCGTGGTCTGCACACTGTATTTTTTTTGGGTCTACCGCCCGTTATTCATTATGGCCACATGGCCTGTCCATTCCACTTCAGCCATGCTATACGCTCAATGGCATTGGTGACTCCTGTTCTTCTCATTTCTTCGTTTCTAACCATGCTTCTTCTATCGTGTCGTTTACATTTCCTTCTTTTGTTATGATTATGCCCAGGTACTTAAATTTGTCGCAATGTCTAATAATAAACAGATAAAATAAACAGATCAACGGAAGCATGGAAAAAAATAAAAAACATCAGAAGTAATAAACGAAGAAAAAATACCATACAGATAATTACATCAAAAGAGTGGACAATTACACAAAATTAGTGCAGGAGAATAGGCCGCAGTATATCTCATACGACCCTGTTACAATAATAACTGAGGAAGCAGAAATCATAGAGGAAGATATAAATAAAGCACTAAAGAAATCCAAAAACAATAAAGCACCAGGACCAGGGAACATAAAAATAGAACTGCTGAAATATGGAGGCGCAAGGATAGTATATTTTATACGAATGTTGTTCAATAAAATCGAAGCACGAGAGAAGATTCCCGATGAGTGGAATTTATCATACATGTCCTCCATTTTCAAAAAAGGTGACAAAAGGTCACCAAATAACTACAGTTTCTAACACTTTTCATCAGTTATAAAAGAAAAACTAAAACAACACATGGGCCATTATAGCGAAGAACAAGCCCGATTCCGAAAAGACAAATCATGTTTAGATAATATACTTATTATGAGATAGGTGATTGAAAAGAACAAAGAAAAAAACATTGAAACACATATGACCTTTATCGGCTTAAAGAAAGCATACGAAAGCGTGCCCAGGAAACAACTATGGGAAGCAATGAGAAGAATGCGCGTTAGAGAGAAATGGGTGAATATAACACAAAGACTATAAAGAAACACAAGTAGTCCAGTTACTGTGGCATTTTCCCTTTAAATTTTTTATAACTGCACCGATTTATCTGAAATTTTTACAGTGGGTAGTAAATTACTCAAAAAAAATAAGTTATATGGTGCCGATGTGTGCTTCTACCCCTGGAGTGGTTGGCACCCCATCTAGGGGGTTGAACTTTTTACACTTAAAATAACTCCGGGAATTGATAGACAATAAAATTTTAAACAAAAAATGTCATTTAAATTTTTTTCGCTAAATCAATACTTTTTGAGTTATACGCACATGAAAAAGTAAACTTTTCGCAAAAAAGAACATGTTTTCCAATGATTTTGTACGAATAACTCAAAAACAAAGCGTTTTATTGAAAAATCTATAATAAACAAAAATAAAGCTTATAAAAAAACAAAGAGATTGTTTTTTTTAGTTTTATAAGTACAGTACTAAGCGATTTATAATTGTTTGAAAATGACTTTTTATTTTTGGGATACTATACTCGCGTTTAACATCAAATATCGGAAAATAGACATCTTTTTTAATAAAAACTCATACAACACTTTTTAAAGAGCTAGAAAAAACCTTTAAAATGAGCTATATTAAAAGCCATTTCGATTAAAACAAAGCAAAATACGAAGGAAAGAATTTGAATTACTCTAGCGTTAAAAAAAAACGAGCAGTATAAGTAACACTATTTCGATAAGAATTGAAATTAAACGTATATCTTCTACAATTCATTTTATTTTAGTGTTATTCATAAGTTTTAAAAGTTTGGACTGTTTAAAATGTGTATTTTTTGAAAAAATCATGTTTAAATTAAAAAATCTTTTTTTTTAATTATCTAAAAATGTATATTTTTTTAAAATAAATCTAAAACTATAAGAGATACGTGAAAAATGGTTCTATACCAAAATGTAGTTTTTTTCTTTACAAAAATTTTGATTTTTTTATTTTTGTTGTAGCTTGAAAAATAATAGCGATATAGCCACTTGAAGTTTGACATACAGCGGCTGACACACCTGTAATCAGCACTTTGGCCCTTTACTATTTAAAAAGAAAGAATTTTAACATATTTTAATCTACTTAGTCTTGTAGCTTTTGAAATTACCTTCAAAATATTTTTTTAATGGACACTGTAGCTTAAAAATTAACGGAGTTATTCTAAAAAAATTTTGGAGCATGTTATTTATATTTTGGAGCATCAACTTTTCTGTATATATAAATGCTTTATTCAAGTATATTTGAAAAACCAGTAACAGACACACTAACACTCACAAAAATATGTATATAATACATACATACATCATACATATATATATATATATATATATATATATATATATATATATATATATATATATATATATATATTGTGACGATTGGGGTTTATAGAAAATAATTTATAAGTTATATACTACATAATATTAGATATAAAAAAGTATTTGATTATTTTAAATAAGTTATATACTAAAGAATTTTATAAAAATATATTTATGTGAGGGCATTTTAAGAAATTAGCATATAATAATTGTAAAAAAGTTGTATTTTAGTAATTATAATGTGGTAGATAGATTTAAGTGAGCCATGTGCATAGGCAACCAAAAATACTCTCGAGTGATTGACAGATAGAAATTAATCATAATTGGGAATATAAAGTGGGGTTATAATAATATATTGTTTGAATTGTGTATTTTATTAAATTAGAGTGTTAGTTACTAATTTGAATGTTTATTCTGATCTGAAAAGCCTAAATGTCAACAAATTTATCAATGGAACATTAACGAATTCTCCAGAGTGCAGAGTGTGACCATTGTTTACAGTCGAACATTCTCGAAATAATGATTATGGCGGTGGATCGAACAGATATTTTTTTCGAGAACATCTATATGGAAGTAATGGAACAAATTGGAACATGATCTCTTACCAGATGGTTCTGGAATATCAAAAAGGATATAAATACCCGTGATTTGGATTCAAGATGGCAGTTTTTGAGAGTTTTTAGTCAGAAGTCAAGCAGTTTATTATTAAAGTTAGTAGATTAGTTAGTGAAGTCAATTGTTCACAGTTTTAGTAAGTCAGTCAAGCAGTTTAATAAGAAATATGAAAGTTAGTTGGAGTCAGTGAATCAAGTACAAATAGTCCAATTGTTTAATATAGTGAGTTAAATGAAGATTAAAAATTATGCATATATTTAATGCACATTTATAATTATACACAAATAATTATTGAAGATTATAAAAGTATATTAGAAGAATATTGGATGGACATTGGAAGGAATTAAAATTATATTATGATTGGAGATTAGTATAAATCAACTTATAATAATTGGATATTGGTATATTGAAAAGAAGAATAAATATAAATGGTGTTTGCTGGTTTGCTTGGTGGTGTAGAAATGCTGGTGAAGAAAACTATATCTTAAATTGGTAGAAGCTGATAATTGGAAAAAGTAATTTCACAAAAACAAGGATAACCGAAGTACGAAGACATTCAGTGGTGATTAGAATCTATATAGTGGAAAACAGTTCATTTAGGCATTCAGTGAAAGAAAGGTACAAAATTTTGTTAATATAATTTAGTTAATGTCATAACAATTTCAATTTTGAAGATAGTTTGTTTAAATTTTACATTGTCTATAGAATTTAATTAGTTTTATAAGAGTATCAATTTAAAGATAATTTTATTTTAAATTTACATTGGCTAGGTTAGATATATATGTGTGTTCCGTAATAGTTATAATAAAGATAATTTAAAAAAAAATACTTACAAACTAATTCTTTGAGAACCGCGATAAAAACCCTATATTATTAAAAATACTCATTGCTCATCATTCAAACAAAAAACACATCATAACAATATATATATATATATATATATATATATATATATATATATATATATATATATATATACATCCTACTATCATTTTCGCATCGATACATTATGCTTTTACCATCAATTTAGCATCGTCTTGCAAAGTAGCATCTGTATATCGACGCTACTTTACAAGACCTTAATAACTGTTTTCCCGTACTTGTTACAAGAATTTTAACCATCTCATTGATTAGAGTCTTGATACCGTGTTGGTATTTTAAAATATCCGCTTTCTCTTTTTATCCCTTACTGAGTTATATAAGTTTATTCCAGAAAATGTTTGGTACAGAGTCTAAAATGATGGTACAGTGAAAATATTATATATTTTTAGTTCAGGGTTTTACCGTTTACTCGCTGCCATTATATACATGAAAATGTATATCCCACTTTCATTATCAATCATTTTAGCATCAGAAATTTGGCATCGTTGTTGAATATAATATTACCCACGACGAAATAGTAAATTTAAGAATATATATATTTTTTTCATCTACAAATCATTCTGGCATCATGTTTGGTTAAAAGTAACGGGTTATGATATATTGCAACTACCTATTGTATCTTCGCTCCAATTCGTCCAGTCGCGACGTACTGCACCTCAAATGATAGGATTTAACCAATAAAATACAATAAGACAGAAAAATCAAATATAGCAGCATGTCAAAAAGGCCTTAATTATATATCTTCGTTTCTATAAGTCCAATCGTGACGTACAGTATCTCAAATGACAGGATTTAACCAATTAAAAACAATGAAATAAAAAAATTAAATACAGCAACATGTCCAAAGGGCCGTAGTCACGTATCTTCGGTCCTATTAGTTCAATCGTGACGTATAGTACCTCTAATGATAGGATTTAACATAAATAATACAATGGGATAGAAAAATCAAATGCAGAACAATGTCAAAAGGGCCTTAGTTGTGTATCTTTAGTTCTATTAGTCCAATCATGACGTTCAGTACCTCAAATGAAAGGATTTGACAAATAAAATACAATGAGGTATAAAAATTTAATGGAGTAGCATGTCAAAATGGCCTTAGTTATGTATCTTCGGTCCTATTAGTCCAATCGTGACGTACGATACCTCAAATGATAGCACTTAACCAATAGAATACAATGACATAGAAATCAAATACAGCATCACGTCAAAAGGGCCTTAGTTACGTATCTTTGTTTTTAGTGGCCCAATCGTGACGTACAGTACCTCAAATGATAGGATTTAACCAATCGAATACAATAAGATAGAAAAATAAAATACATCAGCTTGTCAAAAGGGCCTTAGTTATGTATCTGCGGTCCTATTAGTCCAATCATGACGTTTCGTACCTTAAATGATAGAATTTAACTAATATAATACAATGAGATATAAAAATTAAATAGAGTAGCTTGGCAAAAGGGCCTTAGCTATGTATCTTCGATCCTATTAGTCCAATCGTGACGTAAAGTACCTCAAATGGTACCATTTAACTAATAGAATACTACGACGTACAAATCAAATACATCAACACTAAAAGGACTATAGGTATATATCTTTGCTCCTATATATGTTATGTCAAAAGAGGCTTAGTTGCGTAAACGAATTAACGCACAGAAGTGTGTGGCATATTACGTGACAGGATTATTAGCGAATACCATACGATTACGTCATACATCTCTTTGCATACGTCCACTTTTAGTTAACTTCTTAGTATGTATTCAGTACTTTGCTTTACGGTTGTTGAGGCATTAACTCTTAAACAGAAGAATGTTAAAAATCTTGAAAGCTTTGAGATGTGGTGCTACCGCCGTATACTAAAAATAAGTCGGGTGGATAAAATTACAAATGAAGAGGTAATACGCAGAATAAATAACGATCCAGAAGTTATACTGAATATAAAAAAGAGAAAACTTGAATAGTTTGGCCACCTGATGAGAGGACAAAAGTACACATTCCTACAAAATATAATGCATGGAAAAATCCAAGGACGCAGAAATCCAGGCCGTAGAAGAATGTCCTGGATGAGAAATTTAAGAGAGTGGTTTGGCTGTACCACTAACGAATTATTCAAAACAGCAGTAAATAAAATTAGAATCGTCCTAATGATATCCAATCTGCGATAGCAGAGGCACTTAATAAAGAAGAAGATATGATAAACTCGAAAAATCTCCAACGTTCACTGTTAGGCATATGCCTCCCGTTCAGTATACACATTTACTGCTCCTTGACGCTGTGACGAGAATGAGATAGGATTTAACAAATAGAATGACAGAAAACTAAAAAAAACAATGTGTCAAACGTGGAATGCGTCGCAGAACGTGAAATATTAGCGTAAAATTATATGATGCCATAGACGGTTCTTTAATACCCAGCAAACTCGCTTTGTAAAGTTACATAGCAGGGATCTGTGCGAGAAAAAGTCGATCATTCGTTTTATAACCCAAAGGGGACCATAAAATATTCAACTTCAAAATTTGACATAATGTAACGGTATGACAAATCTTTTTTCTCCCGCATGTGCTTGCCTGTGTACCTATACAAGGGGAGTCGTGCATAACCTTTAAGTTGATCGTAATACATGCAATAAAACATAAATGCACATAAAACTGCAACAACAAGTATGTTGACGACTTGGGTTAGTATATACAGTGCATTCCGTACGTTTTTTAAACATGGTTAGGAAATTGTTGACTGGAGGCTATTAAAGAAGTTCTTAAAATAATTGCGGGTCACCGCCTTTTCTGTAAATGATATTTTTATCGATTTAATTTTTTTCTTCAGTTGAATAATTCCTGCTGGTATTTGGTCTAAGCTTACTTCTTTTTCTCATTCAAACTGTTTCATAGCTAATTTTACTTCCTCTTTATAGTGCCCTGTTCACCTGTTTTGGTAATTTCGGACTATTTCATCTCTTATAACATAAAACAGTTGTTTCAGATATCTTTATCGCGTTTCCTTTTTTTTATGGATGAATATGCTGCCGTTTTCATCTCCTACTATTTCATATGGAGCTACACGATTAACAATTCCAAATCAAGAAAAGACAAATAACACTCCGAATTATATTATACAACCAATAGTCGAAAAATAAAGAGCAAGAGGTAGATAATCAGACAATTAAGATGAGCGCTACATGATGTACGCAATGCCACATTTGAACACTACATTAGTACATTGTCTAAAGAAGATCATTCACTATGGATAGCAACAAAACACTTAAAGAGACCTGATCAATACAACCCACCAATTAAGAAAGATGACGTTAGTTGAGGGAGATCAGACCAGGAAAAAATGTCAACATTTTCAGAATACCAGATAATAATAATCAAGCAATAGAACACTGAAAACTTTTGTTTTTAACTGTACGCCCGTGAATGACTTATTATTTTTTAAATAACACTTAATATTGCACTTTTTTATTGTATTTTTTTCATCTTTCAAGATAATTCTTATAGGAATATATTTATTTATAACATACGGTCTTATGGGAACAAGAGTTGCAGTAAAAGATTTTTCTAAATATAGAATGTAAACCATATTTCTAATATATTTGTGAAAAAGAACCAGTTTATAATATTCCGGACGACGAAATAAAACCTTATTTTAGACTATTGGTCGATGAATTGAAATCATTGTTCAAGAAACGAATTATTCATGTGCAGATGTTTTACTATAAAAACATGTACAACCAAAATCTCGATTAAAAAAATTGCAACCAGTTACTCACGATGAAACTTAACCCCATTATTGATTTTACAAGTAATAAAATGGGTCGACAAAAGACCAGTTTTAATCCTTACAACATTTAAACATAATAGTTATATCTTGGTTTAATCAGATGAAAAGAAAAATTATACACAAGTACTAAAACCACAAACTATTCTCGATTATAACTTGGTGAAAAAGAGTGTTGATTTTAGTGATTAAGTGGCTTCTTACCAAAGCCCAATACGCAAAATTCTGAAGTGGTACCGGAAAGTGGCAGTGGAATTAATATTTAATACCGCATTTAATACCGCATTTAATACCGCAGTAGTAAATGCTTAGTTGCTAAATAATAGAAAACGTAAAAAAGCGACAACCTATCCTTGAGTTCAGACTGGAGTTCGCGAAGGCATTTGCAAATAAAGAAATGTTGTAACCCTCACGAACAGTTACACCCAAAAATACCATCTCAGGCAAAGCGATGTAGATAATACAAAGAGAAGAAAGTGTACAAGATGTAACAAAATTTTAAGAAGAAGCATGACTAGTAGAAAGGACGATAGAAAAGTTAAAAAAGTTAAAACATACTCTGAAGAATGTGATGGCAAAACTGGAATATGTCTAGTGTGCTTCAATGGAGCATATTAAAAAACAATTTTACTTATACAGGAACTATTATTGAGTAAAAACGTATTATACCTCAAGTGGCCTTATAGTATTGGAAGTCGTAAGTTGATAGTTTTAGTAGAACATTTTAATTGTTAATTACCTCCGTAAAAGTGAGTTATAGTATTTATAAAAAGATGTAAAAGGATGTAAATAATATGCCTTCGACATCTAAAAAAGCTAAATGTTAATATAAACGTAGATTGACCACTGCTGAATTACAATCATTGTTAGAAGCATCTGGCGAGGACGATGTAGATTAAATGAATGGTGGAAGTGACTCTGATTGACTCTGACGAAATATTTGCACAAAGTCGGTCAGAAAAATCGAGGATTGCGTTTTGGAAAGAAACAACACAAACAGAATTTAAGACTTTTCTCGGACTTATGTTCCATATGGGGACAATTAAGATGAACCGTCTGAATGACTACTAAAAAAGTATGGGTAACTTCTATAATAGTGTTGACTTGACTAGATAATTGCTCATAGCCCATATTAAGAAATAAGCGAATAGATAATCCTCACTTGTCAAAGAAACTGAAAAAACGTGAAGTGGTCTAAAAACTAAAAAGTCCCCTATTCAAACTGGTTTTTAATAAAAAATTTAATAATATGTTAAAGTTTTTTTAATATACCCTAAAACTAAAAGCGAAAAGAATCGATTGCAAGTTACAAAATACTTGTAGAGTCATACTGTTTGGACAAGTACAGTTGTTTAAATAATCGCTTTCTGTCATAAACAAATTGAATAAATTGTAAAATATTTTTTGATCTGCTTGATATTTAGCACACTTTAATAACTCATCAATTGCCATAATTGCCTGTCGTTAGGCCAAAAACAAAGTTATTAACATTATTTATAAATTACTACAAACATAATATCATAGAGTTTACGGTTTTTTGGAATTATATCAATTATTTATGTATTTAAATTTGGTATTTCTCTACATAAAAAACTTTTTATGGTCTACAACTATTATTTGAATTATTTTTCTTTAGAATGTATACAAAACGTTTTATAAGCAAAAAATTATTTTTTTTGCCTTTTAAGATTGTTTAAAAAAACAAAGCAAAATCAACTGTACGTCTTTACGAATTTTTCGTCAGCTACCCCTCATACTATTTAGAATTTAAATTTCTGTATAAGATTTTTTTAAATTATTTAGTCAAATATTATTTTTTTATGTGATTAAGCCACAATTATTGGTCGTTATTGAGATGAAAATTACATTTTTAATTAACTAATATTTAACGTTTTGATTTCCACTATTATTTTACAATAGCTTTGTTTATTGTACTAATTATGTAAACATGTGTATACACATTTTGTACAGAAAAACGTTGTTTGAGAACGATTTCCGGAATGGAAATCAAAATTTCAAACATTATCACAATCACAACCAATAATAAAGGCCTTAATCCCATAAAATCATAATATTTATCTCAAACTATTCATCGATAGCTTCGACTAAACAGGTTGTAAATTAAAATTTATGTAAAATATTCCCCTACACGATACTCTGGGCAAAAATATCTAGGTTAAATAAATATAATATCTAAACGAAGAAATAAACCTGTTGAGACTGCAACTTGTGAGCAGGTAGTTTCAATGTCGTCATTCGAACTTGACCCAAACAACCGATCGATATTTAGGTATCTAAAATATTATTTTAAGGATTAATACCGGCAACATCTACTGGCTCTAAAATGATGCCAAATACAGTGATTTTACCGCTCGATGTTAAAACGTAGGTTTGATGTAAAAATTAAATATATAAAAAAAATCGGAATATTAAAAAACCGACAACAGTGCCAAGCTTACAAAGGTATCCTAAACGAACATACACAATTTATAAATAGAAAATGATAGCAATTCTTGGTGATGCTAAATTACTGCAACGTGAAAAGAGTTCTAAAGGATAGCGGGATGTATATATATATATATATATATATATATATATATATATATATATATATATATATATATATATATATATATATATATGTTATATGTTATGTATATAATATAGGCACCTCTAAACTGAACATTTGCTTCAGAGAACTAACGAACACAGAGAAGCGACACTCCTTTGAAGTTGCGAGGGCAATCCGCCAATGAGTGCCAATGACAGGAGTACTTCAGATCTCCAAGACATTTTAGAAGCTGGGAGATACTGTACAATTTTGCTGTATGGCCAAAGACACCCACATGAACAAAATGAATAAGGTCGAAGATTATTCATCATTACTTGAATAAATGCGATACGAATCATTTATTAAAGCCACAACTAAAAATAGTGCAGTTAAATTATCATCTCTTGTACCAACTGTAAGTGGCCTGGATGAGGATATCAAAAGAGTTTATTTACAAACTCAGATATGGCTTGGAAACAAAGAGATTGATATAACGGATTGGGGATGGTTCAAGAGTGATGATAATTTACAACCAATAAAAATGACAAGTTTACCTGCACCAGAAGAACTATTGAAACTGATTTTTTGCAATTGCAAAAAGGGTTGCGGCTCAGCGTGTGGCTGTCGTAGACTAGGTCTATTTTGCAATTCTACGTGTGGAACATGCTCTGGCGACAATTGTCAAAACTGTCCTGCAATAGACGAAGAGGTGGAGTTAGAACACGACGAGAATGACGCTTCAGACAATGAATAATTTGATATATTGTAAATAATTTTTGTTTTTGTAAATATATTTTGTATACTTTCTAATGTAAAGTATTTTCATGCATAATTTTTTACAATAAAAACATCATGAGTATACTTAATTTTTTTATTTAGACATTTACCAAAGGGGAATTTGTTTCGTGAGCATAGAGGTGGTTTTTAAGGGTTGAAAATAAGCAACCAATCAAAAAATATTTTATTGACGATTCAATTTCCACTTCGGAAATCGTTCTCCGAAAGAGAACGATTTCCGAAGTGGAAATTGAAACGTCAATAATCGTATTTTAACCTTTAATTGTGGCTTATTCCCATTTAAATAGTAATTAATTTAAAATGCCACAAGAAAATAGCTTCAGAACAATATAAAAAATATTTTATTGATGAGAAAGGAATTTTTGAATATAAATGTACATTAAAAACTTTTGAAGTTGTTTAAAAAGATTTTTTTATATAATTTGACATAGGGGGTAGGTTTTAAGGGTTGAAGTGTTGCAATCAACCAAAATTATTTTATATAAGCAGAGAATTACATTGTAGATGATATAAATGCACTACAAAAGCGTTTGAACCTGCTAAACGATTTTTTACAATTATTTTTATTAAAAGGGGTGGTTTTTAAGATTATTTAAGGGTTGAGAATGTACACAATATCCATTAATATAATTGACAATATTTCAATTACCTAATTTAACACGATTTAAATCCATAAAATACTTTAATATAAATTTTTTTCATTATTTTCAATAAGGGGTGATTTCACCCCTTAAAAATAAAAAGCTCACCTATCGCATATATAAATTTTGAAGAGAGAGGTAAGATAAGCTTAATTCCAAATTATTAGCAAAATCGATTCAGTTATAAAAAATTTAGAGGTATTGACCTCTTTTCCTCCACAGTGACTGGAGTAAAGTGCAAATAAAGTTAGGTAATAAAATAACAAAAACAATCACCGCAACAAAAGGCCTCAAACAGGGATGTGGTCTCTCACCTACACTTTTTAACATATATATAGATCAGGCTTTGAAAAGATGGTACAGAAAATGCGGAACAATGGGCATACTAGTACAAGAGAATATATTACATTCACTACTTTTCGCAGATGATCAAGTCATTTTTGCACAAGACAGGACGCGGAATTTCACATAAGTTAATTTAAAGTTATTTATACAAATCAATATCAAAAGGATTGAGCTCTGGTGAAACTCCTTCCGTATTATCGAGCCCTAGGTGACTTGGTATGCTGGAGAATCTCCCAAAAATTTTCGTACACATCTGGACGTTTAGAGAAGTACAGCTTTCTGCATGGTCTTGTAGAGATGTTCATTCAGACCTAGCTTTCTTATGTTTTCTAGGAGGTTCTTCGAATGACTCCAGTAGTAGAGAGAATAATAGGTATTGTCTGGGTACTTTCCATTCTCCGCTGTCTTCGTATTTGAATTTCCAGATCCCCGTTCTTGGCGATCGTTTGGTTTTGTTTAACACGAAGATTATTGTTGTTGGGTATCGCCACATCAATTAGTGTTATTTGTCTCTTTAGTTTATTAACTAGAATGAGATATGGTCTATTATGTGCCACTGTTTGGTATGTGAGCACAGTGCGGTCTCAGTCTAGCTTGTAGTTATCATTCTCAAGTATACTTTCAGGAACGTATTGATAATATGGGAGATGGTTTGTTTGGAGGAGTCCCAGTTTGATGGCTATCCCTTGATGAAGGATCTTTCCTACTGAATCGTGCCGTTTCTTATATTCAGTTGCAGCAAATGCCTGGCAGCCCCCGGTAAGGTGTTGGATGGTTTCTTGAGCTTGACATCCATATTGGCATTTGTCATTTTGGACCTGAGGGTATTTGACGATATATTTCAGGTAATTTTTGTTTGGTATAACCTGATCCTGAATGGCGAGTAATCAACCCTTTCTTTCAGGGAACAACTTTCCTGATGTCAGCCAATAGTTCGACGCTTTATTGTCGACGTGGTCTTGACTGACCTCATTAGGATGTCGCCCTTGAAGAGGTTTGCCCATCGAGGTGCGCATTGTTTCGTCCTTAGGTTTATGCACATTTCTAGTTCCCTCAGTTTGAGCGGTGTTGTATCATCTACTGCACAAATCGCGCGATGTAGAGTAGATGTCTCAGCCTGCACCTGAAAATAAGTTTATAAATTAGTAATGTGTTTTCTAGTTGCTCACTTATATCAATAAGTCTTCGTCCTCCTAAATACCGCGGTAATGTCGTTCTTTCTACTGCACTTGTTTTGGTGTTTTTGTGCCTTTGTGAAGTGTGTTAGTACTTTTCGCTGAAGATTTTCTATATCCGTTTTTGTCCACTTAACAATACCAAATAAGTAGCTAAGCGCGGAACATGCATAGGTGTTTAGTGCCTTAAACAAATTTTTACTATTAAGGTGTGAACGAAGCAGCTGTTTTACCCTTCGTATAAACTCAGTAGTTATATCAGTTTTCATTTGCTTGTGGTCAATCTTCCGCGCTTGCTTTATTCCGAGGTATTTATACATATCGTTTTTACCCATGGCCTCGATGTTCTAGCCGTTTTGCATATCGAATCCACCGGGCTGAACCTTTCCTTTGATTAAATTTAAGACCCAGCACTTGTCAAGGCCGAAGTGCATACCAATGACATTAGAGAAATTGTCCACTGTTTTCAGCATCTGATCTAGGTGGCATCGAGTAGAAGCCAATAGTTTTAAATCATCCACATACAATAGATGATTAAGCTTTGCCACAACAGTAGTGTTATTTTTGAAGCTAAAACCTGTGTCAGTTGAGTTCAATAGCTGGGATAGGGGGTTCATCGCTAGACAAAACCACAGTGGGCTTAAGGAGTCTCCTTGAAATAGGCCCCGGTTGATTGCAATATTTTTAGTTTCGAAATTTTTTTCACCAGGTATTTTGAGGTGAATTTTTGTCTTCCAATCTAACATTATATGTTTTAAAAAGGTCACTATGTTATCATCGACTTTATATACTTTATATATTTTTAATATATCTACAAGCCATTCATGCGGCACTGAATCAAACGCTTTCTTCTAGTCGATGAAAGCAGTAAAGAGATTCCTTTTTTTGCTATATGTTTGGTAAGAAATGACAGAATCGATGATAAGTTGTTCTTTGCAGCCCATGGAAACCTTAGCGCGCCCTCTCTCCACACAGTGTTAGTAGGTACGCTGGGTTATACAGGATGTCAGCAATTTATACAGAGTTGGAAGACAAGTAATTTGGCGATAATTTTTTGGGTCTTGGGTGTTATTTTGATCTTTTGGTATTAAATAAGCTGTTCCCTGGGTTAGGAAAGAAAGTATTTCCTGCGGATTACAAATACTGTGATTAATTAATGCTGATAAGCACTCATAAATACTCCAATATTTCTTAAGCCAGAAGTTCTGAATGCCGTCTGGTCCAGGAGATTTCCAGTTATGAAGCTCTTTGATAATATCTTAAACTTCTTCAGTAGTAAAGGGTTTGTAGGGAGCAGTAACGTAGTGTTGGCATTCTGTCAGGGACGTATTGATAATAAGGAAGATGGTCGGTTTGGAGAAGTCCCAGTTTGTCAGCTAGTTCTTGGTGGATAATCTTTCCTACTAAGTCATGACGTTCTTTATAATCAGTACCGACAAATGCCTGGCAGCCACCGGTAAGATGTTGGATGGTTTCTTGGGCTTGGCATCCATATCGGCATTTGTCATTTTGGACTTAAGGATCTTTAACAATATATTTCAGGTAATTTTTAGTTGGAATAACCTGATCCTGAATGGCAAGTAGGAAAACCTCAGTCTCGGGAAACATCTTTCCTGATGTCAATCAATAGTTCGACGCTGTATTGTCGACATATTCTTGGCTGATCTCATTAAGATGTCTCCCATGCAGAGGTTTACTCATCCAGGTGCGCATTTTGTCTTGCTTAGTCAGTGGTTTATGCGCATTTCTTGTTCCCTCAGTTTAAGCGGCGTCGTATCATCTACTGCGCAAATTGCTCGATGTAAAGTAGATGTCTCAGCCTGTACCTGAAAATAAGTTCTTAAATTAGCAATTTGTTTATCCAATTGCTCACCTATATCCATAAGTCATCTTCTCCCTTGATACCGCGGTAATGTTGTTCTCTCTACTGCACTGCGTGGATGATGTTTTTGCGCCTTTGTGAGAAGTGTTCTTACTTTCTGCTGAAGACCCTCTATATCCGTTTTTGACCACTTTATAATACCAAATGAGTAGCTCAGCGCGGAACAGGCATACGTATTTAATGCCTTAAACAAATTTCTACTATTAAGACATGACCGATTTAGTTGTCTTACTCTTCGCACGAACTCCGAAGTTAGTTCAGTTTTCATTTGTTTATGGTCAATTTTCCGCGCTTGTTTTACTCCGAGATATTTGTACATATCATTTTCACCCATTGCCTCGATGTTTTGGCCATCTTGCATATCGAAACCTCCGGGCTGAACCTTTCGTCTGACTATATTTAGTATACGGCACTTGTCTAGTCCAAAATTCATACTGATATCACTTGAGAAATTTTCTACAGCTTTTAGCATCTCATCTAGGTGGTTTCGAGTGGAAGCCATTAATTTTAAATCATCCATATACAACAGATGATTAAGCTTCGCTACAACAGTGTTGTTATTTTTGATGCTAAAACCTGAGTCAGTAGAGTTTAGCAGCTGAGATAGTGGGTTCATTGCTAGGCAAAACCAAAGTGGACTCAACGAGTCCCCCTGGAAAAGCCCCCGGTTAATAGGGATATCTTCAGTTTCGATATTAATTTCACCCGGTATTTGAAGGTGAATTTTAGTCTTCCACTCTGCCATTATACTAACTTTGTATCTCCTTAGGCGACCTGAATAAACGGAGAGTTTTTGTTTTAATGTGTCTAGGCAGTGTTGAGCTGTGTTGTTTTCTGGATCATGTTGTGAGTGTCTTGGAGTGTTTAGAATTATTTCTTCAGTTCTTTTAATTACTTTTCGACTTCTGACTCCTCGGATGTATTTTGTAATTTGTCCAATTATCCCTGCGCAATAATTCAATTTTATTCAGCAGTCTTTTTTCCCAGGGTGCAATTCTGTTTTCAGTCCTTCCGATATTAGTTCCCCGTCGTGTTCTGATCTTAATGCCCATAACATTAGCAATTGCTGTTGCTGCACAATTAATCAGCATATGCAAATATTCTAATGTATGGGCTTCCACGATATAATTGGGTAGGACTTCAATGTTCATAATTTGTAACAGCGCACCTAGTTTCTTACAAGAGTTAGGTATTATTATTATTCCAGATTTAGCCATACGGCTCACACTCCCTCTAAGAAGAAAATTCACTCATCCCAGATACCTACGGTATCAAAAGGATTGAGCTCTGGTGGGACTCTTTCCATGTTATCGAGTCCTAATCGACTTGGTATGTCGGTGTATCTCCCAAAAATTTTCGTACGCATCTGAACGTCGAAAGTAACACAGCTTTCTGCATAATCTTACATAGATGTTCATTTAGACCCAGCATTTTTATGTTTTCTAGTTTTCTAGTTTTATGTTTTCTGTTATGTTTATCTTTTCTATTATTATTATTATTATTATTATTATTATTATATAACATTAAAGTACATTATTAAAGTACGTTAAACTAAAGTTACAGTCTAGATTGGAAATATATAAAATTTTATTAGTTTTTTCTTCCCTTCGGTCATTTTCACGAACAGGCACATGTAATCCATTGTACACCACATATATAATTTAATATAGGGACGGAAATATATAAATCGCAAAATATGACTAATAATTAATTAATTCTCGAGCAATATTTCTCTAGAAACATGTTAATACATTACATAGCAATAAAAATGATTAATACAGATCCAGGATTAAAATACGTCTTCTATGAGCTTTACGTGCTTCTATGAAATTAAGAAGCGACGGAGTCCCTATGGTACACTTAATTTGTTAGGTAAATTAGTCTGGCCTTTGAAAAATTATAACTTATCTGAAACAAGTCAATAATAATAAGCGAAGTAGCCGGCGGCAGTCCGCCATCTTTCCTCTTAACCGCCTCTGCTTCTGCCTCTCATATATCATTAACGACACACTTCGCGTAGGCTCTCTAATATCAGAACTACAAGAAGAAGTACTTTATACACGGTGTGGCAAAATGCGTAAAAATTATAAGCACACTTACCTTACAACAATAAAAATGAAACTAGTTATAAAATCCTCAATGAAATTTACGCTCAGTTAATGTTTTGTTTACAATTACTTAAATAAGATTTTTCTTATCAGTGACAAAAAAGTTACCATTTACCGAGAACGGATGAAGTATAAATACCACGGTCCTTAAACAGCAAAAAATAAAGTGTTTAAATTGACAAATTGAAGAGTTTGACAATAATTACATAAAAGTTAAATATTTTTGTACTTTACACATTTACCTTGGACAATTGTATAAAAACATTCTGGCAAATAGTAACAAAGATATAGGTAGCAAATATATTTCCTGAGATTAGAACTACTAGACAAGGTAACCATGCATTTTTCTTTCTTCCTCCTTATTGATTTTAGGCAAATTGACACTTATTATATATTTTTCCATTTTATTAATTATTACCAAGTTAAAAATATCTTCGTCCTTGTACTTTGTATTATAATTTTATTCCTTGCCCTATCTAGCAGTGTTTTTCAACTTTTTTTTCTTCTTCTTGGCTTTCTGTCGTTCATTTTTGGAACTCATTTCATTAATTTCCAATTTGTTAACGAAATAAATTTGGTTCATTTCCAATTTGTTCCGGCTACTCTTTTTATGGCATCCACCTATCTCATCTGTGCTCTCTCTCTTGGTCGTGGACCTTTGTAAAGTCTCCAATGTTTTATTGAGGCGTTCCAACGTTGCACATTTATCTAGCAGTGTGGCTTAAGAAGCTTCATTTGAGGCTGGCAATTTTTGTTTTGATATCCTCGATTCTTGTTTTTGATCTTATTCAGTTGTTCCTCTTTTTATCTGACATTCGTATATCTAACATCGCCTGTTCCATTGCTCTTTCTGTTATGGCTAGGTGTCCAGGTTTGGTATCTCTGTCTGTCCAACTCCAGGTAACCATATGTCACGATAGAAAATATGCACTGAATAAACACTTTGCTCCTTAAGTATAGAGGTATTTTGCAGTATTATTCTTAAGTATCCAACTTAGTTTTCCAAATCCTGTCATGTAAATCGATTTTTTGCGTTTTTACCCCCGTACGAAGTAGTTTTTGGGGGAAGCCTGGGGGTATAAGTGGTAAACTTTTTTGCATCTTTTTCGGGGTCCCAAAATTAATGTTCTTGGCAAAATTTAGCCTGTTCGTATGATTTTTAGGGGTCAAGTCTCTGACGACTGGACTAATATGTCACTAAAAGATTTAATTAGTAAAGATTGTCAACATTTATTACAAGTTATAAAAAATGTCATCCGACTAATAATATCTGTTTAAATTTTTATATTAATTCTCGTTGTAAAATAATTTCATATAAATACAATTACTATTTTTAAACATATTATTTATTTTATATAATAATTAAATTTTCTATTAAATGATATTTATTTATATTTTATTATTAATATATGGTCTGAATTTGATAGGTTTCTCCTAAGTAAAAAACGTATGTTAATACGTTAACAGGTTGAGTTAGGAGCAAACATAATAATTTATTGAATTTGTTTAAGTTTAAAACATAAAAAATAAACAAATAATAAAATTACTTTATTTAATTTTAAATATATTATTCATATTCTAAAAATATTTTTTAATATAACTTGTTATTTTTAAACATGTTATTAAGTTTAGGTAATAATTAAATTTACTACCAAATGTTATTTATTTATATTTTCATAATTTTATATAAATATAAATACAATGTTGTATTTTTTCAATTATCAGTTCGACTATTGTATTAAAGTGCTATAAAAAGCGTTATTAGCAAAACATTTTCATATTTTATACATTCACAGCGGAAGAATCCATGTGTGTATTTAACGAGGGGTGGCGCCGTTAGATATACAAAATGTCAAAACTGACCATAATTTTGATTTTTGAAATGTTTCATATTTTTTTGTACACGAAACGTTAAAAAATCGTACTAAGAACGATTCTTGATTCCCAATGTTAACATTGAATACATGGGATTTTATTTGAACTATAAATATTATGAATATTAGATATTATTAATCTACAACCATTTTTTCATATTTTTTTTCGTAACAATTTAATTTTTTATTACTTCATCATCCAGCCTCAAGAGTCCACTGCTGAACATAGGCCTCTTCCTCATGTTTCCAACCCCGTCTATCTTGCGCCGCTTTTATCCAGTTTTTATTGAGTCTTCTTAAATCGTCAGTCCATCTTGTAGGTGGTCGACCGACGCTTCTCTTGTCTTCCCTTGGCCTCCATTCCAATAACCTCTTTGTCCATCGCCCATCTGTCATTCTGGCTATGTGTCCTGCCCATCTCCATTTTAGTCTGGCTATCTTCTCGATGATGTCAGTCACTCCGGTTCTTCTCCTGATGTCTCCGTTGGTTATTCTGTCTCGCAGAGTTATTCCTAACATGGACCGCTCCATTCTTCTCTTCTCTTTTATTACTTATTTCTTATATATAGTTGTAATAATTTGTGTGGGATTTTATTATTACCACTTAATTGTTTTTAGTGTTAGAAATATAAAACAATCCTTTTTTACGGTCCTAAGAAATGATTAAAACAAAAAATACGATAACAATAAAAGGGTTTTCTGACAAACAACAAATCATTTTTGTTTCTTGGTTCACTATGTATAAAATCATTCTTCATATTTCTTTACTTCGGCCACTATATCGAAAGTTGTTACCTAAGGCGAAATAATATACATCGCTCCATATAGATTATGAGAAGGTATTTTACATACTAGTAGCAGGCTCAGAGTTTTGCATACAGCATGTCTCAAATTATTACAAATTTTAAGGGACACCTCTTCTTTAAACGATATATAAAGCAAATAATTGATAATATAACAAAATAGTAATCAAGAACGGGTAATAACATTGATTAATGTAGATCACTTCTTTGTATTCTACGTTGCTGTATATTTATGTATGTTTGTCAACTCTCTCCATTCCAGTACCTGCAAAGAGGCAACATACATTGCTTTACATTGTTCTGTTATTAAAATGCAGTGATAAAACAAAATTAACGTAAGTGAGGTAGATTTGAGATATTGCATGATCAATCCGTATTCCGTTTTTTTAAATAAACTATTTTGCTGAAATTATATATATATATATATATATATATATATATATATATATATATATATATATATATATATATATATATGTGTGTATTCAAAAAAATGTTTGTAAAATTATACTAAAAATTTTCAGAGAAGCATTTATTAGATTAGGACATTTTTATATTAATTATTTTTAAGATATATTAGCAGCAATTTTTATTTACTAAACTAATTTTTATTTGCTCTTGATAATAATTGTAAACACAATTGAAAGCTTGAGATATAAAAAAATAGTTAACCAATAGCCCTTTTATTGACTCCAACCCATCCAAAACAGAGACGCTTAAAATGGTCTCGTTTACTCATTTTTTTCTAGAAATTCTATGCCATCATAATTTTGAATAACATGGGCTATGTAGGTCTATCTAATCTGTAATTTTTTTTTCAGATGACAAACGAGTACAACCTCTTAAAAATGGTTTTTCCATAAGAAATGGATCTATAACTGATGAAATTGCGAGAAAACCATTAGAAAGACGTGTGAAATCTGGAAATCTTGCCAAAGGTAACATAGGTTCTAACTTCTGGTTTGAGAAAGACAACGAACGTTTGCTTGTTCATCACATAAAAGATATTCAAAATCGCAGACGCTACCTGCATGAAAATTGGGGCTTTCGAAATGTGGCTTTATCGTAGAATCCTGAAGATATCCTATACCAATTACGTTACTAACCAGGACGTATTATTAGGAATGCAAAAAGGAAAAAAGTTATTAACCGCAATAAAAACAACCAAAATCGAATACCTCGCTCACATCATAAGCAACAACGAAATATATGGTTTGCTACAATTATTTCTATAAGAAAAAGTAGAAGAAAAACGAGGACCAGAAAGGCGAAGGATTTCCTGGCTGAAAAATCTACGTACGTGATTTAACACAACAACCACAAATCTTTCCAGAGCAGCAGTGAGCAAAATACAGATTGCCATGATGGTTGCCAACATCCGAAATGGATAGGCACTGCAAGAAGAATATATATATATATATATATATATATATATATATATATATATATATATATATATATATATGTATATATATATATATATATATGTATATATATATATATATATATATATATATATATAGTTTATCAATGTGGAATCGAACACGCTTTTAATCGAATAGAGAAAAAGGCTAAAATTGGATAAAATTCGAATATACGAATCTATATAAAATTATTTTGCTGTGCCTTCAGACCCACACAACTCATTACCTCAGCTTATCTGTTAAAACCACTTCTCTGCTGCCTACCAACTTTGGATGAAAGCGGATTCCGGACGGTGTATCACTCGCTACCAGTTTGGTAGACTTCTATAATTATCCTGGAAAAACTTATTGTACCTCTGAAAACGCTAGGTCGGCAGATTTAAAGCTACAAAGATTTATCTTTTTAATCCCAATGCTATCCCTGACTGCACCTTCTTTGTCGCCGATAATAATGCAGTCCCTTAAAAGACAATACAAGACAGTTCAAATGAGGAAAATCAACAAAACATCGAAAATACAGAACCGCAACCAAACATATCAAAGTAATCTGATGAGATCGTGTTGTTGTCATTTACAAAAATTATTTCAGATATTACAACTGCGCCAAAAATGACATGCCATGAATTGGTGCATAAACGTGCAAAGAAAGTGGCCATTGTTTTAACGTCTCCAGAACATGTTAGAGAAATCAAAATGAAAAATAAAAGGAACTTTAAAAGGATAGAACGCCTATAAAAAAAATAATAAAATCAGATAAAATGAATGATCACCAAGCAGTGAAAGTGAAAAAGAACAACCAAGATTTTCTAGTAGTGCATCAGAAAACGAAGATTTTGGTGAGAATAGTTGCGTTGGTTGTGGTTAAGATTATAATAGTTATACAACAATTAAAGATGATTGTATTCGTTGTGTACCTATGTTGTAGTTTTGGCTACACGAGTTCTGCACAAAATATTTGAATCTTTGTCACTCATGTAAAAAGATGTGTTTGAAAATTGTGTGAAATAAATAGTTAGAGATCTTAACATTTATAGCCGGCCACAAATACTGTGGCCAACTATCTCGCAGTATGTGGGAGAGATGGCCAATTGTTATTTTTCCAGATCTTGTAAAATTTTCGTTACATTTACGTTACTTGGATACTTATTATGTTTTGTTTATTCTGTGATTGTGATTTTTAAGCCCGAACTACCATCAAAAATGTTTATTCGTGGCCATCTATCCCGGACTTAACCTATACCAAGCATTGCACATCTTTAGAGAGGTATTTCGTTGGAAAATTCAGGCATCCATGATTTTTCTTTTGATATTAACTGTTTTTTTTTTGAAAAAGTATAGTTTATTAAATATTATTATTTTCTTCAGGACTATTTCGAGCTGCGGACAATAAAGTTAGAATTGCCATGCTAGTAGCCAACATCCGTAACGGATAGGCACCACAAGAAGAAGAAGATTATTTATACGGCTAGAGATGCTAATTGGAGAGAGCATCTTATAATGCGCATCACTATCCGTTTAAACTCTCTTTATATTATTATAATTCCATTGCCTTTATAAAACAAACTTCGTGTTTAGTACCGCTATTTTTTAAGTCATTATCTTATTATTATTTATCGTCAGTTTTTGATTTTTCCATATTAGTTTCTTCCTCTAAATTCATATTATATTCACTGAAATCTACGAAATTAGAATTAGCTAGTCATAATCCGATTCATTGATTGACTGACTGATTTTAGAATCTGTAACTTAAATTTCACCTGTCGTCTTATTTCTTCTTCACACGGTTGCATTTTTTAGGTCAATAACTAAAAACAAGTAACTACAAAAACTGTAATACTAGAAAAACTCTTACCAAATAGGTACATCACTATATTGTGCAATATGTTTATTTCCTAAACACAGTCGATCTGGTGTGGCCTGTCAGTAGAAATATCAAATGACAACCATGCAATATTTTTGCAATTATCTGTGTCACAAATATTCTAGACTCTAGACTTAAAAGTTAATTTAAATCTTAGACAGACTTAAAATAAATATATTTACAATTTTTTATTCTGCTGTTACAAGAACGATACCTTGGAATTTTTCTCTTACGTTATATAAAACTTATAACACACCAAAAAATTGTTTAAAATTGAGTAATTGATTTTCTAATTGTTTTTAACGCTGATTTTGGAAAAAATAGTGACAAAATTCCATCACATACAGTTATTTCACAAAATTATATAATAAAGAGTAATTAGGATAAACCAGCAGTATTTTGTCGCGCTTTCCATTTCCCCATCATTAAGAAGCACTGAGCCTCTGATACTATCCTACAGTTCACTATAGTTCTTAACTCTGTACAGTTTATATGTTGTTGTTACTAGGGCTTTAACGTAGTGACTGTTTTCTTGTGTTGTAAAGACATTGGACAATGGCTACCAGAGGATGTATAAACTCGTCAGATTGCTTTTGTTACATATGCAGTAACTATACCTTTAAAAAGCAACAAAGAAACGTTTCCGATTTCGTTGAAAAAGTTTATTTTGGTATAAAGTTAAGCGATCAAGATAAGCCTTGGGCCCCACACATAGTTTGTTCAGTGTGTGTTTAAAAACTTGGGCAATGGTTTTAAAGTAAAAAGCAGTCCTTACGTTTCGGAATGTAAGTGGTTTGGAGGGAGTATAAAAATCATAGGGTTGACTGCTATTTTTGTTCTTGAACCGTACGAGGTTTTAATTTGATAAGCCAAAGGATATTTCTTACCCTAACATTTAATCAGCCATTTGCCCTGTTCCTCATGGACCTGAAGTGCCAATACCCTCTCCCCCAGATTCTTTGGATGATTTACATGATGATCAGGAGCCATTGAATCAGCAAGGTGATATTGAAGCAGACACTGATTGCTATGATCCTGACACAACCGATTTCATTCCATTCTCACAATTTGAACTGAACGATTTGATAAGAGACCTAGACCTTTCTAAAGAATCGGCAGAAGTTTTAGGATCTAGATTAAAAAATAAACATATCTTGGATCCGGATACATCTTTTTCTTGGTATCGATCTAGAGAAAAAGAATTTGTATCTTTCTTCTCCCAAAAAGATGACCTGGTGTTTTGCAGTAATGTTCCTAGACTTATGGCACATTTTAAACTAGAATATGCTCCTAGTAAGTAGAGACTTTTTATTGATTGTTCAAAAAGAAGCCTTAAAGCAGTACTTCTACACAATAGCAATAAGTAAAGGGAAAGCTTGGTAGATCTGAAAAAGTGTTACTTCCACCACTTGACATTAAGTTGGGGCTGATGAAACAATTTGTCAATGCAATTTGACTAAAAAAGGGGAGTGTTTTAGATATCTTTGTGGACAGTATGGACTTCTTTTAAATTAGTTGTTACTGGTTTCTTAGGTAATAAAAGAGATCCAAACTACCAGACAATCGTCGAAGACATGATCGACAACTTTAAGAAGCTGGGCTGAACATGAAAAATAAACTTCACTTTCTCCACTTACATATTAACTACTTCTCGGCAAACCTTGGGGATGTCAGTGAAGAGGAAGACGAAAGATTGCACCAAGATATAAAAAAAAATGGAAAGAAGATACCAAGAAAGATGTAACGTGAGCATGTTAGCAGACTACTGCTGGATGACCCAAAGAGATGATCCTTAAGCAGTCCATTCCTGGAAAAGCACTCAAAGAAGCTTTAACAGAGAGCAAAAGCGTTATCATAAGGACTTATGGGCTTAAAGAGAAATTTAATTATACTTCTACTACTATACCCAAACGTACTCACTACTTTGTGATATATGTCATACACATTTTTCAATATTAAATATTAATCACGTGAAATTATTTTTTATTCAGTGTCATCAAACGATCTCTTGAAGTATGATATCATACTTTCTCACGCTCTACCTTCTTCTTTATAAAGTATAACTTTAATTGACATTATTCCATCAATCGTTATTAGAATTCTTACTTCGTTTTCTTTCATTTATCTACTACTATATACTACTTACTATGTGATACATCCTGTATAATAATTTTTAAAGGCCTTGGGTTTCTTACAGTAGGCTGTGATTTGTTCAATAGCACTCCTTACTGTTAGTGGCTGATTATTGTTATTTCGCTTTTGGTTTTAAGACGGGAAGCTCAAGATTGAAGAAAACTGATCTCTATTGATGGTTATTCGATCTCTAATATCGAATAAAACTTTACTGTTACTACGTAATTTTACAACATTTCTCGATTTGTGCGCCGTGCGAAATACCAGTATTTCTGATTTTATTAAAATTGCCTAGAGGATTTTAATGCAATATAGTTTGTTCGATATCGTTAAAAACTTGTATTATATATTTTAAATTTATCAACAGGTTATGAAAATTTTATCTTTAAGCTTTCTATAGGTTATTAAGGTAGTAGAGCTACCTTTTTTAAAATGGTGTTTTAATGGTTGGCACGTATAATACGAGATAAAGTCTAAGAAATATACAATGCAGGCCATGGTAACCTAACCAACGAACCATTATCCAGGTATCCGAACCAGTAATAATCTAAGTTACCATTCCAGATTACAAGAAGCGTTGCCAATAAGTAGTTGACCTAAAAGAGGGCTCTTGCAGTGGTTAATTTTCAAAAATATAAACATACCGATCATGTAATAAAAAAGGTTTACGATATTACTTAGACGCACAAGAATTTCTAATAGTTTTTATCCTGTTGGTTTAATTAAATCTATTACTATCTAATCCTATAAATCATCATTGCATGTTATATTGTTTGCTCCATTTGTAAGCGAAATTTTTCATTGTCTTGGGAACATAAGAAAGCTATGCTTTTTGAAAATATTTCTATCGATACTATGAGGACTGAATGGGAAGAGAAAGCAATAATCGATGTTATTTTATATATTTACAACTTTGCAACAATTTAATTAATTTTAAATTTATAGCATTTAATCAATTTTTAAAGGTTTACTGTGCCTTAAAGTTTAAGGTGACTGAAAGATTTTTTTATTAAATAACATTGTGGTACACCTGGTTCTATGATCCCATTCCCGACGCCGCTACGTTGGTTAAATTTTGACCGTCCAGCAGTGGCTGGAAATTATTATACAATCAAGCATATGTTCTCATAGTCAATATTTAAACAATATTCACATGAAGTTTACTGAAACTAAAACAAAATAAAACTGCTTAATTTAAAAAGAAAGTTTATTTTTGAAATTTGATAGTCATTTATAAATTATATATAATCATTTTCCGTTTTTAAATGAAAGAATTGTGCAATAGTAAATTTATTTAAACTATTAATAGTAAGAGGTAGGAATTTTTGTATTGTATGTTTCCGACAATGAATCTGTCAAAATATTCTCTAGCTTAGCGAACGGACTATGGCTTAAAAACTTACTCAACATTAGTAAAAAATATTGTTATGTGCTCCTAATTACGGTTCTGTACTTCACGAAGCAAAGTTCTTTTCTTTCGAGAAAATTCCAGCCAGGAGTTCTCTGACGAGAGATGTCGTCAAAAAAAAGCTGACGAAAAACAGCAAGTAGAAAAAAAAACGTCGACAAGAAGCTGAAGTCATCATAAAGACAGAAAATTACTCATGAGTCGTTTATCAAAAATAGAGGCCTCAAAAGTAAGTAAAGAAGATATAAAAAGAGAAGTCGAAGAGATAAAAGAAGATACGAAAAGAAAAATTGTTGAGTCAAAAGAACATATAAAAAAAATCAAAGATACAAAGGAAGACATGGTTAAAGAAATTGAAGCAAGAAGGGGTCTAGTAGAGAAAATACATGATGACATAGTGAGAACTCTTGAAAATATCCGCCTAGAATTGTTTCCCTGTCAACAGAATAAGCAAGCCTCCTAAATTTGACAGCGAGACATCCTGGACAGTGTATAGAAGACAATTTGAAGCCGCTGCACAAAAACATGGATGAACATATGAACAGAAGGCAACTCTCATATTAGAACTTCGATGTAAGGCTGTCGAAATTCTCCAAAACATCCCAGGGGATGCACAAAAGAACTATGAAACCACCGTATTGGCTCTGGAACCAAAATACAGCAGCCAATATTTGAAGCAAGAATACCAGAGTCTACTAAAAATGTATATCCAAGGCTCCAACGAATCTATGCAAGAATACGTAGCAAAAGTATCAAAGATGGCACAACTCGCTTAGGCCAAATCTCCGGAAAAGTTTTTACACCAATTCATCATATAATATTTCCTTGATGGCCTGCGCGATGTAGATCTCCAGCAGACATTACGACTAAAAAGAGGCGACCAAATATTGAAGGACGCTATTGTCGCAGCATTGAAGTATGAAGTCGTGAAGAATGTGTCCCGCCAGTAATGCAAAATCCATCAAGTAACAGGTGTAGCCGAAGTGGAATAAGGCGATCTAAATACACTGCTTTAAGTGTTGGCCACACAATTTGAGAAATATCCTAGCCCAATAGCTGATTCCTTGAAACAAAAACGTTAATGGTTCCTTAAGTGTTAAATTGTAGATTGGTAGGCCAATTTCATAGTGATTGCAGACAACCTCGAATTGCAGATCAGGAAAATCGACCAGCAGGCTATTCCCGACTAATCGAGGCTAATCGACCAGTAGACTGTTGTACGGAGTTGAGTCGTGGACTTGAGGCTTTCGAAATGTGCCTTGATCGTAGAATCCTGAAGATATCCTATACCGACTACGTTACTTATTAGGACGTTTTATTAAGAATACAAAAAGAAAAAAGTTGTTAACCACAATAAAAACAGCCAAAATTAAATACCTCGGTCACATCGTGAGAAACAGCGAAAGATATGGGTTGCTGCAATTAATTCTTCAAGGAAAAGTGGAAGGAAAACGAAGACCAGAAAGGCGAAGAATTTCCTGGTTGAAAATCTACATATGTGGTTCAACACAACAACCACAAATCTTTTCAGAGCCGCAGTTTGTAAAATACAGAGTGCCATGATGATCGCCAACATCCGAAACGGATAGGCACTAAGGCTATTCCCAGCACTGCAACGCAGAGTCTGGTTCTCGCTATCCACAATAAGACAAAGCATCGACAATTTCGATGCCGATGAACTTCTTAATAGTCACCGAGCAGAAAGAAGTCATGGGAATACCTACGCCCTCTCAAGAAGACTATGCAAAGACAGGAACTGCCGATTCTGCGAGCGGAAAGAAGAGCGAAAGGGCCAGATTCTATACCTAAAAACCATATAGAACGAAAGTGATGAAGAAACTGTAGCCAAAGAAAACCTCCAGGCTAAGCAGAAGAAAGATTCAGATCCAAATCTAGTCCGTAAAGAGAAGGAAGGTACAGATCTAAAGCTAGTCCGTGAGCTGAAAAAAGATCCAGATCTAAACCTAGTCCGTGAATGGCTAGACAGCGGAGCTAGGGGCCACAGTGGCAGGAGATTGCCAAATATTGTGAATATTGTGAAGTTGTACTGGCTGCGACGAGACGTCTTGTGTTTGCTAAACGACGTCATCACTCGTAAATGGGAGAGTTCAGATGTAACAAGAACAGTGGCTCAACTTGTTCTCCCAAGGTCATGTGTTAAGGACGTACTTGCAGAACTTCATGATAGCCGATCCGGGGGACATTTTGGAATCAATAGGACTCTGCCTAGAGTCCGTGATTATTATGGCCCAGTATTAATAGGTTAATTGTCGGCAAGATGTGAGAGAATGGTGCAAACGATGTGACCTGTTTGCATTCAAGAAGGGACCCATAACGAGACTTAGGGAAAAATAATTCCAACAATACATCACAGGGACTCCATAAGAACGAGTTGCTGTTGACAATATTTTTCCTGTTGCTGGAACCATTTTCAGTCACCAACATCAGGAAACAAGTATTTGATGGTTGCTATGGACCATTTTTCCTAACGGCCAGAAGTAATTGCACTATCCAACCAAGAAGCAATCATAGTTGGTGCGGCCCTGCTTGAGAATGTCGTATCCCGACATGGGGTTCCACTTATGCTTCATTTCGATCAGGGGCGCAACTTCGAATCGAAAGTTTGGAACACCATAATCGCTTTGCTGGGAATTATGAAGACCAAAACGACACCGCTTTATCCTTAGTTCGACGGCATGGCAGAAATACATCTGGTAGAAGCAACTGGTTACACTCCAGCAATTTTATTGACTGGTCGAGAGCTGAAGCTTCTAATCGATCTCCTATATGGTAATCGACCAGACGGAGAGGCGTAGCAAGAGGCACTCTCAGAGTGTGTCAGCGGCCTAAAAGATGGACTGGTTAACGATTTCGCCAGCAAAAAGCTACAACTCACCAGTGACCAAATGAAGGTTGAGTTCGATCAGAAATTCAGTCCCGTTATCTTTAAGGAAGGTAGTACACTCTGGCTCTACCAACCAACGAGAAAGAAAGGTCTTAGTTCCATGTTGCAGCGGTCCTGGGAGGGATCCATACCTGGTCACTAATAAGATAAATAATCATATATATATAACGAGCAAATATCGTCTAACTGGAGAGACTGTGTCCTTATGAAGGATAGAATCCATCGACTTGGTCCATTTAGGTGCTGTTCGGGGCCAACAGCCTGAGAGAATGGAGCGATTTTATGTGCCCCTAATTACGGTCTTTTACTTTACGAAGCGAAGCTCTTTTCTTTTGAAAAAAATCCAGTCAGTAAAACCTAGAAAATTCGAACCTAATTATTATAGCATGATGAGTTTTTGTAGTTGAGTGAGTCAAATAAAATTATAAAACTACGTTTACTTTACTTAATTCCTGAACTTACAAAAAAACGTAACAAATTTTTGTTAAAATTTGCACTTTATAAGTTTACTAATATAGATTTTTGGATGGACTTTATCACTTATTGTGTCCAAGAGTTTAAATAGATTTTATTTTATAACCTGTTATTTTCCCTAATTTGATCGTAAATATTGTAATCCTTCCGTTTTACGTACTTATGCAAAACCGTCGCAGTTTTGCAATTCTCACCTGCAATTACGCTTGAACTTACCAACCTGTAACCAATATTATGCGCAGCAAATTAAGTATTTTTTTTTAATTGTTTGTATTACATAATTAAGAGTATTTGTTAGAACACTTTTGTGATTCATACTATTCTAATTGATTGTTCTAGAGAATGTTGCAGCAAAAACAAGTATAATTCATCGCGAACAAAAAAAAAATAATTAATTTACAATTAAATTTATATATTTATCGTCTTTTACATAAAAATTATCAGTAAATAAGTAATTAAATGAGTTACCTAAACATGATTAAAGAGATACATAAAAAAAAGTTATTGTATGAGTTTTGTTTAATAATAACAATATTATAAATAACAACGCTAACAATATCCATGTATATCAAAAGTGTTGTTGACATGAAAAAAAGTTGGTCCAGTGAATCACTTTCTGTACAGTTATAATTTGAGTAAACTTGTTAATATAAGTTATTAGTTTATATTAAATTTAAAATTAAAGCAATTATTAATTGATTAAATTGATTGAAGAAACCTGGGTTTTTGTATAGATCTTCCTCTTCTTCTTGTTTTTATGTTTAAGACACGACTCTATCTGTTTATTCACGTTCCTCCAGTGAATTGTCGTTCCATCGTTTTCGTGGTCTTGTTGTTTTACCATGAACTTTTTCAGCTCCGCTGTTTCCAGAATCCTTATTGTTCACTCTGTGTCAGGTCGTGTTTCTGCCGCGTATGTCGTTATTGGTCTGATGACCGTTTAATAAATTCTGCCATTCATTGCTTTCCTGATATTTTTATTTCTCCGTATTGTTTCATTCAGTCAACCTGCGCTCTGTTTGCTCTATTCACATGATCTTCCACTTCTGTTTCGAGCTTTTTGTAGTTAGATAATGTGATGCCCAGATATTTAAAATCCGTTTGTTCTATTATCTGACCTTCCAACTCCAATTTACATCCTAGTAAATTTGTTGTGATAACCATGCATTATGTCTTTCTTGGGGAAACTAACATGTTAAATTTTCTGGCGATTATGTTAAATTGGTACAGCATAGGATGTAAATCATCTTTACTTTGAGAGTAGTATCGCTTCATCTGCATAGCAGATTATTTGTATTTCCCTCATTTGGTATCATTTTTTAGTTCTTACTTTTTTATATTATATCATCCATAATAAGGTAGAACAATAAAGAACTCAGGAAATCTCCATGTTTTATCCCATTGCCACCTTTAAGAGTTTAGTTCTTCTTCTATTTTTACTTTTATTGTGTTGTTTTGGTACATATTTTTAATCATTTTGATTATTCCTAGAGATATCTCTCTTGCGTACAATTAGTAGATAACGTTTTTCAATTTGACCCGGTCAAATGCCTTCTTAAGGTTTACGAAACATCGATATGCCGGTTTGTTGTATTTTAATGATTTCTCTTGCACTTGCCTCATTATGAATAAAGCGTTGGTGCATGATCTTTCCGACCTACAACCTTGTTGTTCTTGTGTTAGTGTTGTAATTTCATTCAGTTTATATGTTATGACTAGAGACTGGATTATATGCTCTAAAAAATGGTTAAAATATGCATGCAACATGCACTTAAAAAGTAACCAAATATGCCTTTATTATATGCAATATGCATTTATATATGCACTTTAAAAAAAAACATATTTTTTAATTTTTAGAGAAATAAAATTATAGTATAATTTAGAGAGTGTTTATTTATTACTACATTTATTAAAAAAATATAAATGGAAATTCACAAGAAAATGTCCTCGTTCATGCTGTTATAGTATATAATCATAAAATGTTCAATATTTTCAAGAGTAATGTTATATCATTTAATATTTGTTTATATGAGGAAAACGATCTTTCAACATCACAGGATGTAATTGGCGCAAATCTAAAATTTGACATTAGCAAGGGATCCATATTAATAACTTCGTTAAAGCTTCCATTGATTATGTTATTTATTGATCACAATAAAGAAAAGCCTTCGTTTCGGTTTAAAACTTCACTAAATTTATCTTTAATTTTTTTTCCAATTGTCACTGAAAGCTTTACTATTCTTTCTTTAACAGAATCAACAATGCAAATACTATCATTTAAAGATAATTTTTTACTCTCTAGTTTTGTAATATAGTTTACAATTATATCAAAATTTGCTTTTATATAGGACATTTCATTCTGAACAGAATTCTCACTAAAAATATTTTGACATTTCTGAACAGCAATACAACAAGAAGGATCAAAATTTGATATGACATTTTTGATATCAATATAATTATTTGCATGAAATATGGCACTATTCAACCACGTCCCCCATCTAGTCAACACTGGTTCCGGTGGCAAAGGGATATCGGGAAGCATCTCCCTATATACTTCTACTCGCAATGGTGCTTTTAAAAATACTTTCTTTACATTGTTGATAGAGTCGATAGAGTCAAAATGTATCGAGCAATGGAACATTTGGGTATACCAAAGAAACTTATCCGGCTAGTTAAAATGATACTAAATAACTCTACATGTGAAATTGCTTGGCAGGGTCACATATCAGATCAATTAACGGTTGCAAAAAGCTTGTGACATGGAGATCCTTTATCCACTACATTATTTAACTTAGTGTTAGAAACTGTAATCAGAAAATGCAGCATGAAGGTGGAAGAAACGATCATGAAAAATGAGCACCAGTGCTTGGCATTTGCTGACGATCTAACGATCCTAGCAAAAACCGAGAAAGAATTAAAAAGAGTTGTGAAGAAAATCATTAAAGAAGCACAGAAATTCGGATTTTGGAACTAAATGAAGACAAAACCAAATATATGATCATGAGAGGGACAGAAGGAAAAAAAGAAGGCTTTAGTGTGAGGTCTGTAAGTGGTAAAAGCTATAGTTTTAATAGGGTGGACAAATTTGAATACCTGGGTGTAGTTTTCGATGAAAATGGAAAAGATAATTTTCCTCCACAATATTTATTTCTTCGTTTGTTGTCACCTCTGGTGTTGCTGGTTCATTATCGGCACCTATAGCAAGAATGTGTTTCATTTTTATTAGTTTATTCATGCTTTTTCTTTGTCCTCTGATCATTCTCCATATTTTTTTTTGTGTTCCGTAGAAGTCGTGCTTCAACTGTTCCATTTGTGTAAACCGAATGAGGGAATTATACTGTGTATGAATGTTATATATCATCAGATATCAATTTGTAAGAATATTAGCTGTTTTTGTATGATTTCTTCAAAATTATCAAAGCGAAAGTTAAGAATACTGTGATTGAAAATTTTTTATGCAAAGTCCCCCTCGTGGCTCCGGAACGGAGGAAAGACGAAGCAGATGCCTAAGTGAGCATGTTGCGTAGAAGTATTAAATTATCTTAAATAAGACCTTTGTACGAGTATATAGTTTTGGTGATAGACACGACTAAGGAATCGCCCCTTTGGTAGGAATTGCGAGGATGGAGAGTGAGAGAGGAGGAGAAGCTCAGCAAATACCGAAACATAGTGTTTATGGTATGAACTGAGGACAAGGAAATAGAGCAGAGTAAGTAAAGTAAAAAGAGAAATTACTATTTAAATGGGAATAAGCCACAATTAATAGTTAAAGTAAGTTTATTGACGTTTCAATTTCCACTTCGGAAATCGTTCTCAAAATATAAACATTAGTTTAAATTTACTAATGTTTGTATTATGAGAACGATTTTCAAAGTGGAAATTGAAACGTCAATAAACTTACTTTAACCTTTAATTGTGGTTTATTCCCATTCAAATAGTAATTACTTCAAAATGCCACAAGAAAATAGCTTCAGAACAATATTAAGTAAAAAGAGATATTTCAACGAAAAATTAGCGAGTAAGTTAAAAGTGAGTACCTTGTGAATGCCTTCAATGAAATGAATGTTTTTTAATGTAATGATGTGATTTGAAAACAAGAAGGCCGAAAGTTATTGGTTGAACGATGATGTCATTTCTCGAAAAAATTAATCTAAAAAACGAAAATATGAGTTGAACGAAAATATGTAAGGTGGTACGTACTAAGTGGTGACTAAAATAATCGGACACTTCCTCCTCTGAGCGACTGTAAAAGCTTATCGAAGAATATAGAACTCCTCGGCTGGACGGAAAATTAAAGAAATTGCTGAACTAACTGAAAAAAATTTTTAGCCGTGGCAACCCGACTGATTCGCACCAGAACCGCATAAGTTGCCATCTGATTTGGGAAAAGTATTATGGAGCTGAACTGCAAAGAAAAATCATTTTAGACATTTACAAGAGCAACATGCCAAATTATTTGAAAAAGAAGACGTTTGGTCATTGTGTGCTTCCAGCTATGACTTGGGGCGCCGAAACACTTTCCTTTACCCAGGCCACTGCAACAAAAATCAGAATAGCCCAAAGAAGAATGGAACTCTGGCTACTTGGAATAACTCTCAGAGACAAGGTTAAAAACGAAGAAATAAGAAAAAGGACAGGTGTCACAGATGTCATAGAGCACATAGCATGGCTGAAGTGGAACTAGGCGAGCCCTGTGGCCAGAATGAATGATGGACGGTAGACATAAAAAATTAGTGTGGAGACCACGAGCAAATAGAAGAAGCAGAGGTAGACCTTCTAAACGATAGACAAACGACGTCAAAAAATCGCTGGGTATTAGCAGCAGAAAGTTCAAAACTAACAGAACTAAAAGAAATTAGAGGGGTCTATGTTTAACTTTGGATGCAGAAGGCTGGATGATTATAATTATGGAGACATGGAGTATTTGCATGTTAACTTATTTCTGAATTATAGTTTATTCGTCTTCCGGGTTTGGACCGTGTCATTTGTGAGTGACCCAAAAGTGGGTTCATCTGATATGAATGATACATTTGTCATCTGGCCCCATGGTTAACATACCCTTTCTCCCTTCCTAGATCATCTTAACTCACAACATTCGAGTATAAAATTCACAATGGAAGTAGAAAATAATCGGTCCCTTCCCTTTCTCGATGTGTTAGTCACCTCCAAGCCCAATGGCCGATTGGGTCACTCTGTTTATAGAAAAAAGACTCACACGAATCGTTACCTACATGCTTCATCACACCACCATCCTGCCCAAAAGAATTCTGTGATCAACTCTCTCATCCATCGGGCCATTTCGATTTCTGAACCTGACAACCTTAGAGAAGAACTTGGCCATCTGCAAAAAACCCTTGTCGCCAACGGTTACTCCAAGTCCACAATTCAAAATATTACACACCGACATCTACATCCCCCTTTACACCCTAGGACGACAAATTTAGAATCTTCGGGTAATACTCCTGTGGCTTTTCTTCCGTATATTCGAAGTGTCACTGATAGGATTGGCAAAATTCTTCGCAAAGAAGGTATCAGGACTACTTTTCGACCACCCAAGAAAATCTCACAATATCTACCCTCTCCTAAGGACCCATTACCGCCCCTATCTTCCTGTGGTGTCTATTCTATTCCTTGTTCCTGTGGACAAGTGTATATTGGCGAAACTGGTCGTTCCGTCAAAACTCGGATTCAAGAGCATCAAAGATGCATTCGATCAGGTCTTTTCTCCCATTCTGCAGTTGCAGAACACTGCCAAGAAACCGGTCACTCACAAATGACACGGTCCAAACCCGGAAGACGAATAAATTATAATTCTGACTCTGGCCGTGGAAGCCTACGATTTCATTTAACTTATTTCTGGTTGGTATTTTTATGAGGATGTGAAAGGAGGAAAGACTTGTTACGATCAAAAAGAAACGGAAGCAAGGAGAGGAAGCGAATATATGCGAAATGGCTTTAACCTTACACGAGTTGTCGAAGAGAGTACGTATGAGTAAGTATATACTCTAAGCACATACTGTAGAGCATACTTTGTTTGTATACGAAGGCTGGATGTATGAGGGTGACTTAAGTAAGGGATTACAGTGAAGGTGCAGATTGCAGTTATGCTGCGTGATGGGAACCTTGTGAATGGCATGATTACTACAATAATGAAAAATAAAGAGCGACTGGAGAGGGAGTGAAAGAAAGCAGCGGGAATGTTGTAGTTCATAACGGACCGAATTTGAGAAATTATTCTGCTTGTAGAACTCTAAGGATTCCGGACCAAGGTATCTTGCATGAATCTCATAATACAGCAGATTAAAGAAAAGTCTTTCTATAATATACCTGCATATTAATCTGACAACTTTAAATAAAGCATTTGACAGGGTAAGAATTAGTGACGCTACACGTTAATTATGTGATACTGGAATAAAACTACATTCAGTAAAGACAATAGTTGTTAAAGTTATGAAAGCAATAGTCGAAGCCAATTGTATGCGAAATAGGCAATAGACAAGGTAAATCGATGAGAAGTCCATTAATACTGAATATGATAATAAACTAAATTCTCAAGAAAGTAAAAACAAGGATAGAGAATGGAAAAAAAGAGTTACGCTGGAAGCCCAATAATAAAGGCGAAAAATAACATACAAAATATAAGAAATATAAGTAATAGACTGAAAGATTCCTCTAATTTAACATGGTTTTTATTTATTTGTTTATCTTAGAAATTGGCTTATCATTAACAACATAAAATTGTAAATATAATATTATTTTAAGATACTTCACGGCACTATACTCGCTCTTGGTCGCTAATTCTGTGAGGTCTGCACGACGAATGGAAGCTAAGGAGGGGGTAACTTAGGTCACACCGCGGTTTATTAGCATTCCCTCGGCATACGAGACTCCTCTAGAAACTGATCATCCATCCCCTAGCTTCCCATGAAATAAAAATGTCATCCAAGGAAGAACAGGGACCTATTATAAACTATAATTTCAAAAATAAAGAACAACTACTAAAAAGTACTCATCAAAACCTCGATAAACTAGCAAGTACTAAAAAAATCAAAACAAAAAATAAACATCTCGTTTTTTATGCAATGTTAATGCAACTTAAAGCAGCTGTAAGATTCTGCGGGAACCCCTTTCGATTTTTGCGATATGTACCTAGAAATTATGTCTTATCTTCTAAAAGTTTTTAAATGAGCGGAATACTGGTGTAAAAATTGTCGCTAGATACTGTTCTCCCGTTTCCAAGATAGAACGTCATTAGATACATGACCACATTATTTGCAAGTGATCTATGATCGAAATAAATTTCATTCTTTTTTTTCGCAATATATCAGGTCAAATCAAGTAAAACATGTATTTTTTCTTCACTTGTTAAATTCAAATTAAATCAAATTTCTATTGATTGGAATATGTAAACTCACTTAAATGTTCATTTCTGGCGTTACCAATAATATCCTCACTTTCAGATAAGTGTAATTTTGATTATTATCATTTATCTCTTTTGTCATTTATATCTTCAGCGTTTTGGTCACTTTCTGATAAATAATATTGGTCAGAATCAATGGCTACAAACTCAGTCTCTGACTCTTGAAATGACTTTTCATCGGTATTCTCTCCTATTCTCATTGCTACTTCTTCCAATTATTTTGCAGTTATCTTTTTTTTTTCAATGGCTATTTCTTGTGAAGGATAACCTACTCTTTTCAAGTACCTACCATTGCATTTTAGTTATGAATAAATAGCTAAATAAACCACTAATATTTAGCAAAACGTTATTGATCGTCAAACACCTACTACAATGGAATAAAGTTTTTACTGACCATATAATTACTGACCACTCACCTTTAAAATTAATTTCTGTTCCTGTTAAAAAAGAAGCCATTTACTTAACCCAAAAAAAATCATCTGATTGTTAAATCTAAACAAAATAAATAATTTAAAATAATAAATAAATATTAATAGAATATATATATATATATATATATATATATATATATATATATATATATATATATATATAATAGAATCTCCTTATTGTATATCTGGTTTTGTTTATTTTATCCCCGCGAGTAGTTAATTTAAGTTTAAATACAATTATTATGGACCATTTGTCAGCACATCTCCAAAATCCCTTCATCTGTCGCTTAATTTCTCTCAACAATGCCTAATGAAATTAACGAAATAAAAAATCCCCTTCGACCCAGATACCACTACAACAATTCCGTCTTGAACCAAATCATCGACTTAACAATGAAGAAGTCACAATGGTAGGCTGAGTGTCGGTCGGTGCCCACAAACGATGTTTCCTTTGGTCCTGCTGGGTGCCTTGCCAACGGGTGAGCTACCTGTTCGGAGTAGTTCTAATGTACCATGGATCGTGGGTGCACCTGACTTTGAAGTTCCTTTTTCAATCGTTAAAAATGAGGTGTGGTAGAAATACTAAAAGATTGAATTGTTTCTTGGAGCATATTTCATTTGTTGCTTATAGACCGGGGATATGTCGACCGTAATGATCCTTTTAAATCAATCATATTGGCATTAACGATAATAAATAAGAAATGTAATGCAGTAGTTTATACCAAGCGGGTGTAGGTCATTTGCATTTATTCTGTATTCATTTCGTAGCATTTTTTATTAACCATATATGCTCGCCTTTTTATAACTCTAATATATTTATAAAAGTTTATATAAAGTTGAATTATATTCTCTCTGATAGTTTGGTTCAGTATTCCAATCAGGAGCAGTGTATTTTTTTTAGATTTTCTGACACTTAATTATTTATTTTATAATTCTATGTTAATTTTTAGGATTTATTTAATCACCTCTAATACTGTTAAAACTGTTAATACCTTGCTATATTGTTTATTATATGATTCGAAATAAATGCCATACAATCCTCTTTATCTTTGCCTTTATGGGTAGGTAGAATCGGCTTCCACTTATTCGTTAGTTCCTGCTAAATCTATTTTATTTTTTCCCATTAAACATTATCATTTTAGCATAACGTTACCATATTGTATACATCTGTTAAGTAGAGAATTGTATAAAAATGAAAACGTAAGGTTATCTAGACTATTTTTTTATTACCAATCCGCTTTTATTGTTTCTTCTAAACATTAATACATTCAAGCGCGGGTACATAGGAAGGTATACGGGTCTTTAGACCCCTTTATTTTATTTAGTCTATAAATATAATTTTTTTTTACAGTTTTACAAATTTCATTTCAGCAGATTTCAGCAAATGAACATCACTACTATAAATTTTCATTTTATGTAATTACTTTAAATGACGCATAGTCTTCATTTGAATTATTAATTTATGCAAAAATAAGGTTTATACATTTTAAACAATGAACAGTAATTGTAATTGTAATTCGGTTTGAGTGTATCGAAACTAACTCTATTGCTACCCTACCCTCATCCTACAATTCTGCCTGTGCAGGCAGGCTATTTTTATTTTCCTGATCTCAACACCAACAGTCCTTAAAAAGACTTATATCTCGGTACATCGAGTGCTGATTGGTATTAAGTGCGTCTTTTATTAAGATCCACGGAACTATCATTGTCAACTCCAAGATGCGTGAAAACCTACCTTAGATCCAGGATATACCAAGAAAGACTAAATAGTTTGCTGTTACTCAACGTTCATCGCAATACTGACTTGAATCCAAAAGAAATCATAGATCATTTCGCAAAAAACATCCTACACGACTCCAACTACATTAAACTGTAAATAAACTGTATATTTGATTTTGAGGGTGTAAAGTTTAGCAATTCAAATTATCCTTTATAATATATCCTATAATATTGTCTTTGGTGAAAATTATTTTAATTTACAATAGTAATAATAATTATAATAATGTGTTGTATATGGATGATTTGAAATTAATGGCTTCTACTCAAAACCCTCTAAATCAGATGCTAAAAGCTGTAGAGTCCTTCTCGAATGATTTGTATGCATCTTGGAATAAACCAGTTCCGTGTTCTGAATATACTCAGAGGAAAGGTTCCGTTGGCAGGATTTGATATGCAAAATAACCAGAAAATCAAGGCCATATGTGAAACTGATAAGAATAAATATTTTGGAGTAAAGCAAACGCGGAAAATTTACCATAAGCAAATGAAAACTGAGATAATTACGTAGTTTATACAAAAAGTAAAAGAGCTGCTTCGTTTACACCCTAACATTAAAAGTTTGCATAAGGCTCGAAACACCTACGCATTTTCCGCGCTTAGTAGCAGTAAAACAGTAGGAACAGACCTCTCGAAAGCACAAAAACATCATCCTTGTAGTGCAGTTGACAAAACGACATTGCCACCGTATTAAGGAGGTAGAGACTAAAACTTATGGATGTATGTGTAAGTGAGCAATTCCAAAAACAGATTGCTAATTACGAACTTAGTTTTAGACGCAGACTGAAACGTCTATTGTACATTGCGACAACATCATAAATTGAGGGAATCAGAATTGCGCATAAGTCAGATTTCTAAGGAAGAAAAATGCAATCTTGGATGGGTAAACCTTTACATGGGCGATATACCAATAAAGTCAGTCAAGACTATGTCGACAATTATGGTTGGTATTAGGAAACATGTTCCCTGAAACAGAAGGTTCCTTGCTCGCTATTCAAGATTAGGGTATTCCTACTAAAAATGACATGAAATATTTCGTCAAAGACCATCAGGTCCAAAATGACAAACACCAATATGGATTTCAAGCCTAAAAACTCATCCAACATCTTACCAGGGGTTGCCAGGCATTTGCTGCAACTCAGTATAAGAAACTTCATGACTCAGTAGGAAAGATATCCCATCAAGAGATTGCTATTAAACTAGGACTTCTTTCTCTAAACCAACAAACTCCCATGTTATCAATACGTCCCTAAGAGTATGCTTCAGATTGACAACCACAAGCTATACTGGGACCGCACTGTGCTCACTGACCAGTCGCACATCATAGACCATATCTCATATAAGGTAATAAATTAACGAAACAAACAACACTAATTGATGTGGCGGTACCTAACAACAATAATCTTCTTCTTCTTCTTCTTCTAATGGCGCTACAACCCTTTGTGAGTCTTGGCCTGCTTAACAATGTTCTTCCATTCTGCCCTGTCGGATACTTTCCTTCGCCACTGCCTGATGTTCATGGTTTTAAGATCCCTCTCTACGTCGTCTATCCATCTTTTACGGGGTCTTCCTCTTGTTCTGTTTCCTTGGGGCTTCCATCTCTGAACTACTTTTACAGCTCGATTATCTGGCATTCTTTCTAGGTGACCAAGCCAGTTTAGTCTTTGTGATTTTACAAATCTGACAATATCTGCGCTCTGCATTAGTTCATCCAGCTCGTGGTTCATTTTAATTCTCCACGAACTATCGCTGCATTGAGTTGGTCCAAATATCTTCCTTAGTATTTTGCGCTCAAATATTCTCAGTTGATTTTCATCAGTGGTTGAGAGGGTCCACGTTTCACATCCATATGTGACCACTGGTCTAATTACTGTTTTGTAGATTCTCAGCTTAGACTCACAATTCAGTAACTTACTTTTCATTAAGTCTTTGTATGCATAAAAGCACTTATTACCGCTAAGAATCCGTGCTTGTATTTCTTGACTGATGTTGTTGTTGTCATTTATTATTGAGCCTAGGTAGGGAAAAGTGGAGGCATATTTGTAGGTATGGTTGTCTACCTTCAGATTCTCATGTTCATTCGATTTTGTGCACTCCATATATTTTGTTTTACTTTCATTTATATATAGACCAAACGTAGCAGCTTCTCGTTTCAGTTCTATAACTTTTTCGCTCAATACCCTTTTGTTGCGGCTTATTATGGCAACATCATCCGCATATGCGCATATTTGCATAGATCTTGTATTAATACAGCCGTTTACATCCAGTTTTCTAACAACAGCTTCTAAAGTTAGATTAAAAAGTGTTGTTGATAAGGCATCCCCTTGTCTAACTCCATTTTCAATCTCAAAGGCCTGCGTCATATCTCCATCTATTCTTACCATAGCTTTGGAACCCTCCAGAGTCATTCGTATAAGTTTAACCAACTTATTGGGTATCCCCAACATAGATAGTTGCTTTAACATCTTTTGTCGATCTACTCCATCAAACGCCTGTTTGAAATCGATATACAAGTTGTAAATAGGTATGTTATATTCAACACATTTTTCATGTATACCTCTTAACATATGTATTTGGTCTATAGTTGACCTCTTTGGTCTAAAGCCACATTGGTATTCACCAATAATCTCCTCCGAAAACGATTCCAGGCGGCTATATATAATTCCTGATAATATCTTGTAGATGACATTTAAAACTGTTATGCCCCTATAATTTTTGCAGAGTCGTTTGTCTCCCCCTTTGTACATAGGAAGTATGATTCCCACTTTCCAATCTTCTGGGATGACTTCTAGTGTCCATATGCGGTCGATTAGTTTATGGATACGCCTCCATAGCGCATGTCCACCATTCTTTATCAGTTCTGCAGTTATTCCATCTGTGCCAGGTGCTTTGTTATTTTTTAGATGTTTTATGACGTTTATCGTTTCTTCCAATGTTGGTTGCTCAACTAGTTGTTCTGCTGTGTGGTGAATTATCTCTTCATCTTCGTTTTGTTCTTTTTCTGGGTTTAACAGCTCTTGAAAATGCTCCTTCCACCTTTTCATTATTTCCTCTTTCTCGCTGATAATTGCCCCATTTTTGTCCTTGCAGACTGTTGATCTTGTTATGTATCCTTGGGTGCATTGCTTGATTTCCTTGTAAAATTTTCTAGCCTCTCTTCTGTTATTATAATCTGTAATTTGTTGTATTTTTCTATTCAACATTTCTTTCTTTTTCCTTCTGCATATTTTCTTTGCATCTTTTCTGAGTTCTTCATATGCCTTTCTATTCGATCGGGAATCCCTTTGTAGACATTTCTGTCTAGCTATATTTTTGCTATTTATTACTTGTTGGCAATCTTGGTCAAACCATTCCTCGTTTCTTTGGCTTGAGGTTTCACCTAATGTTTCCTTTACCATATTTGTAATTGTCGTTTTGATGATATTCCATTCTTCTTCAATGTTGTTTTGTTCTCCTTTTTCATTTAATATTACTTTTATTTTCTGCTGGTACTCATTCTTCTTTTTAGGATTTTTAAACATATATGTATTCCATTTTCTTTGTTTGGCGCCTTTCTCTTTTCTTACCATTGATATTCTTTGTTTTATCTTCGATATAACCGAGAAATGGTCCGAATCGCAATTTGCGCCTCTATATGTTCTAACATCTGTTACGGAGGTTGCCCACCGCTTAGATATTAATATGTGATCAATTTGATTAAATTTATTAGTACCAGGTATCATCCAGGTTCCTTTATGAATATTTTTATGAGAAAAACACGTACTAACAACTCTTAGTTTGTTTGCCATTGCCAACTGTGCCACTCTAATACCGTTGTTGCTGGTAATATCATGTAAACTATGCTTACCAAAGGATTCTGCATATATTTTCTCTTTTCCCACCTTCGCGTTCATATCACCCAGAACTATAACTGCATCTCTCTTCTGTGCGTTTTCACATTCTACTTGTAGTTAGTCATAGAATTGGTCGGTTACTAGTTCATCTGCTGCTTCTGTTGGGGCATGGATATTAATAATTGTAACATTATGAAATTTTCCCCTTAGACGTATTTTGCATATTCTTTCATTCAACAACAATAATCTGCGTGTTAAATATAACGAAAAGATCGCCAAATATAGAGATCTGGAAATTAAAATACGGAGGCAGCGGAGAATAAAGGACACCCAGACAATACCTACTAGTCTCTCTACTACTAGGGTGCTTGCGAAGAATCTCCTAGAAAACATTAAAAACCTAGATTTAATGGAACATCTCTATAAGACCATGCAGAAAGCTGTACTACTTTCGACATTCAGACGTGTACGAAAATTTTTGGGAGATTCTCCAGCATACCAAGTTACCTAGGGCTCGATAACATGGAAAGAGCCACACCAGAGCTTGATCCTTTTAATACCGTAGGTATCTGGGTGAGTGAATTTTTCCCCTTAGAGCTAGACAGCCGTATAGCTAAATCTTGAATAATATTAATAATATTTTCGGTAAGTCTAGCCCCCTATTATAAATTTCTAGATCCGCGACTGACTACATTGTTACTTACCTCTCTCATAGCAGTTACTTATATCAGTGTTACCATTATCTTCCTTCCATTATCATGTTATTTTTTAAATACTGAAATATTGAACACACAACTCCTTATACTGACTATTTAGTGGTTAATAGCATTTATTTAATAGAAATAGAATAAATATTTGCTTATATAATAGAAAAAATTAACAGTATCAAAATAATTACGACTACATTTTTTGCAATGTAGTAAGATATGAACCTATATGAGTGCAGGTTTAGAAATAATAACTTAGTTACGGAAATTCTAAGCAGTTGGTTATACTATGACGATGTAGAAATGTCATTAATGATGTGCAATGGACTATATATTTACTATTTGGGAGTAAAAAATATATATACTTTTCCATATGTTTCTATCTACATTTCCTTCTTTGACGTGCCTTTGATGATTCATCAATCATTCTTTTTCTAAATTTCCATATCTTCTAGAGATGTTGGCGACCACATTGACCCATCTCATGCTATTTACAGCAGCTCGAAATAGATCAGTTGACGTTAGACCAGTCCATTTCCTAAGATTGGCCAGCCAGGATATACGTCTACGTCCAGGGCTTCTCTTACCTTCAATCTTGCCTTGTAGAATCAACTGTAGAAGTCGGTATTTATTATTACGCATGAGTAAGGCAATTTTCTGTTCTTTACTGTGTTAATAATTTCATTGTCTTTTCTTAGCTTCTGGAGAATAGTTATGTTACTTGTATGGTGTATATAATATGAAACCCTCAACATACGTCGGTAGCACTAGGTTTTCAAAGGCCTTTAATCGTTTTATGACATCTTGTGTAAGGATCCAGCTTTCTACTCCATAGAGAAGGACACTAAAGACTTAACATCTAAGAATTATTATGCGTATATTGATACTTAAAGATAAGTTGCAGATAATCTTTCTAAGGCTGTTGAAAGAGCTTTTGGCTTTTTCAATAAAAGTTTTTATTTCGTAGCTGTGATCCCAAGTATCCCTAATATTGCAGCCCAAATGGCATATTTTTTCACTCTTTCTAACGGTGTACCACCTATTGTATGTTGTGCGTTTATGTTGGTGTTACTAATTATCAATATTTTTGCTTTCTTGCAATTTAGTTTTAGGCCGTATTTTTTACATGTTTTTACAACGTTATCCATTATCCTTTGGAGTCCCTGCGCATTATCTGCCAGCAACACTGTATCGTCTGCATATCTAATATTGTTTATAAGTTGGCTATTTACAGCAATCCCATCTTCTGATTCGTCCAAGGCCTCTCTAAAGATGTTTTCAGAGTATATAAATAAATAAAAATAAAAATATTGAGGAAGCAGTTCATCAGCTTACATCAATCATTCAACAGGCAGCTTGGAGAGCAACGCCAAATCTAATGAAGAGTAATAACTGTGAACCATATCCGCATCATATAAAAATCTTAATCAACGGAAAGAGAAAGCTAAGAAAACAGTGGCAAACTTCCAGATCTCCTAAGAACAAAACTGAAATAAATAGGGCTACTCATTTGCTTAAAAGAGAACTACACAAATACAAAAATCAAGGCAAAAATAAATTTTTTAAAAGTCTCACTGCGATGGATGACACAAATGACTCTATTTGGAAACTTTCTAAAACAAACTGAAACATCAGATTAAGCATGATGATTCCATTAGAAATAAAGATGGTGATTGGGCCAAGGCCGATGAAGACAAAGCACCAGCAATCGCTAATCATTTCAGCCAAGTTTTTCAACCTCACTCCAGAACTATCTCAAAGGAAGAAGAAGAATTCATTCACAAGAACTTAGATGCACCCTACTAGATGTTACCTCCTATAGAAAGTATCAAAATTAATGAAAATAAAGAGATAGTTAAACATCTCAATACTAAAAAAGCTCCAGGGTATGATTTAACATCGGGAAAAATCTGCAAAAATTTACCCGAAGAAGGATTTGGGCTGGTTGTGTACATATTTAACGCTATACTTAAGTTAGGCTATTTTCCGTTTCAGTGGAAAAAGGCACAAATTATTCTAATATCGAAACCAAATAAAGATCCACACGAACTATCATCCTATCGTCCAATCAGTTTGCTTACCATTATCTCTAAGATATTTGAGAGGATACTCCTTCAAACAATGAATTCTATAATCGTCAGAAAAAAGTTAATACCTGATTATCAGTTTGGATTCAGGCAACAACATGGAACAATTGAGCAGATACATAGAGTTGCCAAAGTAGCAAAACATGCAATTAAAAAGAAAGAATACTGCACTGCAGCCTTTTTGGATGTCTCAAAAGCATTTGATAAAGTATTGCATGAGGGGCTGCTATCTAAAATAAAAACTCACTTTTCCCATACTCTGTAGAAGTGCATACTCTGTATGCACTTCTGAGATCCTATCTTACCAATCGATATTTTCAGGTCAGATACAATGAAGCAGTATCAAACATATCTCGAATTTTATACTTACTCTATACGGCAGATATTACCATAAGAGTAAACAGCACAATTGCTACATATGCAGATGATACTGTGAAAATGGCTTCTAGCTCGGTTCCTGTTACAGCCTGTCAAAATTTACAAATTCATTTAAATGAACTAGAGAAATGGTTAAAACTGTGGCGAGTTCAAATAAATAGCAGCAAATCAGCACATAAAACAGTTACTTTACGAAAAGAGAGTGAACCATTTGTGCGCATAAACAATACCATAATACCCAAAAAAGCGATGTTAAATACTTGGGAGTACATTTTGACAGCCGACTAAATTGGGGAAAGCACATCTGGACAAAGCGACTGCAACTAGGATTAATATACAGTAAAATGGATTGGTTTATGAACCAAAAATCCAAATTAAGTCTACATAATAAATTATTACTGTATAAATGTATTCTAAAGTCAGGTTGGATCTACGGTATACAGATATGGGGTACAGCATCTAATTCTCACTTACTGAAACTTCAGCGTTTCCAATCTAAAGTTTTGAGACATATTACCAATTCACCGTGGTATGTGCCCAATTATGTTATATATCGAGACCTTCAGATCCAAAATATTAAAGACACCGTTGTCTCACTCAGCGGTACTTACAAAAATAGACTACTGAACCATCCAAATACGCTTGAACAAGACCTACTTAAGCGACCGAGGAGAGGAAGACTAAAACACCGTGATCACTAATACCTTTCTATACCTTTACATACATAAACGTATACTCTATCATTCTATAGCTACAACTTATACTATATATACCTATAACTTATAATTATGTGTGTATTTTAACTATTGCTATTTTTTTAATATGTTAGGAAATGTCTTTGTAAAGTGTTATTTATATTTCAAATATGTATATATATTAGAAATTTATCTCAAAGGATTTTTGTCACTGGACGGATCTCTCCTATGTTAATTACGTGATAAACTTATTAATTATTGTTTTTATTATAGAAACAGATTACAATAAATAAAGGATGTAACAAAAACTTTTGCTTGTTGTTGGAGATATAAGTATGAGATCAGTGTTATATCCTTACCATCGAGTCCTAATATTTTTAGGATATCGATTAGTTTCCCATGTAGGACTATATCAAATGCCTTCTCGAAATCAATGAAACATGCATACACATCGCAGTTGACATCTCTAGCACCCTGTATTAGAAGTTGCAAACTAAAAAGTGCTTCCGAGTGAATGATAATAAGGAGTACTTTAAGTACATGGCTCATCAAACTAATTAATCTATGTTCTTTACATTTTATAGCGTTGGCTTTTTTAGGAAGTGGAATGGATATTGATAGTAGCCAGTCTTTTAGTAAGTAACCAGTCTTGTAGATGTTGTTGAATAGCTTCGTAAGAGCTGTGGTTTGGTATGCCTCTAATAGCTTTAAAATTTCACCAATCTTTCACCAATTTCATCAATTATTATCAGAGTTAAATATGTCCTAAACACATTGTTTAAAATTGTATTTAATAATTATAAGAATTAACAATTGTCCAAATGTTTATTTATATATATATACTGGTATTTTTTATACCCAAATAAATTACATGTAAAATTATCAAATTATTTCAATATTGTGTGCGTATTTAAATCAAATTATGGTACCTGTGATGATGTATTAATGCTTCTTCTTCGTACAGTGCACTAAATCTGTTGGACAGCGTCTGTTTATACGGAGGAGTGGATGTTTTATATAAACTGCAGTGTTTCTCGTGCAGCGTTTATACCAATACTGAGTGTGAGTACGCCAAAAATAGCTTCGCTTTCTTTAAGTATGCTAGATACGATGCCTAGAGGAACGTTTTAGTTTACGTGTATAAGACATACACACACGTTAATTAATGAAATAAATATAAAATAAAAATAATAAAAAAATACTTAACATCAAAATAAAAATATGTGTGGAGGAACAAAACCCACATTCTTTTTTAATTTTATTACTGTTTGGCCCACCTAAGCATTCTTATTTTTTATAACATATTTCTATTTTTTCTTGTTAATTTTATATTATTCTATATTGTTGTTAAAATTTTCTTTCATATTTAAAAACAAATCGTCGGCTTAGTGACACAAAAATGTAACTACATTTTTTCCCGTTTTGAGATATCTACACCATTGAACTTACTTTAGTGAGTTCTATTGAGTGACACAAAACTGTATCTCTCCGACCACCTAAAACCCCAGTAAGGAGTTTTCGTAACTACATTTCTTAGCAATCTTTTAGTGTCACAGAAATGTAAGTGCTGTTACATTTCTGTGATACTATGTTTTCGTACTATAAATAAGCTGATATTGAGTTACATTTTTGTGGCATTAATTTTATTGCACTGAATGGTGATTGCAGCTAGCAACTGTGGATTTGATAATTTGTTTATTATGTTTAGTAGGGTGGTCCGTTGTATTTGCAGTTCTGTTACAGTTGTAAAACACGTGAATAAGTTGATAATTTGTTTATTATATTTAGCAGGGTGGTCCGTTGCATCTCCAGTTCTGTTACAACTGTGAAGACGTAAATACGTGAATCAGTTTTAAGTTAATTGTTGTAGAGATTGTTATAATAATCGTTATAATACTGTTTTATAATTTTATTATTACACAATAATGGATTCAAGAGGGAAGAAGTTAGTTTTGTTAGCTCTTAACAAATCGGTACGAGATGATAAAACACATAATCATAATTTAACGCTCTCATCACAAGTGACATATTCAGACAGTGCCTTCCATGTTTCTACCAGTGAACCTAATGTATCAGGATATGAACAATGTGAGGATATATTTTTTTGGTGACGATTAAGAATAAGTGACACGTGTGGTGGCCAAAAACACAACGTAAATGTATCTGCTATGTTGCTTTACGCTGTTCAGACATTAGAGATTCCAAAAATTAAACATTGCTTTTTTGAACCTGGCCATTCGATGATGGAGTGTGGCTCGGTCCATTGTCATATTAAGAAAGCATAAAAAAATGTGGACATATTTGATCCTACCGTGTGGTACTTCACTGTAAGAATGGCGTCAAAGAAATCAAAATACACTGTACACGAGAGTGGACAGGAAGAAATTTATAACTTCAAAGCTTTTGCCACAATTCTAATAAAAAACAACAAAGTGAACATCGATGGTAGTAGTATAAATTGGCTAAAATTAACATGGCTGCAGTACAGAAAAGACGATAATAAACAAATTTTTTAAATAAAACAAGGAAAATGAAAATTTTCCTTGCCAAACTTAACAACGGCATATGAAGGACAAGGGCCAATAAAAGGAGAAAAATATAAGGATTTAGAAGAGCTGTGCAATAAAGGCATTATTCCTTCCCAGTATCACATCTTCTATAAGTCGTTGCTCACCAACAATAAGGTCAATCAATCAGATGTGCAAAGTGATTAACATAATTAAATTTATTGATGAGAATAACCACAATATATTTATTAAAAAAACAAACTTTATTGGCGTTTCGACTTCTAATTCAGAAATCGTTGTCTAAACATTTTATAAAGTTTCTTTTTTTAATAAATATATTGTGGTTATTCCCATCGAGACGTTTAAATAGTATTTAATGTCACAAGAAATTAGCTTCAGAACAATATAAAGTTATAATAAAATGAATTATGATTATTATTTTTATTATTATTATTAATAAATTGGGTAACCCTCAGTTGTGAAATTAGATTATAATGCTACAGCAACAAAGAATTACAAGTATGTATCATTTTATTTTAGAAAAGCTTACTCTTAATCCTACTACAAAGTCATTTGTATTTAAATGGCGTGGTTAAATTTTCGGACCAGGTAGAGATTAATTAATTTTAATTTATTGTACTTTTAATTATTATACCTGCCACTCAATATGTTCATCTCTCGAAATTTATCGATATTAGTCAAATACAAATGACTTTATAATAGGATTAAGATTAAGCTTTTCTTAAATAAAATGGTACATACATGAGTCTCTATAATAATAGACTTTTCAGTTAGGAACACAAAAATGTATATCCGCTACTTTATCTAATTGTTGATATTTTGAAAACACAAATTATCCATTTTTGCGTATCATTGTATTACCGTAAAGAATACATTCCTAAGATTAATAATTCGGTACAAAAAAGTTGAGAATAAACTAAAGGCCATTACAAAATGCAAATCATTTGTTTATAAACCTTATATAAGCTCTCCTGAAAAGTAGTCATTTTTGAGATACATTTTTGTGTCACTAAGCCGACGAAATTTTCTTTCAAATTTAAATAGAGTTTCTTAGTAACATACAAACATCTACAGTAATTTTTTAGACCGAATTTATACAAGTTTTGTTGCTTCTTTCAAACGAGACACACTGTATGCGATCCAGTTAATTAGTTCATAGTACTAATATTCCAATCTTTAGTAGAGAAACTCTTGTTTCAACCGCACCTAATACTCGGCTTTTCATTCTGTTTCTCTTAAAAAAAAACAACAAAAAAACCTATTTCCTATGCTGAAATCTTTCAAAGTTTTTATTAATATCATATGTAGATAATTATCATCGACTGCTGGACGTCTTAGAAAAAACCCTTTGTACAATCGTCTTACTAATGATTAACGTAGCGATTACGAGCCTTTTGACTGACGTAAGGATTAATAGCGAAGAATTTGCAGATGGTCACTACCGCAAAATAAAAATTGAATGTGGCATATGTTTTATTATAATTAAAAATATTTTTAATGTACTTTTTTTAAGGTTTATTATGAACAGCTTTTAAAATACTAATGAATATCTGTAGAGCTATATTATTATTAAAGACTAAAAAATAATAGAACAAGGATTTTAATATTTTATAATCTGCCTTTATGGATAAGAAAGCAATAAACGTCAAATGAATAAAAACTACGATTACTTTTAAATAAAATTTGTAGTTACTTTTCTGTATGTAATACTAAATTTTTGCTACTAGGTTATTAAGTTAAATAATAGTCCCAATATAAAAATAAAGATTAAAAAATTCTGTCTACAGGGTGTCCAATTAAGTCGGCACCATATGGGAACCTTTTAATTTTTAATTTTATGAAACAAAGTTATTCTTTATAAATGGTTCTGAATGTTCTAAAATCTAAAATACAATTATCAGTAGTAATATCCCTAGGACATTGATAACAGACGAGATAATTTCATGACAATCGAAAGCTCGTTCCTTGGTAACAAGCAACGAGCTTGAGAAATTTGAAACATTTTGCAAAAACCATGAATTTGAATTGTATACCACAATTGTTTTATGAATTACTGTATTGCCCAATCCTTTAAACAATAATATATAACACATCTGGCAAAGTACAATTTTGCCAGAACTGTTTTATTTGACAGCAAACTTTAAAATTCGTTTCCTGAAAATGTTTTCTTAGCCCTCGAAATACAGCATCTTTGCATGATCTTCCTGACTTAAAACGAATGGAGGATGAGGATATTTCAATAACGAAGAAAACAAATGGAGGAAGAAAATGATGAACTAGTTGAGGAAAATCGCAGCACTGATCATGCTGATTGCAATGACTGAGTTTTGGATTACATCAATTTCTGGCGAAAAAAAAACATAGTACATTGCTTCGGACAGATTTTAGAAAAAGACGTTGAAGAATCTACAGTTCTTGTAAGGTTTTAAAAAAAATGGGCTTTTTAAAACATAAATCTGTGTTCCAGTATCTTCTAGTAGATGAGATTACATGTATGACATGTAATATTAACCTGTTATTAGCAAATCCAGCTATTGAAAGATGCGCTGAAATTATTTTTCTGTGGTTTTTAATAATTACTCTGTACAATAAGGAATATTGTTGTGTAAAATGTTTTCAAGTGTTTAAGTATTAAGTATAAAATAGTTATTACTAACCGAAATTTTAGCATTAAACTGTAAAAATTGCCTTTTTTACTTTGGTAATGACAAATCTTTTTAAGTTACGCAACATAGAGTATGTCTTTCAGCTAAATATATTTTCAGTAGTAATATCCCTAGGACATTGATAACAGACGAGATAATTTTATGACAATCGAAAGCTCGTTCGTTGGCCTTCGGCTTCGTGCTGTTACTAAGCAACGAGCTTGAGAAATTTGTCATGAAATTATGAGGCATTCATCAATGTCCGAGGGATATTCGGCGGATAATTTTTCGAAAAAAAAAATCATAACTCAACATAACGAAACATTTATTTATTAAAAGTACAGTTAGTGAAAGTACAATTATTAAAATTTAAGTTAACATTAGAAAATTTTGATGTTTATTTTGAAATTTATTTGGATGAATAAAGTTGTCAAACTCGATCGTGTTGTCATAGGGATTGAAAATTGCACTGAATGCAATTATCAGTCTACGATTGGGTGAAATTGTTCCACATGACACAAAATGACGAAATTTGAATGGTTGTTAGAACAGTCGAAAAATTATCAATATAATTTTTTCGGTCGTATACGCGGTTTGTCCAAAAATATGTATTGTGAATATTGTTAACTCTTACATAAAATTCATATTTTTTGACAATCCACGTATATAACTGAAAAAATTTACTATCTTATGATTCTATTCTAGGTTTTAGATCATACAGATCTAAAACATAAACAGTTTCAGATAATACACTTTTTATAAATATGGAAAACTTTTTTCATAAAATAAAGAAGTTTTCCATATGGTCTAATTAAGTCTGGATTTTTTTTTAGTTTTATGAAAAAAAGTTATTCTTTTTAAAAAGTTCTCAATTATCTAAAATTTACAATATAAAAAATGTTTTTTAAGGATTTTAACCAAATATTTAGTATCTTGACTCATGTATACGTGGTATACGTATACATGAGTCAAGTGGTATATATAAGTATTTACCCACTTTGCCTCTTCAACCTTAGTCAAAATTTAACCTTTATGGTTGTTTCTACTAAAGTGGTAATATTTATTACAGGTAATAATACACTGATGATAGACTTTTAGTCCGAAAACATTCTGTGATGTAGCCCGAAAAGGTCTTTTTAATTGTATACTTTTTATAAAGGATTTTTAAACCCATCAAAGTCTGAATTAGTTTTTTTGTTAAACTGGTGGATTTTTACCAAGTTTAGTTTAGGAAAAATACAAATAAGCAGAAAAACCTATTAAATTTAATTTGTTTATCGAATATATGACATTACAAATTGTGACCATTTGGTAACATTAGGTCAAAATATTTTAAAAATATAAGATTTACTCTTTATAAAATATGGCAAACCATTCAATGCATAGTCCAATATCGCATTTCTCGTACCTAATGTTGTCAGAGATTCTGTTAAAAGAAAGGTTATTTTTACTTGTTGTTGGTCTACCAGGTCTAATGAGAAGGCACTTATAAAGTATCCACGAATTTTTCACTGCAGCATCAATTAACCATGTAAGTACAGACCAATACCATTTCTTACTACGAATACTTATACGGTATCTTTTTAAATCCTCATCCATTCTATCAGTGCCTTCCATAAACTTAAGATATTCCAATAACATGTGGGTGAGAAACTTGGACTTTTTTCAGAATGTGAATAACGTTTTACTTGTTGAATAGGATGCACACCTTATGAAGTTAATGTTATTGTTACTACGGCGTTATCCATTCATATTGTCAACATAATACCATCTTCCTTGTCAATTTTTGAAACCAAATAACCTCGAGTTTGTTTGGACATAGTTTTTTTGTCGAAGTGGATCATCTTGTAGTGTTCTGTTCTCTCTTATTGTTTCTGTGACACCATATTGTTTTTCTTTATATTAAATTGAATCCAGTAAAAAGGTTATCTACATAGATTTGGTAAGGCAGCTTTTGTTGTGGCAAAGTGTCCAACATCGGGACAAGGGGAGCGGCTGGCTTTCCAAATGCAAGTTGGTGAAAATCGCTCGAATTTGTACTTCTCCCTTAATAGATCTCAAAATTTACAAGGTAATTAGTTTCGGAGTTAAGGCACCATACTTTATAACCAAATCTTATCGGTTTTGCTCTAATGAATTGTTTACAATTATGGCGACCATAATATTTCACCATCGACTCATGATAAATCATATTCTCAGTTGGTTGATAATATTTGAGAAAAGAAATCTGTAATTTTTTGAATACTGGTCTCGATTTCCACATTTTATCATTTAAATCCAGTTGCGTATTATCAGCACAGTGCATGAAACGCATTATTTGAATAAACCTGTCGCGAAGCATTGCATCCTTCACCATTTTATTGGAAATGTCTACTTTATTGTCCCAATAAAACCTTTTTCTAGGAAGACAGTTGTATCTAGACACAATCAAAATACCCAAAAAAACATTTGAGCTCGTCCAAGTTAATCTTCGGATCAGGTCAATTCAAGGTCTAAAATATGGTCTAGCATTCGTTATCAAAAAACAACTCAAATAAATTTATAGGGCTCATATTTTTAAATTGTGAGTAGTCTGCTTTGGGAAAGTCGGATTTTTTTACAAAATCTTCATCGATCCAAGTTCTTTTTGTATACTTTGTCAATTTAGTGATTTCAAAAAACAAGTATTAGGTTCTCTATCAAGTGATCACATACGTGGTGTTTGCTGGTCTTCCATCTCAATAAAAATACTACTGTCTTCTGGTGCACCATCAAAATAACCCAGCTCGGATTCTGCTAATAATTGTCTTCGGGACAGGTTATCTACAAATCCACCATTATCCTCGTCAGCTGAATCTTTATCAGTCAAAACATTTGGATCAGGTGGAGTTATATGTATGCCGGTTATATCATTGTCATCGTTATAAACTATATCCAGGACTTCCTGGAGCGTCAAACCTCTCCTGTAAATAAAAAATTAATTAGATCTCTTATTGGCTTAGTGTGACAATTAGGTAACAGTGTGATTCAGTCTCATGTAAATTTTATGTTAATGGGTGAGGTTACCTGTAATATTTTGTATGTTATAACCTACTTAATTGCCGAAAAGTCTGAATAGTAAACTAATAAAACTACTTACTCAAATCTCGGTTCGATAATTTGCACATTCGTTAATATGCGTGAATTCACAAAGCTATTGTTGTGAATTTATTAAAAGGTTCAATATTTATAACACTTACGGATTTAATTTATTTCTTTATTTATATTAACTTATCTGACAATAATTTATTATATCCGTACGTACAAATTCGCGAGCGCGGGTCTTGAGTATTAACTGTCCCTTCCAAATAAAATGTCCTTTATATATGCCATTGCCTTTACGCTAGAATCATCGAACAGCCTTCTCGATTAGCGGCGAAATTATAACGGTAAGGCAAACGGGTATTTTTACATCGGCTCGACCGTTTCTGGAAGGTCCCTTCAGGTAAATTTCTGCCGGCTAATAGAATACTCTCGTAAAATCTAAAACAGAACAGCATTAGTCATAATATTTACGGTTATTTTAGGCCAGGATAATTATCGTAACATTGCCCCCCTCTTAAAAGATGGTTCCTCCTGGAACCTTGTCGGGACTGGAACCGGAACTGTATGCTGGTATCGGCAACTGGACCCTCTTTTACAACTTCCAGTTGTATAAAAATGACAAGGGACGGTTTTCTCTCCGCACCAGTAACTATGCGGATTGCAACAGACTAACACCTGGACTTCGGTGTCTTTAAAGATCTCCTCCACCATATTTCGGATAACCCTCCAATCCAATTGGCGGCACTCCAACTTTGGCATGGCTAACTTTTGCACGTCGGACTCTAGTACGTGCTCTCTCAATTGAAGTAAGGCTTCCCACACATCTCGGTAGGTAGGTTGGTCACGGGCAGTGTCTTTTGTTACCAGGTAGAAAAGGTAACGTGATGCATCTTGGAGTTTCAAGGTTTTACCGGGAGCTGACACCTGGCATTGAAGTTCTGCAACTCGACCAAACTTCCTTCGAAAGACGGATGCCAACCCTGGTGCGTCTTTGATACTGGCCGGGATGGTAAGGGCCAGCGAGTAGTCATCGGGGAGCGCGAGTAGATCTTGCTTTTCTTCAGTGGTAACACCATGTCTTGCTTTACCGGTACCTCCATAGGCACCCATGAATTCCTCAAACGTGAGGTCAGACACATCGTGGACTTGGTTTACTTCCACTTCTTCATCTACGTCGTGGTCACCTTCGAAAGACGCCAGCCGGTTATGGTGTACTATCATCGGCTTTCCCTTCGGAATCTTGCTTATTCGGTAGATGACATCGTTGATCTTCTCCATAATGAGGTATGGACCTTCCCAAAACTGCTGCAATTTGGGAGAACAACCTTTTCGCTTCTTGGGATTATACAGCCATACTTTGTCGTTCTTCTTAAAGCAACCCTTTTCGGCTTGTGTATCGTACCGTTTCTTCATTCGGTCGCTAGCGATCTGAAGGTGGGAACGGACCAACTCATGTACATCGTCCATTCTTCTTCGTAATTCGATCACATAATCTTCACCTGCTACATCTTCTCCAGGTCGACACCCAAACTCTAGATCACAAGGTAGTCGCATTTCGCGTCCGAATAGGACTTTCGCTGGTGTCTGGCCTGTTGATTCGTTAACAGCAGATCTGTAGGCCATTGTGAAGAACGGAAGGTATTGGTCCCAGTCTCGCTGATGATCGGACACCATCTTTGTCAAATATTTGCCAACTGTCCTATTCAACCGTTCTACCATACCATCAGATTGATGATATGCTGTAGTTCTTGTTTTCTTCATGCCTAGTCTATCACATATTCCTTGGAATAGATCGCTTTCGAAGTTCCTGCCTTGGTCACTATGGATCTCCAAAGGCACTCCAAATCGGCTGATATATTCTTGGATCAACTTATCTGCAACGGTGGCGGCCTTCTGGTCTGGAAGTGCGTAAATCTCGACCCACTTAGTGAAGTAATCCATTACTACCAGCATGTACTTGCCTCCATTTTCACTTTCTGGAAATGGCCCAGCGATGTCCAAAGCTATTCTTTCAAACGGGCTTCCAACATTATATTGTCTCATAGGAGCTCTCCTTTTTCGGTAAGGCCCGTTACTCGTGGCACAAATAGTACATTTCTTACACCAGTCTTTTACATCGTCGGAACTGTTCATCCAATAAAACCGTTCCCGAATTCGCTGAAGGGTTTTCCTTACACCAAAATGCCCTCCCGATGGACTGTCGTGTAACTGACGAAGTACTTCGGCTATTCTGCTCTTTGGGATCACCAACTGTCTTCTCTTCTCTGAACCGTCATCATTTTCCAGGACTCGTTTAAGCAAGCCATCTTCGATGATAAATGAGTCCCACTGGGCCCAATACGTCTTAACTACTGAGCATAGGTTTGATATTTCCTGCCAAGGTGGTCGACGGTTTTCCTCTTTCCATTTTCGGATTTTCTGTATAACTGGATCTCTCTCTTGTTCTTCCCTGATCTTAGTAGGCGTCCAGTCGTCGTTGACAATCGTCGTTCTTAGCACTGCTGCTTCCTTGGATTCCGTTTTGTTGCAGTGGGAACACTCTGCTGAGCATGGCCTTCTGGAAAGAGAATCAGCGTTTCTGTGGCTAACTCCGGCCCGGTGCTCAATCTTAAAATCGTATTCTTGGAGTCGTTCGATCCACCTGGCTATCTGACCCTCTGGATTCTTAAACTGCATCAACCACTTAAGGGCGGCATGGTCGGTTCGGATTAGAAACTTTCTTCCATAGAGGTATTGATAGAAGTGCTCTACTGATTTCACTACTGCCAGAAGTTCTCTTCTCGTGACGCAATAATTCCGCTCAGGTTTTGAAAGAACTTTACTAAAATATCCGAGGACTCGTTCCTGTCCTCCTTGAATCTGAGACAGCACTCCTCCAATTCCCACATTACTTGCATCTGTATCTAAGATGAACTCTCCTTCTGGCAGTGGATACCCTAAAATTGGTGCTGTTATTAAATGCTTTTTCAAGGTCTCAAAGGCATTTTGGCAGTCTGTATCCCAGCGGTAATCTCTTGCTTCCTCCGTAAGTCGCGTTAATGGCTTAGCGATATCTGCAAACTTCTTAATAAACCTCCGGTAGTAAGTACATAGTCCAAGAAAACTTCTCACCTGATGTTTGTCAGTTGGTTTTGGCCATTCCTTAATGGAATCGATTTTTCCCTTATCCACGGCCACTCCTTCTTTACTGACTATATGACCCAGATAATTGACTTTACCTTGAAATAGCTGGCACTTCTTGGGGTTTAACATCAATTGGGCAGCTTTAAGTCGATTAAAAACGTTTTCTAAATTCTTCAGATGTTCTTCGAATGTCTCCCCCAAGACGATTATGTCATCCAAATAAACCAGGCATGTTTTCCAAGATAACCCTCTCAACACATTTTCCATAAGCCTCTCAAATGTCGCAGGAGCATTACAGAGTCCAAATGGCATAACGTTGAATTGCCACAATCCAGATCCTGTGGTGAAGGCTGTCTTTTCTTTATCTACTGGGTCCATTTCTACCTGCCAGTATCCAGACTTCAAATCCAAAGTAGAAAACAATTTACTTCCAGCCAATGTGTCCAATGTGTCATCGATCCGAGGCAGAGGATAACTATCTTTCTTGGTAACGTTGTTCAGCAAACGGTAATCCACACAGAACCTCGTCGTTCCGTCTTTCTTCTTAACCAGGACCACCGGAGAGACCCATGGGCTCGTAGAAGGTTCTATCACCCCGTCTTTCTTCATTTCCTGAACAATCGTTTCAGCTTCCTCTCTCTTCGCCTGTGGTAATCGTCGAGCTGTTTGACGAATTGGCTTAGCATTACCAGTATCAATTTTATGCTTAACAACGGTAGTTCTTCCCGTCTTTCCTCCTTTCGGTACGAAAATATCACGATACTGCCGAAGAAATTCCCTTAATTTCCTTTTCTCCATCTGATTTAGAGACTGTCCTGCAACTGCAACCATTTGGTCGAATTTGTCGTTGGAATTATCAGATATTGTCGCCTGACGGATTATGGATGTCACAGGTACACAAGTTCCTACCTTTGTCTCTTTCTTGATGGTCACTGGGTAGTCGTTGACATTGATAAGTCTCACAGGAATTTCTTTGGCCGAAGTCACCAATTCCTTTCCAATTATGATTCCACGGCCAACCTCATCGTCGTGGTTCCAAGGCTCCATCATAACAGGTGTCCCTTCGTCTACAATTCCCTGTAGTCGCGCTACTATGATCGTTTCGCTTCTCGCAGGCACGACTGTATCTTCTGTAATGGCTGCTTGCACAGTGTTGTCATTATGTGGATGGAGAAATACCTCTTCGTTGCCAACTTTGATTACCTTATTCTTAAAATCCAATTGGAATCCATGCATATTCATTACGTCCATTCCTAATATAACATCCTCTTCGATGTCAGCAACTATAACAGTATGGACGAACTTTTCTGCTCCAATTCCCAATTGTACCATGATTTCTCCATGAATGTTAGCATTTTCACCTGTAGCGGTCCGAAGTCGCAACCTCGTTGGTAACAGTTTCTTTCGGCTGTTTATAACTGTCGGGCGTATAATGGTTCTGGTCGCTCCGGTATCCACCAACAACGTATGCTTTTTACCATTTATGTCTCCATCTACATATACACTATCTTCACGACATTTCAAAGAAGCTATTAGTATAAGAGGGTCTTTGGAAGAGTTCCGGGTCGAAGCTGCCCCCCTAAGGTTGACTCGTTCTGGTTTTCCTGATGGTGAGTTTCTTGATTTTATGGTCTTCTTTTTCTTGCATGTCATGCTTTTCATCAAATTAAAGAGCTGGTCAAGTTTATCTTCACCTCCTTCCTCTTTTACAGTCCTAACTTTACTGTACCCGCCAGAGGCCTGCGTAGCTGACTCGTATTCGAGGGCGGCGGATAAGACATCAACCAGCGTCTTGTGACGGGCTAATCGCAGTGTTCTCTGCATTTCATGATCACGAAGACCATCAATAAACGTTTGAACGGCCAATTTTTCCATCATGTCTTCGGGAGCTGTTGGATAAGCATATCGTACTAATCTGGCAATATCTACCTCATATTCTTGAAGAGCCTCATCTTTCTTCTGTCTACGATTTTTAAGCTGTGACTGATATACATGCTCCAAATGTTCGTGGCCATATCGCATATTTAACCTCTTCTTCAGTTGTTCGAAATCATCGGTCTCCTCTACGGCTATGGTCTGAAGCACATCTAAGGCATCTCCTCGAAGAGCGATAGTCAGGTTTACAGCCTTTTCTTTTTCAGACCATCCATTTGCTCTTGCGGCTGATTCGAACTGTTTCATGTAGTTGTTCCATGATGATTTTCCGTCGAAAGTTGGGACTTTCACATGGACAGAACCTCCACTTCCTTCAAATTTCGGTCGTGTTTCCAACTTACATTTCGTCTCGTCTTCTTTTGTCTCCACTGTAATTGGATTGTTTCCTCTCTCTGCTGTCCCGGTTTCCTCCATCTTCTTTTCCATCTCTTTCCATATCTTTTCTTCGAAGGCCAACATATCGGCAGCAACTTGGTTTTTTAACGAAGATATTCTATCGTCCAGGGCAGACATCTCAGAAGTGACTTTAGAGATTTCCGAAGAGATGTTAGCAGAGACTTTGCTTTCCAGAGAAGAAATCTCGTTAGAAACTTTGCTTTCTAAAGAAGCGATGTCGCCGGATACTTTGTTCTCCAATGATGCGATGTCGCCGGAAACTTTGGCTACATCACCAGAAACTTTGGCTACATCAGAAGAAACTTTCGAAATATCGTCAGAAACTTTGTTCTCCAATTTCGAAATCGACGAGATGACAGCATCATGTTTGTCTTCAAATATATAAGTCTCTGGATCTAGTCCTTCTTCTAGCAAAGCGTTCTTTAGTCGTTGGACTAACTCAGCCTTTTTTCCGGTGGAAGCTAATTCTCTGTCTTCAAGATGTCTTCTTAAATTAGTCACTGTCAGCTCATAAATCGTAGCCATTTTCACAATTTATTTTATATTCACTTGTATTATTATTATAAGTCTAATTTATGTTCGATCTCACTCTGACACCATTTGTTGTGAATTTATTAAAAGGTTCAATATTTATAACACTTACGGATTTAATTTATTTCTTTATTTATATTAACTTATCTGACAATAATTTATTATATCCGTACGTACAAATTCGCGAGCGCGGGTCTTGAGTATTAACTGTCCCTTCCAAATAAAATGTCCTTTATATATGCCATTGCCTTTACGCTAGAATCATCGAACAGCCTTCTCGATTAGCGGCGAAATTATAACGGTAAGGCAAACGGGTATTTTTACATCGGCTCGACCGTTTCTGGAAGGTCCCTTCAGGTAAATTTCTGCCGGCTAATAGAATACTCTCGTAAAATCTAAAACAGAACAGCATTAGTCATAATATTTACGGTTATTTTAGGCCAGGATAATTATCGTAACACTATACTATTCTTTTCTTCCAAACTGTTGAATGTAATACAGTAACAAATTGAATACACTGATATGTAATAACGAAAAGTTGAACTGCGGATAGATTTCTAACGTTGAGTTGAACTACAATCAACATTAATTGATGGTGTGTTTGCGTAACAATTTGCGTTGTATCTTCATAGCCGCAAAAGAGATAACCCAAAAAGGTATAGCAGGGAAAACTATAATGATCTGCACAGATAGTAAACAAGCGCTACTAACCTTGAATAGACCACGTGTCACATCAGGGTTAGTAATGGAGTGTCACGAGTCACTAACTCAAGCTTCGGATGGTAATACCATCATCCTGAGGTGGGTTAAAGGACACAATAGGAATAAAGGCAACCGCATTGCTGACCAATTATCTAGGAAAGCGGCAGGCCTAAGACTCTTAGGACCTGGGGATCTTTTTGGTTGGTCAACTACAACAATCGCGGAAATTGTCAAATGTCACTCCCATACGCAAACCGTAAAAAGATGAGAAGAGGGGCAAGGATGTAAACTTGCCAGGGTAACACTAAGTAACCTTAAAGAGTCAACATCAAAGAAGTTCTTGGGAATGATCAGGACAGTTGGTTTTTAACTGGTCATTGTCAACTAAGCAAACACCTCCACACACTGGGGCTAGCAGACACACCTCTATATAGGAAGTGTGAACGAGAAGACGAAACTGTAGAGCATGTCCTATGTGAATGCCCGGAGTTATCGTTAATACGAGAGTACGCGTTCGGCGAGTCCTGGCCCACACCTGCACACATAAGAGAGATGTCTCCTGGTGACTTGTCCACCTTCCTAGAAATGGCAGCTCCCTGGGAGAATGCACAATGGGTAAATTGTAGCCTAGGTACTGTAAAACTTAACTCGCCCTCCCTACTCTACAGATACAGTTAGCTGGTGTCACAAAAATAGATCATATCATGAATGATTACATAAAAAGCGAATTGAAGCAGAAACCCATAGGATTTAATATCAAAAGAAGAAAATTAAACTGGTTTGGACACATTATAAGCATTAAACAAAGCAGACTAATGCTCATTTGCTTGTTTCCTCGCCGTCATTTCTTATGGTGTCTATGACATTATCTCGCACTCTACACTTAACTCGACTAACTTACAAACAGTTAAGGAATTATCATAGCTAAACTTTATGTGCAAAGAAATCCGTACTTGTAGACTGCCATTATTACCATGATAAGCGAAAAAACAATAATTTGTGTTTAAGCTTACATATCTCCCGATGAGTTTCAAAACCTTTTTAACTACCTATGTGAAACAGTGCTTAATGTATATTTCTTAGAATATTGCAAATAGTTCACAATTTTACATTTTTTAAATGCAACTTAATTTCTTTACATGTCTTGTGTCAATGCAAACGTTTTGGAAAGAATAAATCAAGAAATGTATTTCGTTATGTATAAGTATATAACAAATATCGCCTCAACTAAAATGCGTAACTGATTATTACCTTATTTTTATTCACACTGTATGTATATTGATTTTGCTGCATCCAATAATAATACAAAATTATAGCTTAGCTTGTTTTCAACTTAGTTCATTTTGCAAGACGGTCGGACTAGTAAATCCAATTATTTCAGATGCAATAAAAGTGTTGTGGGTAATTATTTTTCACCTTGGTATCACCCATAAATTACCACTGGCCGATGGTTATTTTCTAACAACGCTTCTCGTCTTTAGTTTGTTAATATATTAATAAATGCACCAACGTCACGCTGTTTAAATTATTAAAACAATTTTATACAATGTTCATGCCAGAACATATGATGAACATTCAAGTGTAATAGTTTTCCTTAGTTTTTCCACATTTGCAGCCATAAACATTATAGGCTATTGATTATGTACTTTAAAAAGGAACTACTTCATCTGGTCAATGGACCCCCAAATATTTAAAGGGGTTCGTTTTTGAGAAAGGGGTGAATTTGTTCCTAAGCACTAGGGTGCATTTGGGTATATTCTATGCAATTTATGTACAAGTACATCTACAAAAAAGTTGTTCAAATTTAAATGTAAATAATATTAAGAATAATTATTAATAATAAAATAAAAATGTCACCTAATAAAGTAAAAAATACTTTTTTTTACAAAAATATATTCAAAAAACCAAGCAAAAAAAAACAGGAACACACGTGATTTCTCCTTTTTGCCCCTAACTTTTTTCCATGGGGTGTAGGTATAAGTATTGCTTGACAGAAAAATATTTGTATCCTTTCTCCTTAAAATGACATCTGAAAATAGTCTTAAAGATTCACAGTATCCGAGATACAGTTTTTCAAAGTTCGCCATTCACATCATTATTGGGCCATTTATTCTATTTTTTCGTAAGAATTGTTCTATAATTTTTTTCTACGCAATTTTTTGTAGATCTAATGGTACATTAAACAGAAAGAAAACATAATTTTCTTTAAAATGGTCTACTGTAGAAGACTCTAAGAATAATTTCAAGCAAGATTACGGTTCTTCAAAATTTTCTACTTGTAACGATTTTTGCTATTGACCCATTTGCTTTAAAACCCATTTTAATAATTAATAATAAATAATAATAATTTTTGTTCATAAAATACTCTGACTAAAAACTATCGAATTTTTACCATTGACTTAATACAAATTTAATTTAAAAAATTTATTTCGCACGCGTAACACGTTTAAAATTGCCGGACGCTTCAAGCGTTGTTTCTGAGAGAACGGTTCATTCTACATAAAAAGTCCTAATACACAGTTTTGTTCAAAATTATCTTAGCTACATTTCTTGTTTACAACATTTTTTCTTCGGCGTACATATTTTTGGTAAATCGATGTTTCACGTCCCCGTCCCCCCATAGGAGGGGCGGTTTGGAGGGGCGGTTTGGGGGTGAAGACCGGGAGTAGGAATAGTAAACTTTTTTGCATCTTTTTGGTGTTTTAAAGTTGACATTCTCAGCAAAATTCAGCTGGTTCGTATGATTTTTAGAGGTTCAGTGGCATTTTCGTCTCTGACGACTGCGACTGGAGTAAACATTATTTTCTTGTACATTTAGGTATATACAAATCGTTGCAAGTATCACAATTTGAGGAACCATATCTTGATTACCGTTAGTCATAGAATATTTTAAAATAGACTATATTAAAGTACAGAACATAAGCTTTCTTTTTTATTTAGTAATGCATATACCTAAATGTACAAGGAAAAAATTATAATCAGAAATTAAAAAAATAGCCGCAAAAATCGTTAAAAGTAGAAAACTTTCAAGAACTGTATCTTGCCTAAAATTAGTCCCAGAACCTTCTACTATAAACCATTTTAAATAAAATTGATTTTTTCAATTAAATGCAGTGGCGCACCCAAGATGGGTTTGGGGGTTAAACCTTCCCCAGGGCACTATTCCGATACTGTTACTCACTAATTTTAAGGACTCAAAATGGAGGTAGCATAAAAAAAATTCGGTGCCCATTCAAAACCCCCCTCCACCCCACCCGAAAAATTATAGGTGCGCCTTTGATTAAATGTACCACCACTGTACCCAAATTTTGGTTCATTAAAAGTTGATGCAAAAAATGAAATTCCATATACATAGGAGATTAAATATTTAGGTATATTGATAAACATTTACGATGGAATACTCAAGCAAATAGAATAGTAGTCAAATTAAGAGGACTACTATCCAGCTTCAAATTTTTAAAACAATTTTTAGGAATAACTTATTTACGAATTCCTTTATAATGCACTTATACAATCTCAACTTACCTATGGCCTTATAGGATGGGGTGGAATACGTAAGAATTACTTGCACTTTATAAACATTATTTAGAAGTGACTAACTAGAAATATTTGTGGGAAAAATTTAAGATATTAACCCATCAACGCCTGCAAAAAAAAATGAACAGTTAGGAATTGCAAAAACAAATGACCAATTATACCAGAAACCTACTTTTAAAATACCGAGCATAATTACATCACAGAACCTCAGCTCAGTACCTCAACAGATTGTTTAGAGGACGATGAGATAACACTGAGTAAACTTTTTGAAGAAATTAGGACTGTTCCAAAAATGCCTATTCCATTACATAGAAGAAAACAGTCAGCTACTATACTTAATTCTCCCAAGAACATATAGGCGAAAAAAAAGGAAAGAGAAACTGCAAACGAGAAAAACAAGAAGAGTACATATTTAAATAATCAGAGTAAAAACAAAAAATAACAGAAAAGCTTAGCTTTTATATGCATGTAAAATCAGCTTCTCTTATTTTATACCATAAGTTCTATCTCATGGTACACCAAGATTATTACCCTTCATATACATGTTTTGATTGACCATTCTATACTTTTTTTTGTGATTTTGATTTGGTAGTTAAAAGTGTCTCAACCATCTTAACCTATGCTTTTCAACTTTGGTTTATCAATCAACTGATGGCACCTCTAAACTTTCTCTAACAAATTCTTTCTTAGTTTTTGCTTTTGAGGAGTCCTGATACAAATTCGAAAAAAAAAATAGCTTTTATCTGCATGTAAAATCAGCTTCTCTTATTTTATACCATAAGTTCTATCTCATGGTACACCAAGATTATTCCCCTTCATATACACGTTTTGATTAACCATTCTATACTTTTTTTTGTGATTTTTATTTGGTAGTTAAAAGTGTCTTAACCATCTTAACCTATGCTTTTCAACTTTGGTTTATCAATCAACTGGTGGCACCTCTAAACTTTCTCTAACAAATTCTTTCTTAGTTTTTTCTTTTGAGGAGTTCTGATACAAATTGGAAAAAAATAAATTCTGATAAAATTTTTTTTTGAAAAATGCCAGATACAACAGTACTTGGGATTTAAATATGAGTATTATTAGATTCAAAGCAGTACGCTCGTGATACGTAATTTGCCCAGCGAATTAAAATTCTGAAGTAGCCAAAATACGACGATCTAAAACAAAAGGAGTTGAAAATAAGCAACAGAAGAAGATCGGGGGCTGTGTAAGATCGGACGTTGTCCGAGGCTGTATAATTACAATCGGACAGTAGTTCGATTGCCGGGCGGGTAATCATGTAATCACGGCCTTCTAGATCGGCCCGAGGACGTGCTCTGCTCTGCTACCGTTCGTCTTATGCATGAGACCAATTAATAGGTATTTGCATTGTTGCCACGTTTTCTATTATCATATAAATCGATTTCTCTACATAATATCAAAAATAAATTTGTCTGCTACTTTTCTTGTGTTTTTTTAAGCTTACAGGATTTTTGCGATCGATAATAATTTTTAAATCTCGACCTAAACGCCTTTAGTTAAATTAAGACGTTAAGCACACCACATTTTTAGCGGAATCACAATTTGTGTGTAGTATGAGTGTGTTTTGAGTAAATGTCTTGTTACAAAATAAAGTGTGCTTTACTTGTACAAAAAGATCGCTTATTACATCCGAGCAATCGCGGTATGTTGAAATATTACAATTTCGGTAATTTACTCGCTGTTTTAAAGCTCAGCATTCAGTGCTGTACATCATAGTTAATTTACGATGGCACTATAGAATTTACCTTTGAATTTTATTGGAATTTTTCTGTTACACAACACATAACTCACCTTCTTCCATCTTATTTATCCTGCTATAAATTTACTTCAGGTATCCACATCTATTTTCCCATAGATCTGTAATAGTTTACAATAAATTTAAAAGAAACTAAGAATGAAATGAATAAACAAAGAATCAAAATTTAAAAACAATTATTGGTGTTTTGTTGTTAAGTAGTATTGATAGTTCTACTAATTCTGGTTATATTAAATAATTGAAAGAAATTCGTCACTGTCTCTACTTAACCAACTTTTGCTTTATAATCAAATATTTGCACCAGTCTAGTAGCTATTTAGGAATATGTCAAATCTAAATTTAAATAAAATTTTAAAAAATTTTATTAAAAGTTATCTAATAGTTAAGATATTATCCAAGAAAATTCTATCCTCCCTTTTTTATTTTATTTACATTTGTGTCCTAGAGGATGAATACATGGTTAACATTTATATTAGTACCTGGTTTTATGTAAATTTCAAGCGCATTTTTGCAGTTTTATAAAACACAGGGTGTTCAGAAACTCTCCTGACAAACGAAAACCAGAGATTCCTCAGATAATGCTGCAGAAAACTGGTGCGATTATTTACCCACCAGAGTTGAATCGATTTCATCAATTGCTAATTTCTAGTACCGGTCATAGGCGTCCGTTTTGGGTAGGTCAATGGTTATTTTAACGTATAACTTTTGTGTTTTTAACTTTAAAGCATTCGTGATACTAGATTATTAAGTTTTTAGGTATTCTAGTACTAAAAGATGTTTTTATTTTAAGTCGATACGATACACCGTTTTCGAGAAAAATCGATTTGAAAATTTATTTTTCATTTGTCCGTCATGAAAGTTAAATTAATATTTTTTGCACTAGTTGGCTTTGAAATGTCAACAGAAGTTTAACCTACTTTTAAAATTGTTATCAGTTCGTGAAGTTTCTATTTTAGTTTTTACTTTGTGGCATTCAAATACAACAATTTCAATTCAACAAAAATGGTTTTTACCAATTAAAACTGATATGCATAAGCTGATATACATTTAGTTTATTGCGAAATGACGTGTAACACTCGAGCAGTAACGTAGATGCGCTGAAGAATGTCCCGATAAAGAGAAACAAGTTCGGTGTTTCCAAAAAATTATGAAACAGGGCTACATAAAGATACAGCAGCAGCACGTATAGATGTTATTTTAATAAAAGTTGAGGAAAATTAGCGTTCGAAGACTATCTACCAGTATCCCACAATTTCAAAATCTTCCGCAGAGAATATCTTACACAACGAAAATTTAAGTCCTTTTCATTTAACAAAGGAGCAAGTATTGCTACAAGGAGATTGTTAATGTACATAATGCACATTATTATTCATACGTTGTTGGTAATCCTCACGTTGTTCAAAAATTTAAGCATGAAATGGGTTTAACATAAACGTCTGGATAAAAGTAGTTCACGATTATCTACTTGGACCTGTGGAATTGGCAGCTCGTTTAAATGGTGCTGATTATTTACATTTTCTTCAAAATATTTCACCTGATTTGTTAAATGAAGTGCCTTTAAATATTCGGCAAAACTTATGGTTTCTACATGACGGCTGTCCAGCCAACTTTGACAGAAATGTACGAGAATTTCTTGATAATAACTACGAAAGCAACTGGATTGGAAGAGGCGGTCCAGTTGCTCCGCCAGCAAGATCACCGGATTTGAATCCTTACGAATATTGTATTTAAGAATATATAAAAGCATTTGTCTATTGCGTTTCGATAAATAGTGCACAACTCTGGCTAAGAAAACAATATGCTTGCAACGAATTTAGAAACAACTTTTAGATTTTTGCAAGAATTCGGCACTCTCTAAGCAAAATGGAAAATTTATGAATAAAGACTAACGTTTATCACATTGAGCATCTTTTGTTACTATCTACCTTTGATACTTGTTCTTTTGTGTTACTCGTAGTTTCGTTCCATCGTAACAAATACTTTGTTTTTAAAAACCATAAAATAAAATTTTTATTCAAATTGATTTTTTGCTTTTTTTCCCAAACTTTTTTAACGAATTGTGTGCAGCATTCATTAAAAAAAAAGGTAATTTATAAAATTAATCAAGGTCTATTAATTTAACTTTTATGACAAGAAAACGAAAAATTTTCAAATCGATTTTTCTAGAAAACGGTGTATCCTACAGACTTAAAGTAAGAGTACCTTTTAGTACTAGAATACCTGAAAATCTACATAGTATCATAAATTCTAAAAATATATAAAAATATAAAGGCAAGAAAGTTAAAAATGCGTTAAAATAACTGTTGACCTACCCAAAACGGACGCCTACGAACGATACTAGAAATTCGCAATTAATGGAATCAATTCAGCTCTGAAGGATAAAAAATCGTACCAGTTTTTGTTTTTCTAAAAATAAGCGTTCTGGAGGTATTAAAAAAAACTAATTACAAGGCGCCATCTTCAAAGAGCTCTAGCTCTAGGAAGCATTTTCGGACTAAATGCATTGGGTTAAATCGTCTTAAAATTATTGGAGAAATCTCCGATTTTTGTTTCGGAGAGTTTGTGAACACCCTGTATAAAAATACCACTAAATTACGAATAAACAGTTTATTCATACTTTCTTAAAACATAAACTTTAAATAACAAGCAAGAGACATATTTTTTTAAATATTCCTAGTTCAACAAAAGTTTTTAGACTGCACAGCCGCAGCAGATTCTGCGTATATCCTCTAAACAAACCTAATTTTTCCACACCATACAAACGTATGCGGTTTTCCGTTTCTTTGCGGGTTAACATCGTCTACAAGCTCTCCTAAAAGAAAGTTTGCTATCTTTGTCAACTTCAAGACTTTCAGCAATTTTTAGTATGCGCCCAATACATAACCAAACTTCTCGATATATGCAAAAATTTCCAAATCGCCGCTGTAATTCTGGAGTAAATAATTGCATTTTAAGCTGTTTTATAAAATTATACATGTTACTTATTCTATTGTTGCGATAGAATTGATACAAAATATATGAATTTACAAAAGATATATTGTGCAATCTAAAAAAATTGCCATGAGACATCGAGATGTTATTGTAACTGTCGAATATACGCTGTACGTCTCATATAAAGCATCTAGATTCCACTTTGTCACATTGTAGAAAGTGATTATTTAAAGTTTGTTGACTTCATTATCAGTACTTTCCAGATGTTCCATTGACGATAATTGTATTACAGCTTTGTTCTTTTTTGTACATAAGACAAAAACGTCATGTCGTTGTGTATCCATATTCAGATTATCCCACTTCTGTAGTTCCATTTGGCAACAACGCAATTTGGTATGTCCTGTTTGTGTCGATTTTAACATTTCATTTAATTAGCTACATGAAATACATAGTTGAAAGAGTCCATTTTATTTGATGAGGGAAGTCAAATGACATATTTATATAGTATCAATTCCTTGTAATTTTTAAAATGTCGAATAAACAATATTTATCACCTGTGTATTTATAAATACAGTACTTAGTAAGGATAGTGCTCGAAAAATACGTGACGAATTCATAGATGAGTCCAAAAATAAGAGTCTAAAATATAGATGTCTTTAAATATTTTCAATAATTTTAATAAAAAATTATTAAAACTGGTCATAATTTGTAATTTTGAATGAATCTTTCTGTATTGAATCTAAAAAAAACAATTATTATTTGTTGTAAATTTTATGTTAATAAACTTATATTTTCATAAACTTTTAATAAGAAAATTATGAAAAGCTAACCATAATTTGTTATTTATGTAAATTAAATGATTATGACAGTCAAATTTATGTGAGTTAAAATTTCTATATTAAATTATAAAATAAAAAGCAATTATTTTAATAGTAAAATTACTAAAACTGACCATAACTTCTTATTTTGCGTTAAATTTTAGGTACTACATTTAAAAAACAAACAATTATTATTTATTTTATTAAATCTTGCTATAATTTGTTATTGTAAGTTAAATTTTAGGTATTTAATCTAAAAAACAATCAATTATTATTTACTGCCAAATTATTGTATATAAACTTATGTTTTCACGAATTTTAATAGGAAAATTATCAAAACTGACCATAACTTATCATTGCAATCAAGCAATTGTTATTTATTGCAAAATTATTTTTTACAAACAAATTTAAAAAACAAGCAATTATTATTTATTTTATCAAAACTTGCCATAATTTGTTATTTTGAGTTAAATGTTAGGTATTAAATCTCTAAGGACCACCAATTATTATTTATTGCAAAATTATTGTTTATAAACTTGTACTTTTAGCAATATTAACAACAAAATTATCAAAACTGGCAAGAATTTGTTATTTTGATTTTTAAAAAGTTTTAAAATTTTTGTACGGTCGGAGTAAAAGAGATCTCACTAATGAATGCGTTAATGCGTGTAAAAAGCTTGTAAAAAGAAATACCACCAAAAACGGTTGCTTAATGTTGTAAAGCTTATAGGGAATGTAAAAAATAATTAATTTCACAGGTATATGTAGGTAAATAAAAAATATTAAATTTTTCATTATCTATAACTGGAAATTTTTGAAGCCAAGCTTTTATACTCGCATTTAATTAATATTCTTCTCTATAGTAAAAAAAGAGCAGACCGTCACAACCCAGCAGAGCGGATCGTCACGACACGAAATATTTAGAAGAGTCAATTTATTCGACAAGGGTTATACAACATCTAAATATTTTATTTAATTATAAAACAAAAGTATATATATTTACTAATCTTTTATTTTCATCATATTAGTGCAGACTATTTCATAATTTTTATTAGAATACTGGATTTTAATGAAGTAGTGGTTGGTATTCCTATGACCAACTAACCCTTGGTAGACAGCAAATAGAGAGAGTGGCAAAATATAAATATCTGGGAGCTTACATCAACACAGAATTAGATCCAGACCAAGAGATCAGGGTACGAATAGAAATGGCAAGGGCAGCGTTCTTAAAATTTAAGCAATTGTTCTGTGACAAAAATCTGAATACTGCGCTGAGACTGAGGTTTGTTGAATGTTACGTCTGGTCCCAACTATTGTACGATGTAGAAACATGGACGTTAAAAGCGCTAATAGTTAAGAAGCTTGAAGCCTTTGAACTTTGGATATACCGGAGAATGTTGAGAATTCCAAGGACTGCCAGGGTCACCAATGAGGAAGTGCTGAGAAGGATTGGTCGAGACAAAAAATTGTTGAGAACAAAAGTTTACAAGACTGCATACCTTGGACACATACTGAGGAATGATAAATATAGTCTTCTGCAGGTCATCATGCAAGGTAGAGTCGATGGTAAAAAGGGAATAGGTAGAAAGAGGAAGTCATGGCTGCGAAATATTCGAGACTGGACAAACATGAATGTAGACGAATTATTCCACGTTGCAAAAGACAGAGAAACTTTTAGAAATGTGGTCGCCAACCTCCGTTATTAGAAACGGCATAGAAAGAAGAAGAAGAAGGTTGGTATTCACCAAAAAAAAAAAACAATTTTGCTAATTCATATTTTGCTGTCTTTATTACGACACTTGCATTTAATTATGACAGCGTCTGTGCAAGTTTGAGAATTTTTGTCGTAAGTTTTAAACATTTTAAATGATTCTCAATGTGAAACAAAAATTTAAGACAAGTTCAGTTTACGTTTTGCTTTTATTATTAAACAATGGTTTTTGGTGCAGTAAATGTAAGGATTTATTCTATGTGCATCGGTACATTTTTTAAGAAAATGCGAATACCCGTCAGAACTGTATTTTATCTAATGTAGATTTGGCAGATCAAATACCAATTAAAAGTGTGGCAGAATTAATTATATATATATATATATATATATATATATATATATATATATATATATATATATATACATATATATATATATACACATATATATATATATATATATATATATATATATATATATATATATCGGTTTTAGAACGTCTTTCTAACTTCCACGTCCTTCTATCGTCCCATTGGCCATCTCTGATCCCTTTACTCATTGCCTTGGTTACCCTTTCTTTCCATATCTCTTTGGGTCTTCCTCGTTTTTTATGGTTTGGTGGTACCCACTGCATAATCTTTTTGGGCAATCTTGTGTCTTCCACTCTTTGAACATGACCGTACCAAATTAACTGTTTCCTCTCAATATCTGTTGTTAAGTAGCCGTCTACTCCAATTCGTCGTTTTATTTCCTCATTTCGAACTCCTTCCCTGCGAGATATACCTAACGATCTTCCAAACACATCCATTTCTACAGCTTCTAATTGTTTTCTGTTGTTCTCGGTTATTCGCCAAGTTTCTGCTCCGCAAAGTAGGCTGCTTTTAATTAGTGTTTCATATATATTGTATTTTCGCTTTATTCCTATTTCGGAGATCCAAAGTCTTCCATTTAGGCAGCCAATTGTTCTTCTAGCTTGTGGTACCCTTTTCTATATTTCCTCATCGTCTTTTCCCGTTCTATCGAAGATTACTCCCAGGCACGTGTATTCACTACAGGATGTAATTTCTTCATTATTCTCCAGTTCGATATTAGATAACTCAACTCCTATGGGTAGGTATTTAGTTTTTTCCACATTAATTTCCAAGCCCCACCGTTCATACTCCTCCTTCAGTTTCCTTGCCATATACTCTAGATCGTCTTTATCATTAGCTATGATGACTTGGTCATCAGCAAATTGTAAGGTATATAAACAAACCTCTCCGAGGTCTATACCCATACCGTGACATTTACGTTTCCACTGATTTAGTGCTTTTCCAACATATATCTTGAACAACATTGGTGAAATACAGCATCCTTGGCGCAGACCCTTGTTAACGATGAACTGTTTACATAGTCTGTTACCACTTTTTACTTGTGATGTAGAATTTTCATACAGATTCTTCAAAGCTTTTATTAGAGTGTAGCTAACGTTAGTTTCTTGTAGTGATTTCCACAATTTAGTCACAGGAACGCTGTCATGTGCTTTACGGAGATCAACAAACATGAGATGGGTCTCTTGATTGGTTGCTAATTTTTTTTCGATTAGTTGTTTTAGGCAGAAGACATTATCTGTGCAACTCCTTCCGGCGCGGAAACCGGCCTGTTCTTCTTGTTTCTTGTTCCCTATTAATAAGCCAGAAGAATTAATTTTAAAAAAGAATAAATAAATAATAAAATTACTTTAGTCAATTTTAAAAACTTTATTTAACTTTTAAAAATTCAGAAAACAGTAAGAAGCTTCGGGCTAGTCCTGGTATACTGGTATAGTACGCAGTACTTGTAGTACTGCGTACTTTACCAATTATGTTTCTTCGTCAGGCAAGGAATGCATTAAAAATAATTCCAGTATAAATATAGGCATCTAATATATAGTCGATCGGATAGCCAAGCGGGCTGGGCGGCTGGCTTCTCCTTCGCTTCAATGCGAGAGATGTCAGTTCAAATCCCCGGCTCGGTGAATAGCAAACAAAAAGGCTAACGCAGTAGTTTAAAATTCTAAAATGAATCTGCGGCTTAGTCTAGAATATGCTGGTATCTGATCGGCCTATGGTGGAGCAGTACGGCAAGAGATAAGGGCTTGCGGCTAGGTGATACTCCTCCATAGATCCCTACCGGAAGGGCGTGGAACGCCTAAATACCGGGTATATATATATATATATATATATATATATATATATATATATATATATATATATATATATATATATATATATATATATATATAGTTGGCTCTGGCATCTGTTAACGCAAGTAATTTAATGTCATATTTACAGGGTTTTGTACAACTCAGTATGCTTTTTGACAGTTTTTATTAAAGTGATTGAAAATTTCGGAAATGGATGACCAAAGATCTGTTTTAGTCAATGAATCAATTAATTCTTGTATGAAATTCATCAAATTGCAAAGCCATAGATGTGATACATCGAAATCTATCTGTCTCTTCCTGACAAGTCTGTACTAAATATTGATCTAATTTGTTCATGAATTGATTTAAACATTGTCAGGAGTCAACAGGAGTAAAACAACAAAAGATTAAGTTCTATTTTATCCATATTATGTAGATCACTGCATTCTAAACACATTGCAAAAATTTCGTCATCAAACAAAGATTTCAAATTACTTCGGGATTGTAAAAATCCGTTCTCAGAACATTTTTTAGTCCAGGACATTTTACTACAATATTACATGTTGGGAAGTGAAAATTGCTCTATGATATACAAGTTTCTTAAACCATTTAAAGTGATTAGTACCGTAAAAAAACTTTTTACGTTATTCTTCAGGTCGTGGTTCTTCAAGTTGAGAATTTTAATCAGATTAAGGTTCTCAATCAGGTTGAGGTTCTTCTTCATCGTCTGCTTCTACTTCACTGACTGCATCGTGTTCACTTACTATGAAGTCACTGTCAGAATCAACATGCTTAAATCACCGTCATCGTCTTTTTTATCCATTTTAGCAAAGTCTGATCAAAATTTCTGTCTCCAAATTTTACCTTCTTTAAGAGTCCAGCTATATATCTTTAAAGATTAAAACAGAAATCACATCACATTATCAATTCGAAAATATTTTCTTATTACAGATGTGAGGTTTGGAAGACCTAACAAATATTTTATAACTCGATAAAACTTATTAGTCATTATTTACGTTAAGTAGAAGCTACACTTAGTTTGAGTTAATGGGTACGCAATTCGGTAAAATATTAACATTTTAAAAACCGACTAAATCTGAGAGACCTCACGTATGTCATTATGTATTACAGAAACTAACCGATGTCATAGCTTCTTAATAAGTTTTAGTCCTTTTAAACTAAATACACAAAATAATACCCGTATACACAATACCTCTACCCATCAATTTCTTTTTCTTTTTGATAATATTTTATAATAATCGATATTGGCAACAGTGTGTACAGGAGCAGAGACTCGCTACCGGTATATATTCTACATAAAATTAATAGCCGTTCATTCAGCGTCCTAAGATGAAAAAATATAATAAGCTGGATTATCTTCAAAGATATCGATATGAGAATACCAGACATAGCTCAGGTAGAAAGAAGATCGATTGGCTTAGATAGCACTTTATGGACACTACTTTACTTCTTATGAGGAACAATTATTGTGGAAATGATATTAAAAATGTTATTGGTTTATTATATTATGAACTTAAATAGCTAGTATTTCAATAAAGTAGGTATTCGTTATTAACTTCAAGGCCATTTGAAAGATTTTAAGAAAAAATTACATCCCTTTGCCAGTTCTTAAAATGGTAGATACTAACCGTCAAATTTATGTGTTTTGGATTGATACTGTTCTGAAGCTATTTTCTTGTGGTATCTTAATGCAATTTACTATTTTTGATGGAAATAAACCACAATTTTACTTTAAAATTAAGTTTATTTGAAGTTTCGATTTTCACTTCGGAAATCGTTCTCAAAATACTTATTGCGTATATAACACTACGAATATAAAATTGTATCAAAAACGCTTACAAGAAAAGTTTGAGACAAACCCAGCAACCAGGGTAGAAAATGTGAAGGTATGTGCAAACACACAATGTAACATAAAACTAGCTGTAAACAAGGTATAGGGGTTGGAAAAATTAACCTAATACACCAAAAATATCAAAGCTATGGTCCAATACCGACATCAAAGATACGTAAAAGAAGAGAGAAGCATTCCTACAATAATGTAGCAATAGAACAAATAACACCTACCGACAATTCTTCTTCTTCTTTTGGTAAGTATTCATTTCGAATATTGGCGATCATTCTGGTTATAATTATTTTATTAACTGATGCTTTAAATAGATTAGTTGTTGTTCTGGAGAACCATTTCCTCAGGTTTTTTAACCACGGTATTCTTCTTCTCCCAATTCCTCGCTTTCCGAATACTTTGCCTTGACGGATTATTTTCAGTAATCTGTATTTAGTGCCGTTTCTCATTATGTGTCCGATATATTCTAACTTTCTCCTATTATTCGTATACATCACTTCTCTTTCTTTCCCCACACTTCGTAGTACAGTCTCGTTGGTTATCTTGTCCGTCCATGATATCCTTAGGTTTCTTCTGTATAGCCACAGCTCGAAGGTTTCAAGTTTCAAGTTTCAAGCCACTTCTCGAGAACGATTTTCGAAGTGTAAATTGAAACGTCAATAGACTTACTTTAACCTTTAATTGTGGCTTATTTCCATTTAAATAGTAATTACTTTAAAATGCCACAAGAAAATAGCTTCAGAACAATATTAAAAAAGCGTTATGGGCCCGGCGTTATTCAAAATTTTCGGAGATTGGAAATTCTTTATAAGAAACTGGCACATCGTCAAAATTCAATCAAATGTTTACGAAGATGTAGAGACAACATAATACCAAAGGGCTTGAGGTTACGTGCAGTATATTCAAGCAGAAGGTTGGAAAACATTCTACATCGAGCCAGTTTGTCCATGATCCGCGAAAGGTTGCAATTTCATAGATCTAATTTATTTTTTGTTGAACAAGATATTGTAAGTATTGAAGATTTGCTTTTCAATGTGATATCAAATTCTGATTTTGATCAAATTATTGTTAGTTTACATATAGTATATGAAAATTCATATAAGAAACAAAGAAATATACATTTATATAAATTTAATATTGTTTTAGAACAAAACAGTATACACACTTTAGATAACCTTAATAGAAATAATGACATATTAGTAACAGTTGTCAATCTATCAAATAGACATTTAAACGCAACGGAGAGTTTAATGCAGTCAAAGAGTCTAAGAATGATTTCCGAAGTGGAAATTAAAACGTCAATACACTTACTTTAACCTATAATTGAGGCTTATTCCCATTTAAATAATAATTACTTCAAAGATGATAATGCTAAACTCATTGCAGACATCAAAGATAAACTAAGATTTTAGCAAGAATACATAATGAAACTATTCGACGATGGTAGAATGATACAAGAAGAACCACAGGAACAAACAGGATCGAAAATAATAATGTGCGAATTAGAACAGGCAATTAGAAATGCAAAGAACGTAAAATCAGTAGGCCCAGATCAGATATCCACTAAGCTAATTAAATTAAACAGGAGTAATACCTGAAGATTGGTTGCTGCCCACATTTGTCACACTACCAAAGTCAGTACATGTGACAGAATGCTCCCAGTACAGAACAATTTTCTTAGTAAGCCACACACTTAAAATATTTCTCAAAATAATAGGTACATGGAAGACTATACAACAAAATAGAAGAAGATACAGATGACACCCAGTTTGGATTCAGAGGAGGACTAGGAATGAGAGAGGCTCTGTTCGCTTTTAACGTTCTCGTACAAAGACGACTAGATAAGAACCAGGATCTCTATGTCTGCTTTATATATTATCAAAAGGCTTTTGATAGAGTACGACATCAGAAACTCGTAAAACTTTTAACAGAATGGAATGTGGATAGTCGAGATATACGGGTTATTGTCAATCTGTACTGGAATCAAAAAGCAAAGGTTAGAATCAAAAATGTCGATACAGAAACTATAGAAATCAAAATAGGTGATAGACATGCTTGCGTGCTGCTCCATTGTTATTTAATTTGTACAGCGAAGCTATTTTTAAAAAAGCAATATCAGAGGAACATCAGGGTATATCAATAAACGGAAAAATCTTGAACAATATAAGATTCGCAGACGACACCGTTGTTTTTGCAGACAGTCTAGAAGCACTGCAACGCTTAGTAAATATATAACATCAAGTCAGTATAAAATATGGACTACAAATGAACGTTAAGAAAACCAAGTGCATGATTATTTCTAAGCAACATACAATAGGAAGACTAGAAAGAGTGAATAACTACAAACGTCTGGGAACCTAGGTAAATGAAAACAATGACCAAGATAGAGAAATAAGGACACTCAATGAAATTACAAGACAAGCATTTATAAAAATAAAAACAATGTTTATTAATCGAGACCTTCCTCTGGAGCTAAGGATAAGATCCTTAAGATGCTATGAGTTCTCGATTTTGTTGTATGGAATGGAAAGCTGGACACTAAAAGTGGATAATTTTTGAAAACTATAGAAGGATTTTGAAAATACCATGGACCCAACGAGTAACAAATGCAGAAGTCTTAAGAAGGCTACAAAAGGATTGCGATTGTGTCATAAAGCACATCAAAACAAGAAAGCTGGAATATTTAGCCCACATTACCAGAGGTGTTAAATATAAGATATAATGCAAGGTAAAATCAAAGGTAAAAGATTCATAGGAAGACGAAAAATTTCCTGGCTAAGAAACCTAAGAGAGTGGTATAGTTGCAGCTCAGTAGATCTTTTCAGAGCAGCCGCCAATAAGGTACGGATAGCTGTGATGATAGACAACCTCCGATAGGAGAAGGAACTATAAGAAGAAGAAGTCTGTTTATTAAGTGCCTTTTTAAATTACTGATCCGCGTAAAAATTAAACAATGTTGGTGACAAAATGCAACCTTGTCTTTCTCGTTTTATGGAGATTTTGTCGGTGTAATTTTTGCATTGAAGTCGCCTATAATATATAAAATTTCATGTTTATTAAGCTTCTGTAAGATATATATATATATATATATATATATATATATATATATATATATATATATATATATATATATATAAATATATATATATATATATATAAATATATATATATATATATATATATGTATATATATATATATATATATATATATATATATATATATATATATATATTGTTATGATGTATTATTTGTAAATGATTTAATGATGAGCAATGAGTGTTTTTTAATTATATATATATATATATATATATATAGGGTTTTTATCGCGGTTCTCAAAGAATTAGTTTTAGTTTGTAAGCACTTTTTGAAATTATCTTTATTGTATCTATTATGAAACACACATACATATCTAACATAACCAATGTAAATTTTAAAATAAACTATCTTTAAAATGAAACTAATTAAATTATATAGACAATGTAAATTTTAAACAAACTATCTTTAAAATTGAAATTGTTATGACACTAACTAAATTATATTAACAAAATTTTGTACCTTTCTGTCACTGCATGCCTCAAGATCAAGATTATCACACAGGCAGGTGATAATAACATTTAGATATGAAAGCTCATACGTTGGCATCACTATCCCTTACACCTTAGACATCTTCTTCTTCTTCTTCCTCTTTATAAGCAATTCAGCTTGTTCATTGGCCGATTAATACCTCTATGGAAGGTTGTCACTCCATCTTTTGCGCGGTCTTTAAGATACTTTTTCTGCCGATTGGCGACTTATCTCTTGCTACTTTGACGACACATGTCTCCCTCATGTATCTATCGCGATCTCCATTCGATCTCTCAGCTTATTTCCTGTAATTCTTCTCAGTACTCTCATCTCTGCCGTTTCCAGTAGCCTTTGTGTTATTTCTGTGTCAGGCCTTGTTTCTTCAGGTATATCTCATTATTGGTCTTACTCTGGCTTTAAATATTTCTTGAATTCTTCTTAGTGTTATTGTGTCTGTTTCGACATATAGTGTTATTAAGACATCATGCCAGTTTATTTGCTTTTTGTACTTGATCTCTCACTTCTTTGTCGGGGTCTCCATAGCTGGATAGTGTAATTCCAAGGTATTTTATTTCCATTACTTGTTCAATACTAATACCATCATTCTATTTTACATCTAGTTGGTTCTTTGCTGATTAGTATTATTTTAGTTTTCTGAGATGAGATTGTCATATTAAATTCTTTTGCTCCTATGTTAAATCTGTAGACCAGTCTTTGCAAACTATCTTCATCTTGGGCTATGGATATTGCATCGTCTGCGTAACAGAGTATTTTTATTTCTTTGTTTCCCATCAATCTGTATCCTGTTCTTTTTTTAACGCTTTTGATGGTTTCATCTATGATTAAATTATTAAAGAGAATAGGGCTCAATGAGTCCCTTTGTCGTATTCTGTTGCCTATTTCTATAGATTCTGTAAGTTATCCATCTATTCTGACTTCCAATTTGTTATTTTGGTAGATGTTTTCGGTATTTTTTATAAACTTTAGGGGAACTTTTCTATTATACAGAAGATGGATTACATGTTTGAGTGTTAATCTGTCAAACGCTTTCTTTAAGTCAATTTAAGTCAATTAGGCACAGAAATGCTGATCTAGTATACTCTAGTGATTTCTCAGTAATTTGCTTTGTAAAGAATATTGGATCTGTACACAATCTTCCACTACGAAACCCCTGTTGTCCATCTGCTTAACTTATTCTCTGATTTATTAGTACTTGTAAAATTTTACCTGTAAGTTTTAGGGCAGTATTTAATAAATTTATATCTCTATAGTTTCATCCCAGACATAGCCTATCTAAATTAAAAAATAAAAAAGCTCCAGGATCTGATGACAGTGAAAGTATGTATTAGGCCAGTGTAGGGCTAGCATAGGATATCAATACACAAACATGGAAAGTAAAAATGCTAGCAAAGTGGAGGTGGGTACTCACAATCCAAATTAATTATTTATTGTTAAGGGCGACCGGATTTTAGGTTTACAATATATACCCTATCGTTAGGCCCAGTAGTATAAACTTAAATATCCACGAAAGATACCCTAAAATGAACATGTTAAAAAAACCGTGTAAATCACTTTACAGTTTTAAATGATATGTATGAAATCTTTGAGCAAATTACATGTCAGATTATAGTATCTTATATGATTGTACACACTTCATTATAAAATTTCGATTAAATTCGGAGAACATAATTTAAATTAATAAAACACCATCCTATCCACTATCCTGTCCATCAGCGGTCCAGTATGCCAGCCACGTTTTCTTTATTACTGTTAATTTTAGGTTGGCCGGTCTTCAAAAGTCAAGATGGCTACTTGATTCCCGCACCTTATAATTTCTGTGATTAAAATTAAAATTCTTTGGAACCCTCGCTGCTACTTGTCCAGAAAAAGCCTTACCGAATGTAAGAGTTATAAACAGTGGCGGTACCCGTATCATCCCAAAATATCCGAAAGATTACGTGCATAAGCAATGCTTTTACAATTGCAAAAATATTTATTAAAAATTTTACGATAATGACATTTTTTTTACTTATTAAATTAATAAAATTTAGTCAACTGACGATTAATATGTTCTAAAAGGGTAACAAAAAAACGTAGTTCATCAATCTCACACTTTTGCCTACATTTAAAATAAGGGGAATACATTGATAATAGGTCGACAGTCAAAAAGTGGCTGCAAATATTTTTAATTCAATTAATAGTAATTAGTTTTTGGCAAATATTTTGTTTCGTTCATTTATTGTTTAAATAAAATACGCTCCTCATGACGAATATTCATGTTTTTTATATCAAATCAATGCTACTTCTTTTCTTAATATGATGATTTAAGGTTGCTTGAGAAAAATGGTCGCAAAGTACGGTTGCCAGCTATTAAAAACGCTAGGTATCAAACACAAAGTAAAATAGAGTTAGGGCGCAACGACACTGGTTTGACATAGCTATCAAGGCATGCTTTAAAAACTCACACAACTGACACTTCAAACCAGTAGCATTGCGCGCTAGCTGTCTTTTATGTTATCTACCTATACCTCACGTTTTTAAGAGCTGACAACCCTAATGACGGATACAAAAAAATCGAAATCTGGGATAGTCAGTTTGGTTTTATGCAAGACACATCAACAACAGATGCAATTTGCATTATAAGGCAATTAATGGAAAAAACAGCAATTCATTGATCTCGAGAAAGCTTATGATAAAGTTCCTAGAGAGATTCTGTTTTGGACACTCAATAAAAGAGAATTTTTTGGTTAATATGTAAAGATTGTGAAAGATATGTATAAGGGAGTAGCAACTAGTGTTAGGACAGGTGCAGCAGGCACTGAAAAATTTTATGTGAAAGTAGAATTTCACAAAGACTCGACGCTTAGTACCTATTTATTGTCGTAAGCTTTAGATTAAATAACAGTCAACAAATCCATTGTGCTTAATGCGTGCTGGTGATTTAGTGTTAGTAGGAAATAGTGAAAGCGACTTGGAAACAAAAACTGGAAAAGTAGAGACAAACTCTTAAGAAAAAAGGTTTTAATCTTAGTCAAAACTAAGTATTTGGAATCTTCATCTAAAGATGGATTTACTATAACTAAAATGATATCTTTGGATGGTAAAATAATTATAAAAAGTAATAATTTTAAGTACCTATAACTTTCTTCTCAAGAAATATCTCACAATTTTCGATATGCAATAAAGCTGACGACCCTCATTCAAGAGCCTAGCATAATTGAGCGTTTAGTATGCACCTATGTAACTACATTTCTTGTATTGATACAATTTGTATACACTTTCAAGCTACGCATACATAATACTGGCATAATTTTGGCGTAATTTTTAGCATTTAAGTAACCTTTCTGGAGACCTATCGGTAACAGGTTTCAAAGATGACAAAGGTTTCGAAACCGATCGTTAAAAGTAAGATAAACTATTGTTAGTAAGTCCAACATTTATTTATTTAACCTTGTTAAATATTTTCTTCTTCTTCTTCTTCTTAGTTCAAGCAAGACACGTTAATCTCTGGCACTTGGTCATAAGATCTATGTACCAATATGGTTTTCGGTAAACACAGTGATGAAAACTTTGGGGTTGGTTTTTCTTTATGATCAAGTCGGGACATGTTGGGGATAAATCAGTTTCCATTTTCATCGTGAACTAGATACTAGGATGTATACCATTCAAATGGGTTTAAAAACACACCAAAGCATCTCTGCTATGGAGCCAAATGATGAATATATCGTCAACATATCGTAGCCAACAGTGGGTTTGAGAATTGATGTGAATAGTGCTCTGATCTCGAAATATTCCATAAAGATATTAGCAATTACTGGAGATCGTAGAAAGCCCATCGGGGCACCATTTATTCGTCTGTAAATTTGATTATGGAAGATGAAAATAAGTGTTAAACACACAATGTTTCAAGAATGTTTAGGGTTTCGTCTTTAAGAATGTTCGTAAAAACGATGTGGAAATTTACCAGAATGACGGTAAGATAAGGTATTGTTTAAAAAGTTCGATAAGATGAAAAGAATTTTTGAAGAAGGATAAAGCATTTTCGGCGAGAGGTTGTAGAGTTTTGGCCAAGTACTTGGTCAATGGTTGCGTAGGGCAGTTGTATGCACTGACAATGGGACATAAAGGACTATCGGGTTTGTGAATTTTGGGTAAGCCATATATTGGAGGTGTTCTGGAAGACTTTTGACGAGAAATTATAGTTTGTTTTATGTCAACAGGAAGAGACATTTTATGGATGATGGCTTCTGTTATTTTCTCTAGATATGTTGTTAAACAATTAGGAATTGGTTATAGTTTAAAGTACTAATGAGATTTGAGAGTTTATTAATGTAAGAACAAGTATTTCTGATGACGATGCATTTCCTTTATCGGTGGTAAGAATGACTAGATTTGCATTTGACTGAAGTTCTTTCATGGCTATTCTCTCGGATTATCTAATGTTTGGAGTAGGAGGCTTTCGAACCTGGAAATTTGTAGAATCCACTTTTGACACATTAATCGGACAGTTTCAGATATTTTCTGTGAAGTTCTAAAACCGCCTATGAATTTTATAACTGCATAATATGAAAAGGATATTAATACAGTTACACTTTTATTAAATCTTAATTTGAGAATAAATAAATTAATTCTTTTAAAGGATAAATATTGTTCTCTACTTCTTAAATCTATCCGTAAAAATTTTATGCTTATTTGGAAGAAATTACTATTTGACTATTATATTTTTTATTGTTTATTTAAGCTGTCGTTTATATTAAATGCTAGACTGTACGGTACACCCAGAAGTTCTCTACAAATACGCTATAATAACTAAATTAGATCAAACATATTTATAGTTTACCAGACGAATTAACAATAAATTTAAATAAACGACCCCACCTAAAAATGACATAATATATAAATATTATAGAAACATTTGTAAAACAAAAACGTTTTTTTATAATCACGACAGAAAGATTTTTTTATTTAAAACTTCTGGTTATTATAGTCGGCATATAGTATAGCATGGCATAGTGTAGGATTATATGAAGTATATACAGGGTGTCCAGAAACTCTCCTGGCAAACGAAGACCGGATAACTTTAAATAATTATAATAGATAATTTTAAGACAATTTAACCCAATTCACCTAATCCGAAAATGCTTCCTAAAGGAGCTAGAGCTCTTTGAAGATGGCTGCTTATAATTAGTTTTTTTAATACCCCCAGAACGCTTCCATTTAGAAAAACGAAAACTTGTACAATTATTTATCCTTCTAAGTTTAATCAATTCTATTAATTGCCAATTTCTAGAACCGCTCATAGGCGTAAGTTTTAGGTAGGTATTTGAACGCATAACTTTTTGTTTTTACCTTTTAACCATTCGTGATACTAGATTATTAGATTTTCAGGTCTTCTAGTACTAAAAGGTACTGGTATTTTATGTTGGTAGGACACACCGTTTTCGAGAAAAATCGATTTGAAAATTTTTAGTTCTCTCGACATGAATGTTAAAGTAACATTTTTTGCACTAGTTGGCTTTGAACTGTCAAGAAAACTATAATCTACATTTCTCATTGTCAAATTGTTGTCAGTTCGTGAAGTTTCTCTATCAGTTTTTACTTTGTGGCATTCAAACACAATTATTCAACAAAAATGGTTTTTACTAATGGGGAATACTTACTGCATTATTTTAATGGAAGTTGTAACCTCGGAAACCTTTTTTGGATGGAGTTAGAAGGGTCACCAATGGAGACACTGCGGACGACAGCCAGATGGTTGGTGGACAGCGAGTCGTGGGTTCGAAACTAGCTTTTGGAACCGGGAATGGGTCCAACGGACGAAATAAGTAAAGGTAGAACAGGATAATAGATATTAGAAGAGATATAGAAATAAACAAAAAGATAGACGGGTAAAATTACCAAAAATAAGATAAGATAGAAACAGGGCGCCACTTAAGAAGAAAATTAAGAAACCTTAGAAAAGAAAAAAAATAAGGAAAGGTATTTAGATTCTGAGACCAAATCCAAGGAAAGCTATCAACAGTCAATTATTAAATAAATTTGGTCAACACACTATATAAACAAATAATAAATATATTAGGTGGACTCCATCCACCTACTTACCTACGAAACTTAATCAGCCTGATCATTCTTCTGGTCGAAGATATAATAATTATTGAATATAATAAACAATCATTCAGAGGTATTGTTATATCAGGAAACTTATTAGGAGTCGAGAAATAAAATTCATTGATGACAAAACAATATATTCAACACCACTATGATATAGACAGCTGAATGTACACACATGTAAAAAAATGCACCATCAATTATTGAATGGTGGTATACATATAACAATAAATAGTATTATAATTAGGAAATACCTTTACAAATGCAATAATATAATAAAATCATACACAGTTTAAATTCTCAGCGAAGAGAGCCTAATAGTATTTAATAGTATTCAGCTAAAGCTGATATAAATCTCTTTTTGCTGTTTATGGGCTTATCTCGAGATAATGGGTGAAAAATGTATAACAATTATAGCAAATAACAAAATGATTAAATTTAAATTCTAAAGAATACAAAAAGGTTTCAAGAATTCTGTATTATATAAATAAATATAGAAGTTCTTAATAGTTGATTGAAAGTTCGTATGAAAATATTTAATGTTCCTTGATTGAATGCTAACTCAGTAGTTAACCTTAACTACAGGAGAAGAAATAGTCGACGGAGATTCGCTCAGATAGTTGAAGATAAAAAGATTATGATAACTTACGATAAGTCTTGATGACTGCTGCACTCTTCACTGAAGCTAAATACTTTACTTGTATTAAACACTAAAGTTAATTTACTCAAAGTTAGTTTATACCAATCTTTAATCTAATATGGTATTAGATTAAGAACTGAAACATTTAAGTGTATACACACTTAAAGAAAAAAATCACAGAGACGGTAAGGTAACACAGGGACGGTAAAATCAGCAAGCGTCTTTACGCAAAGATCGCCCTGCCAGAAGTGCCGTTCTTTCTTCCAAAATTTCACAAGTTTTCCCAAAAATTAGGTGTGATATCCCCACTTAAAAATGACAGTCCAGCCTGTATGTATTTCTAAGAAGATAAAAGGTTCGAACGAATATTGAAAATAACGGTACCCTTCTAGCTAGGAACATGATGAAAGATAAATCATTTCGCATTAAGTTCTCTCAGAAAATTACTATAACGTGCCTTCGACGATATTTACCAAATTTATCAAAAAGAACCCGCCTGACCGGAAAAAATTAACCGTGGATTAACCAACTCGCCGTCTTTTGATAAGTACGACCTATCGGTACGTGAGAATTCCGTGATTCGGAAAGTCGGTAGGGCGCAATAAAATTTTCTAATGGTATACGATCCCCTATACATTATTTGCAAATACGGCCATCGGCGTCTCAGCAATAAGGGTAAAAGGATTAAAAATTATTTATTATTTTAATTATATAAAAAAATGTTATAAAGTTGAGAAAAATTTAGAAATTAGTGTTCGAAGACTATCTGCCATGTATCACACATTTTCAAAATCTTAAGCAGGAAATATCTTACACAACAAAAATTTATATCCTTTTCATTTTACAAAGGTATAATTACTGCTACAAGGAGATTTTCCTACTAGCAAAGAAGTCGCTATGTTGTTACAAAATCAGAAAAATCACAATGCAGATTTTTTCAGATATATTTTGTTTTGCGACGGAGCTACATTCACAAAAAATGGAATTTTTAATGTACATCATGCACATTTAAGCACCAGTATACGTAGTATATATAGTTGACGATTATCTACTTGGCCCGAGGAATTTCCTGCTAGTTTAATTGGTAATGATTATTTACATTTTCTGCAAAATGTTTAATCTGATTTGTTAAAGAAAGTACCTTTAAATATTTAGCAAAACTTGTAGTTTCTACAAGACGGCTATCCGGCCAACTTTAGCAGGAATGTACGAGACTTTCTTGATAATAACTACGAAGACCACTGGATTGAAAGAGGCGGTGCAGTTGCAGAACCAGCAAGGTCTGCGGATTTAAAACTTTGCGATTATTGTATTAGACGATATATAAAACATTTGTTTATTCCGTTCCGAGACAAAATCCTACCCAACTCTGGATAAGGATAAAAGATGCTTGAAACGAATTTAGAAATAATTTTGGAATTTTTGCGTGAATTAGGCGTTCTCTAAGAAAAATGGAAAATTTATGCATAGAGACTAATGGTCATGACATTAAGCACCTTTTGTCAGTATGTATCTACCTCTGATAATTGTTTGTTTGTGTTACTCATAGTTTCGTTTCATCGTAATAAATACTTTGTTTCTAAAACCTTAAAATAAAATTTTGTTTTAAATTGATTTTTTGATTCGTTTCTCTAAATTTTTTTACGAATTGTTACTGATTTATTGAAACAAAAGGTAATTTATAAAATTAATTAAGGTACCCACTAATTTAACTATTATGACGAAAAAACGAAAAAGTATCAAATCGATTTTTCAAGAAAACGGTATATTCTATAGATTTAAAGTAGGAATACCTTTTAGTACCAGAATAACTGAAAATTTAATAATCTAGTATCACAAATACTAAAAAGTTAAAGAGAAAAAAATTATGAGTTAAAATAACCGTTGACCTACCCAAAACGGAAGCCTATGAACGGTACCAGAAATTCGCAATTAATGGAATTGATTTAACTCTGGAGGATAAATAATCTGACTAGTTTTCATTTTTCTAGATAGAAGCAGAAGTTATTCTGTAGGTATTAAAAAAGGCTACTTACAAGGCGTCATTATTAAAGAACTCTAGCTCCCTTAGGAAGCATTTTCGGACTAGGTGAATTCGAAATCGTCTTAAAATTATCTGAGGAATCTCTGGTTTTCGTTTGTGAGGAGAGTTTCTGGACACCCTGTATAGTACTAGCTCACTCGGCTAACTTCGTACCACTTTAGAATTAATAAATATTCTGTTAGATTACTAGTTGATTTGCTAGTACCTTGTTTATATTAAGATAAAATAAATTAAGTTCAATAGAAGTTCAAAAAGGAATTATTTAACGTGGCAACAAAATAAACATTTGCTGAATGGGTTGCAGTAGTGTCGATTATTTTCATTAAAGGACCTTGTGATACACTATAATTTTCGTTGTGTTGCCAGGCATGAGAATAAAAAACGTGGATAGTTTACCTACATTTAAACCTACTATGTACAATTGAGCATGAAAGGAACAATTATTTTCTATGTTCAATAAACAATTATTCAAGGATTTATTTGTGATTTGTTTATTATCATGGCAAACTCAAGCGAATCCGATATTAAAATATTTTAAATTTGAATGGTATATCGGTTGGTATTATCGGGATTCTTGGAATCAGAACTTCCTCATATTTAAATTTTACTATGAATATCGTGTATTATATTGCCTGTGAGTTTTCACACCAACAAACGGGTCCCCTTACAAAGTTTTAGTTGGTTTAGATTTAAAATTATGATGACAACCAAGCCAACCTTTAATTGTATATTATACGGTGGTAAGCCAAGCGAACGTATTCATTTGTTACACAGTTTGTTACATGTTTGTTGAATTATTAAGTTTAAGTCATGTATATCCTTGTTCTTTACTGCTAAAATTGTTCTTTCATTTAACCAATTTTAATTTTTGTTTACAATTTAAGAACACCTTATTAACGAGCTCGTCCTTCGTTGAGACGAATTGACAAAAATTCAGCGGAAATAAAATCAAAGCACTCCCCTTGTCGACAGGAAGACTACTATTTTTGATAGCCAGTAATTGCTTGGAGAACTCTTTATCAGAAAGATAGTTTAGCAATGCAACTTTCTTGTTTGTCGTCTGTTAGTTTCATTAGTTTATTGTGCAATCCTTTCTATTGTGGGTTAGACATTGGTACTTTCTTTTGAACTAAATGCACCCAATTTAAGTAACTGTCATCACTAGATAACTTAGATAAGATAACGTTGATAAGTTATATATAATGTTCACCACCTAATCAATGCTTAAACTTATCTGTTGTCGTCGAAGATATTTATTATTCCGCTCTTGTGCAATCCTTTCTATTGTGGGTTAGACATTGGTACTTTCTTTTGAACTAAATGCACCCAATTTAAGTAACTGTCATCACTAGATAACTTAGATAAGATAACGTTGATAAGTTATATATAATGTTCACCACCTAATCAATGCTTAAACTTATCTGTTGTCGTCGAAGATATTTATTATTCCGCTCTTGCTGTTTCTACAAATTTCTTATTATTAATACATTTCTTCCCTTGTTGGTGGTGCGCTGCCTTTTTCTTCATGCTTTATTACCAGTGTTCTTCATTCTTCATTATCTTTTTATCCTTTATGACAGTGTCTTTATCTTTTAAGCTTTCTTTAAAATATTCTTTCTACCTTTTAATGACCTTCTTTTCCATCGCCTTATCACTTATCCAGCTCTATCTTAACAAGCTCCTTTTAACACTATTTTTTTCTATTTTGATGATAAAAATGCAATAAAAATTGTTTATTTGCAATAGTTCCGATTTTTTATGTTACACAAATCATTTTGCTAATAATTAAATATATCTCCCAACTCTGTAAACAATATTTAGCAGTTGCTTGAGAACCAAAGAAACATTTTTCTTTTAAATTTGAATTTATATTGAAATTGAAATTCTAAAATATGTAAGTTAAAATATATCGCTACCTTAGAAAAAGACTGTCATATCTCAAAAAAAGTAAAAAATCGACTATGTTAGTGAACGTCATAAATTTATGCCTATAGCCATCAGATGGTAGAAGTGTCGCTATTGTTAATCGATAATCGACAAAAGTTGATTTAAAAGTTCTGGACATTTTTTACAATATTATCATATTTTGAGATATGCCATGATTTCTCAAAAACACTACAAGACAATAAAAGAGTTTCTGTGAAGAATCATGCCTTATTTTGAGTGGTGTCAGTCTTATAAAGAAGTTAAAGTCATGTTTAAAGTAAGTTGTAGTATTTATTTGAGTTACGTCAGTATATTAGAAAATTATTAAAACTTCTTTCATATTTGAACAAAACTACATGTCCACAAATTATTTCGACTTACAACGTTCTTAAAAAAATAATAAATTACGTTTCTTATAAAATTATTTCAGATTATAAAAATGTCTCAAGGATTTAGTGATAGACTCGTCTATCTGTCAAAAAAAAATAAAGACAGTGTATTATGTATAGTTAAAGAATAAATTATCAAATGAAGACAAGTATTTTTCAACCATAATTTACTGCAGAATGACAGTATTTTTTAATTTTTACACTCTAGAAACTTTGTTCTAATTTTCGTGTGACAAATATTAAGAAATATAAATACAAATAGTAAAAAACGCGTAAAAAAAATTTAATAAACATATTTTTTTTAAAGAACGTCTCAACTCAAAAATGTTCTGGCCTAAAATCGGATTTAAGAAATATGGCATTGACTATAGCTTTTTACAGGCTAGTACACACCAACACCAAAATATTAGCCTCTTCGCAGCTATGGGCAAAGTTTTATGATATTTTTAAAATTCATTGATTTTTTAAACGGCCTTTTCTGAAAATAGTGACATTTTAACATATGAAGGTCCTACTTCCAAAGTAGCAATATAGCTCAAAGACAATTAAAAAAATCACAATCACATTTTTCCTTTCAGAAAACAGTTAATTATACTATATGGAAATCTTCTAAACGAGTTGTAGTGGAGTTGCAACAAGAAAAGATTTTATATTTCTACCATATATTTGTCTAGGAATCTCTCTCTCTTGTCGTTTCCTCATTGCTGAGGATCGTGATTTGCTACAATGCGGGCTGTCAATTCTCTCCATCTCTTGCGATTTTGGGCTGCTCTCATGGACTCGGAAAACGTCTCTCCAGTGGCTTTCTGTACTTGATCTGACCATCGGATAGGTGAGCGTCCTCTGCCTCTACGTCCTTCTACGTTTCCGCATACAATTAATCTTTCTAAGTTGTCATTGTCTCTTCTCGCAATGTGGCCAAAAAACTTTAAAATATTTACAAGACACTGAGAGGAGAGTCTGGTCTGAATGTTTAGCTCTTCGAGAATCGACTGATTGGATCTGTGCTCCGTCCACGAGACGCGTAGCATTCGTCTCCAGCACCACATTTCGAATGCGTCAATCCTTTTCCTATCCTCTGATTTTATTGTCCATGTTTCGGCACCGTAACTGAAGATTGAAAAAATGAGTGTCCGTACCAGTCTCATTTTGAGTTTTTTGGATAAAGAGCGGTCCTTCCATATTTTTGACAGTCGACTCATCGCGTTCTTGGCCATCCCTATTCTTCTGCGAATTTCCGTATGGGAGGAGGCTGCATTGCTTAAGGAAGATCCTAGATACGTGAACTCGTCTACTTTCTCGAATTGATTTAGGGCGCCTGTTGTTTGGAGGATATTCGCGTGGTCCACAATCATGATTTTTGTTTTCTGATTATTAATCTTGAGCCCACACTTGTTGCTTTCGGTTTCTACTCTCTTTATCAGTCTCGACATCTCCTCTTCAGATGTTGCTATCAGTGTTGTATCGTCTGCGAATCTTAAGTTTGAGATCTTTTTTCCTGCAATGGAGATGCCGCCTCTCCATCCATCGAGTGCGTTCCTCATTATGTATTCTCCATATAAATTGAACGGGTCTGGAGATAGTATGCACCCTTGTCGTACACCTCTGCTGGTTTTGAAGGTATCAGATTGCTGGTTTTCAATTCTTATTTTAACTGAGTTATCTTCGTATAAGTTTTTAATTAATATTGCCAAATGATCTGGAACTCCCATCTCATGAAGAACTGTCCAGAGAACTTCCCACTTCACACAATCAAATGCCTTTTGGTAGTCTAGAAAACAGATTATTATTGGAATTTTAAATTCGCGGGCCTTTTCTATGAGCTGCCGCATATTAAGGATTTGCTCTCTCGTACCCTTCCCTTTGACAAAGCCTGCTTGTTCTTGGGGAATTTGTTTGTCTAAGTATTGTTGCAAACGGCGTTTAATGATTCTTAGTAATATTTTGCTTGGATGGGAAATCAGTGAGATGGTACGATAATTACTACACTTTGTAGTTGTTCCTTTTTTATGGATTGGTATGCACAATGATGTGCGCCATTCTCTGGGCCACTTTCCGCATCTCCAAATTTTATTACAAAGTTTCCACATTATGTAACATCCTTTGTATCCCATGTTCTGAAGAAGCTCTCCCGTGATATCATCGCAGCCAGGGGATTTATTCTTCTTGAGGTGAGTTACAGCTTCTTCAATCTCGGACAGCAGAATTTCAGGTTCAGGGTTGTATGCGATGTTTTCGAGGGCCGAAGTGTGGCCTAGATTTACGTGTTCTTCCCTGTAGAGCTCTGAACAATAGTTTTTCCATGTTTCCAACACTCTGTCGATATCACTTATGATAATACCCTGTTTGTCTTCTATTGCATAGTTCTTGGGTTTAAATTCTCTCGCAAGAATTTTCACTTTCCGGAAGAGGTCTTTGGTTTCATTTCGATATCCGTGATTTTCTATTTCTTGACAGATTTCAGATGTATTCTTGTTTGTCTTTTCGGCATCTTCGTTGAATATCTCTGGAGAGAGCTTTATATGTCTGTTGATGACAGGGGCCAACTTTAAGTTGCTTTCTTTGTTCAATCACTTTCCACGTGTTTCTGCTGATCCACGGTTTAATGCTATTATTTATAGATGGTTGGCGACATTGGTTCACTGTTGTTACGATGGTTTCTTTAATATCTGTCCAGGCTTCATCCACACTTTGTTCTGCCCGATTGTTCTCTATTCTGGTTAGTGCTGGTTCAATTCTCTCTTTAAAGATAGCTAATTCGGGGTCCGTTAGCCTAAAAGAACGGGGAGAAGCTTTGCGTATGTTCTTGAAACGTATTCTGTAATCAGCCATCAAGAGCTGGTGATCGCTTCCGCATTCTGCTCCTGGAAATGTTTTTGCGTTGGTAATTGAAGACTTCCATCTCGAACTGATCAGAATAAAGTCTATTTGATTTCTTGTTCTATCTCCAGGTGATTTCCAGGTATAGAGTCTACGCGGATGATGCTTGAAATGCGTGTTCATTACAGAGAATTTCCTTTGGTTGCAGAATTCTAATAGTCGGTCTCCTCGCTCATTCCTATCTCCTAGACCATATGGCCCTACAATCATCTTCATGTGGTCATCTAGATTCGTTCTTCCAAGTTTGGCATTAAAGTCGCCTAGTATCACCACTATGTCTTTGTTTGGTATTTTATCAAGTACACCTTCGAGAGCCATATAGGAATGATATACAATATATACGTTCCGTAATGCTTAAAGGGAAAGATTTATGGAAAATTGGTTTTGAATCAAGAAAATACTCTTGGCTGATGAACAAGCGATTTGATACATTTATTGTCACGAACCGCATAAGACATAAATTTTCTACAATGATAGAGAACTTCAATAATATTAATCTAAACATAAAAAAGTGGGGTTTGATGGAGTAATTATTATTTATACAAAAAAAACAACTAGAATGAATAAAACAAGCTGAGAAATAGTATACAAATTATTCTTACCTTTTATAAATACCAAGTCCTTTTTAAATTATTTGTAACACTAAAAATGTTACAATTAATATAGGTAACATGCTTGATTTGTCGTTAATTTTAATTTTGATTTCTCAAAAATATTTCGAATTCTGCCGGAATATTTTTTTACAATAGACACTTTCTTTAATGGGAGCAGTAGCCACTACTCATTATGCCAATAAAAAGTGAATTTTGGAATTTGTTTAAAAAAATTGTTTAAACAATTTCTGTCCAAAACTTTCGCCCGGCACTCTACAGATTTGTTTAAAGGGGACCTTTTTGAACAATAATCAGAAACATTTTTCCTGCGGGAGTCGTCTCACAACATGGACTAAGTATAGATTTTTGACTCTCTTTGTGTGATAACGAGTTTTGGTTTTTCTCTTGTCGAAAAAACGCAGTTAGGTCTGGCGTGAATGCCCATGTTTTTCTTGGAGATTTTCTAAGTTTGCCTGAATTTTATTTTGGAGATCTCACCTGCTACTGGTGAATTTTGAATTTGGAGATTTAGGTGGATTAGGAGAGTTAAATATTTTCATTGTTTGAACAGATTGTTCCTGTATTGACGACGTTTCATATGATTTGGTTTGGCTGGATTTGGGGACTTGCATATTTTTAGAGTTTAAACATATTGTTCCTTTATTGAGTACATTTTATATGTATAATACCAACAATGTATTAAGTAGATTAGGTAAATTTATGGTTATCAAGTGATCAGAGGAGAAATTATCTGATAATTTTTTTTCTGGTTTTTTCCCTCGGTAAGGGTTTAATATGTATTTTACGATCAATTACAGTATTGTGCGAATTAATCGAATCATTGCGACATTTTTCAATATTCACAGTTGGCAACACTGTCCACACATTTACAACTGACCAAGTATTGAAAACATAACCTTTTTTTCCACAAGTTTGTTTTATTTTGTACTATATTGTGTTGTATTCGGTAAATAGTGAGTTTTTTCGTCTAATTCCATTATGGATATTACGCCTAGGAAGCGTAAAAAGATTATCACGTTAAATTACACTTTTATGTCAAAAAGAGAAATCGCAAAAACATGTGGAGTGAGTCAGGGGGTAGTAAACAAGATTTTGAAGAGTAAACGAGAAACGGGATCAATGAATGTGAAAAGGTTACGAAAATGTGGAAGAAAGCGAAATACAACGCCAGCAGATGAAATATTTTTACTTCGAAACAGCAAATTGCACTCAAGAAATCAGGTGTAGTGATTCATGACTCACTGTTCGAGAAAGACTTTTGGAGAATGGTAGAAGGGCAATTCGTTCACAGAAAATACAGCTTCTAACTGAATGAGTGAAGAAACAAAGGGTATTGTGGGCCAAAAAATACTCTGGAGAAAAATCTTATTTATATATGTAACTTACTTTATAGTTCAGGTATAGCGGTCGGAATTCGATAGGAAGTCTGACAATTAAAGCCTTATACCATATCATATTGATTAAACCGTAAAACATCCAGTAAAAAAATGGTTTGGGGATGTTTTTCATACATGGGGGTTGGATCTTTGGTATCAATCGAAGGCATAATGAACAGCCAAACATCCAAATCCATGTTTGAATTTTTCAAAAATAAGATTATTGTTTTAGATTGACCCGATAATTCTCCAGACCTCAACCTCATTGAAAATTTATGGACCATTTGCAAAACTAGACTGTACCACAAAAATAAAAATGAGAAAAGCGGTCATTCAGGTTTAGTTTCGAGATGAGTGGATATCTGGGAACTATCACGGGCTCATATATCTATATATGTCAAAACGGGTAAAAGCAGAAATTGCAGCCAAAGGATGACATACTTCTCACTATTTTTTTTCTAAGTAAACTATTTTTTTATTAAAACAGCCTATGATTGTATTAATTTGCACAGCACTGTATGTAATTATTTTACTTTCTCTTTATGGATCCTTAAATATAAAATTAAATTTTTATTAATAAACTGTTTATTTTTTCTTTAATGGTTATTGTTTTATCTTTATCACATAAAATTTAGTTTACTCTAGGATGTATTTTGATCAAGATTGAACTATGAGCCATAAATATTCTTTTTTTTTATATCGACTACTTGTTTAAATAGCTGGAGGTATTTACAGGTTGATAAATCAATACCTGGCGCCCATATAGAATATTTATTAGTTAGTTCATTCCTTTTTAATCTCTAAAGGAAGTGAGTTTACCGTGACAAAAACTTAGAAACTGATATTAAAATAAAACAAAAAATATATATTACAAGACTTTTTATTTATATACAATTTATACATATGAGTACGTAAACTAATACGTATTACAAAAAATATATCCATCTATATAAATAGAGAAATTGATAACAATAATATAAATAACTCTTAAACTAAGATCACTTACAAATTTTTCAAGTTTCTGAGAACATTTAGCCCTTGCGCGTACCGTTTGGCTTGCCTGAAACAGAAGAAAAACAAAAAATTAGATTCAAAAGTGTCTAAATCTTATATAATAGTTGTCAAAATAAAAATTATAAAATATAAAAAGACGTTTGCATAATCTAAGTTGTTTTCTATCACAAAAAATTTATTAAAATCCAAATCCAAAAACACCCGAAAAACAAACATGAAGATTAACTTTATTGTAATTGTTTATACTAAATATTTTCAAAAAAGGAGCTAGAAAATTAAACGTTACGGATCAGTGAAGTGAAATACAGTATTAATTTACACCATTGTCAAAGTCACAATCGAAATCAAGTCACTTCATTTTTAATACAAAAATACTGGACATTTCTCTTACAACCGTACTCTATAAAGCTATATGTAGAAAAGTTTAAATAAAAGGTTCTTTTTTTAAAATGAAACCTACATCTCACCGAAGCTATTTCTTTATACTACAAAGATTGAGATTTACCGTAAAATATCTTCATGTCTTAGTCTATCACCATAAACTACGATTTCTTATAACTACCATATTGTCTCGTTCAATTTATGACACCCTTCAACCAGCTTATTACCTTCTAATCCCCTAAAAAGCCCTTCAACCTAATGCCTTTGACAAATCCACTTACACGCGCGATTAACTCCTCACCTCATTCATCTCGTATTTAAGACGAGTCAAGAAGATATGGGGAAAGATCTTCCATTCATTCTATTTTATTTATATAAGTACCTGCTGGTTTTTTATTTCCACCTGTATGTATCATAAATTTTGAAGGAATCTTGGCACGGAATGATTTAAAAATGTTAAAAATTTGTTTCATTTGTAATATATAAGATAACATCTTGAAAACATTAATGTATCATTTAAATATTTAACTATAGATTTACTCAGTTCTTAATACCTAATAAATAATAACTGTACGACTTACCAGTGTGAAGGAAGAGATGATTCTTCAAATTTGTGTGTTTTGAGAATCCTCTAGAACAAATGTGGCACTTAAAGGGCCATGAACCTGAATGGACGTACATGTGAGATCTGAGATCGCCGGGGGTGGGGAACGACTTGCTGCATAAGTTACACTTGTGTGGTTTATCCTGAAACAAAACAAAATTATATTAGCATCTGAAAATTAAGGATATTTTAAATTATTATTTATATAAGTATGTAGACTGATTTATATAGATGATATATTTTCAAATCATAAACAATATCAGATAGTTATATTCTTTATTAGTATACAAATCTTCAACAACTGAGAACAAAGGAACAAAATGTATTGGAAATTGGAGACAAGGTGAGAGGCTTTTAGGATGCATACTACACTAAAAAATGGAGGGGGTATACAGGCGGTTCATGTATGTTCTGGAGTAGCATTTCAATGGACGCATTAACGGACTTGGCTTTCATCACCAGGTCTGGCTATGGTCACGACACAGGAAGTTTAACAGCCGTTTGTTATATTGTCAATATTCCGGCAGTTCATTACGGTGGTTATAATGAAGAAAACTTTTCTTTTATTTCTGATCATACTGCTAGAGTTGTTCAAGACATCAGCGTATATTCTTAACCTAAACTCCATTACACTAATGGAATGCGCTAAATGAAGATTACACTGGGAAACAAGTGTTTAGGCTTGCTGCTTTCAAAACTGTAATTATTTTTCTCTATTAAGGCAAGTGTTTTATCTACCCCACAATCTAGCAATAATCATAGGAAGCACTATTGTTCTCCTATTAGCTGACACAAACCTTCTTCGATGGATGGAGCGGCGGTGAATGACGCATACGGTAACTTTTCCTTATATTCATCTCTGCTATTTCACGTGGTAAGTGTTTAAACAGCCCTGGTTGGTTTCGTTGCATATATGGCAAGTTTGCCATTCCCAGTCAAAGAAAAACATCCGTACATTTGTTTGGTAAGCCTATTTTAAAGTAAAAATTATTGAGCAACATAAATTATGAGTTGTTCATAAAGTATGTAAGCAGTTTATTGAGAGTATCCGGATGTGGATTAAAGGTAACAAGTGATAAACTTTCATTTGTTATACCTATGATTTGAAGGGAGCCCAGAAAGCATTTAAATGACTGTTATTTTTGTACAGTAAAAACGTGAGGATACAACAAGAAAAACAAATGTAAAATAGAGTATCTTCATTTACCATAAGCTATACGTCTAGTGCCTCATTCAGTCAAAATATCAGTATCAGTTTTCAATTAATTGCCTTCTATAGAAATACGGGAATACGAATCTGATGATGATCAAAGTAACCCAAATAATAAAATTTTGAAACTGAAGACGATTACGTTCATAAGGGATTTGATAGGCAAGAGTTGAATGATTTAGTATGAGATTTAGGACTATCCATAAAGCTTCAAAGAAAAACTTGCTTGAAAAGGAAGCTAAGGTATCCTATTTTCTGGTCTATAATTTGCTGCCAAGATCTGACCTGAAACCTGGTGATCCAAACAGTTTACATCAACCATTTGTTGACAGAAAGAACATTATATTTCCATCTCGGCATATAAAATCGGGTCTCATAAAACAATGCATTAGACCTTTGTTAATGAAAGGAGGCTGATTCAAGTATCTCAGTACGGCATTTTCTACCCTGTAATTTGAAAAAATAAAAGACGGTGTTTTTTGTGAACCACAGATTCGGCAGCTTTTTAAAGATTAATAGTTCAGCAGAACAATGTCAGACATTGAAACAAAGCTTGGTTGGCTTTCAAAAACATTGTTAAAGACTTTCTTGAAGAGAAATAAACATAGCATTATGCTGAAAAACTCTTGAAGAGCTTCAAACTGCCAGGTTGCAACATGAGCATCAAACCTGCATGAGATATCCTGTATCTTAATAAGTTAACGTGTTAAACAAAATCTGCGGATATTTTTGGATTCAGAGGCCAAAAGTTCCCCTGTGTTAGAATCTTAGATTTCTCTTCCAATATTATTGGCATAGCTCCTTGATGCAGTGGAAAAAGAGTGACGCGCAGTATTCACCAAGAAATAATATTATACTTCATGAGGTATTTGCTTAATCAGATGCAAGCTCTTATTCAACTAAAGTTGCATACACAACCAATACTTAGTTCTTCTTTTTGATGGTAGAAGATACGGGTAACAATGCCTTGGATTATAGGGTAGTCCTTATAGTAAAGGTCCTGGCTTGTACAGAAAAATTTAAGCGTATATAGGGTTATACTGCACTTAAGCTGCATTGGTTGTTGGCTAAATCGTGTAGAAGATGAAGCTGATAAAAAAGGCATTCCAGTATCAAATATCCGAAAACCTCTTTAGACCAAAATAATGAAAATACCTCTACCAATAGGACAAAAATGATACTAAAAAGATGGCTAAAATCTAAAAAGCCTAGGCTTTGGAACTAAAAATTAAGCTGGAAATGATAAGCTGGAGAGGCAGATCATCAACACTTGCAATTTCCATTATAAGGCAGCTAGTAAAAAAAAGACAGTACGGTATTCTGATGTAGTGTTAGTACAAATACTGAACAGGATTTAGAAAAAAAAGTGGAAGAGTGCAGACAAGCTCTTGGAGAAAAATGGTTCAAACTTAGTAAAACAAAGACAGAGTATTTTAAATATTTATTTAAAGATGAGGTTACTACAAATCAAATGATAACTTTGGATTAAGAAATAATTGTGAAAAGTAATAGTTTTAGGTACTCAGGGTCTGTATTACAAAGTAATGGAGAAATAGATGGAGATAATTATAGGATGAATGAAAATAAAAATTAAAATAAGAAAGCTTAGATGGATAAGTGGAGTGACAAAAAAGGATAAAGATAAGAATGAGTATATTAGGGGCAGTCTAGGGGTAGGACCAATGATGCCAAAATGAGAAGCATCGGTTAAGATTGTTTGAGCATGTTCAACGTCGAGATGTTCACCGTTCAGACGTTTTGACAATCACCCAATATAAAGAATTGCTAATTTATAAGCTCCTGCGACGAGTAGGAGAGGAAGACCAAAGGATACACAGTGTGAGACGCTTAGGCATGACATGTGGGTAAAGGGGATTTATATTGGTAGAAACTTATGTAGAAATGTAATTAAGGAAGCCTACCCCGCTTATGGATAAAGGAAAAGAGATTGATGATGATCTTGTAAATAAAATGATAATTTGTTGCATTAATTAGTAAATTATTCCTTAAATGTTGATGATAATAAGTAATAATAATGAATTTTAATTAGTTTGTAGACATCGTAAAGCAAATTAAATACCTAATCTATTTATTTATATACCCTTCCTTATATATTAAACATATTCGTATTTACGCTGAAAACGAAGCTTATTTGTTATTAATTGCATTAAAGAATTAAAATTATAACAGATTTTTGAAAAAATCTAATTGTTTGAAATAACTACGTTGCTTAAAGACTAGAACCAGTGTATATTGAATATTTTTTTATTTAGATATAGATCTTTTGATATCTGAATCAGTTAGTTTAATATAACACGAATAATATATGATTTCTCACATACAACATTTATCTTTGACAAGACATGCACCTGTTTCGCTTCTATTCGCTGCTTCAGAAGCGGATATAAAGCAACTTGAATAGATTTCTTCCTAAAGTATAACTCTCGTCTTCTTCAACTGAGATTTTTGCTCACTTTAATACGATTGGTCGTGCAAAATAAAACCCTAGTAGCGGTTCGAAAGAGAGTGATTGTGAACTAATGGTTTACGTCTTACGGCTTACATCTTGCGTAACGCAGTCAATCAAACATCAGATAAAATGTGAAATACGAACGAGCCAGACAGGCATTTAGTGAGTGTTATTCAAGTGACGTCCATTTGAAAAGAAACGTCAATGATCAATCAAACGCCGTTAGGGCATTTGTAGACAGTAGTATCGATCGTATAGATTGCGTATATCAAATATTTCAGTTTAAAATAGTCAGTTAATAATTTATACAATGATGTCATATTGATGTGTGCTTATAATAAACGTTTAGAGATGTTATTATCAAAAAACTAGTTGACACAACTCAAAAACTTTTAAATCTTATTAGAAAATACAAGGCCAAAAACATGGAAGATTTTTTTTTATAATGCATTGCTGGACAAAAATAACCAGCTAATTAATCTTTTGTGATTAACTGAGTAATAAAGGATCTTCTTCTCTACATTCCATCTACGCGGTGGAGGTTGGCAACCATCATGGCTATTCTGATCTTAGATACGCCTGTCCTGAAAAGTTCAATAGATGACTATCTATAATATTTTCGCAGCCATGAAATTCTTCTGCTTCCTACACTTCCTCCTTTCCTTAATTTTTTTGTTTTATAACTAATTGAAACATGTAATATCTTCCGCCAAGGATAACATATCTCGGGTAGTGCAGATTACTGGTTTTGATAGTTTCTATTACTCCCGTACTCTTAGACATTCTTTTCATGACTTTAGTGTTTGTTACATGATCAATCCATGATATTTTAAGGATTCTCCTGTATACTCACAATTCAAATGATTTCAGTTTCTTCATTGTGGCTGCTTTCAGAGTTTATTCTTCCATTTTATTTAGAAGTATCGAGAAAGTATAATAACTTGGCAATCTAACTCTTAAATCCAGCTTCAGATCACTTGAACAAAGCACCTTTCTCTTCTTCTTTTTCTTAGCTTTCTCTCGTCCATTTTTGGACATAGGCCTCTCCCAACTTTCAACTGTTAAAATATGTAAGTGCTTTTTCTATGAGCACTCTAATTACATTGGAGTGATAATTGCTGTGATTAATTATGGGGCCAAGATAGTTGTAATTCTCTACTTGTTCAAGAGTTTTCCCTTTAACTGTTATTCTTTCATAATTCGTCTCTGCAAATCTTTGAGATTTTCTGCTAACATAACAATGCCATCCTAATATCCCAATGCATACCTAATGTTGTTCCTTCTCTAATTGATGTTCCATTGAACAGCAGCCTCTTTCTCAAGGGTCCCTCTCAAAATTTTGTCAGAGTATACATTGAAGAGTAGTGACAGGTCTGTACTACTGTCTACGTCATCAAAAAAGCTACAAATAGCAGCGTCAACAGCTGGTCGACAAAATAGTTCACTTTCTTTTGTCATAATATTATGTTAAATTAATCTGGTCTCTATTTTATTTATATTTTATAAATATAAAAAAAAAATTTAATTTACAGATATAATTTTTTTATATATATAATTATTTTAAATATTGTACTTTTATGGAAGTATACCACAATTAATTGTAATGAAAATTACATTTTATATTTTTTTTGACGTTTCGATTTCCAATCCGATAAGCGCATTAAAAAAATTATACATTAAGAAATTATTATATTAACCTGTAAATGTTCATTGTGTCAAATTGGTGATTAAGGCAACCAATTTGACAGTTGACTGTCAAATTGGTTATCTGTTGAAGACTGTTGAACGGAGGAAGGCGATGGATAGGGACGACTGGAAAAAAATGGGGAGGCTAGGACCCACACAGGGTTGTAAAGCCAAAATGATGATGACTTTCTTGGCTTTGATGTTGTAGGCAACTAGCTATATTTTGAGTGAAATTCTGAGGGTGACGTTGTACCTCGGACTGATTAAATTCTGATCATTTTGTGCTTATGCAGTTGGTTATAGATGATGTGTCTGTAAACTTCTATTAACTAATTTTTCTCCATTTATTAAGATGAATGGTGCTTCTTTGATTTTCCTCTTTTTCTTGTCTGTTTCTTTCACGACTATTAATGTATCTTTTTTTCTACTCTGCTCATTGTCTCATGCATTTTTGCATATCTAAAATCTTTTAAAGTCTCTGTTTTGATGTATGATTTGTGCTCATTTATCCTAACTCTTGGTGGTCTTGAGGTTTTCCCAAATAAAAATTATTGCATTCGCAAGATAAATGCAGTCCCTTCATCTCCCCGGGTGTTTTTGAATTTGGTTTGTAAAAACAACAAATCTCAGTGTATTAGCTGTTTTAAATATAATTGTGATGTATTTATTTCCTACCCTTTTTTATTTTTTTTTGTTTCATTTTTTCAATTTTGTAAAATTATTTATTTATGAATGACAATGGATAATTATTTTTTGTTAAGCTCTTTGTTAACAGGTTTTTTCTTCCTAAAATGCGTTAAAGCAAGTGTCTTGCGCGATGTCATATAGTGATTTGATGATTCCCTTTATCGTTTTTTGTGGACTTTGGTTATATATCCTATATCCTTATTTGTTATTAACACATCCAGAAAAGGTATTGAGTTGTTTTCTTTTTTCATGATAAATTTAACTGATTCTTCTTTACAGTTGATGGCCATTAAAAATGTATAGATAACAAAATCAATCCATAAATTTTTTAGATTTAAAAATTATCAGACTTAAAAACAAAGATGACTTCTCCATATTTCATAAACCTACCCATACTGACACGACTATATACCATTCATCATCTCATCCTACACAACCTAAACTGGCAACCTATCATAGTATGTTACATAGATTAACAAAAATTCCGATGTCAAAATACAACTTTGAAACAGAATTAAATATTATTAAGCAAATAGCAGTAAACAATGGATACAACGAACAAACAGTTAATAAAATTTTAAATAAAAAACTAGACAAGAAAGCCCTGAAATTAGTATTACCACCACCAGAGAAAACCCAGTACCTTCTGCTCGATTACATATACAGGCAAGATATCTACAAAAATAGCCAAACACATAAAAAGAAAGGAATAACACCAGCTTTTAGAACAAACAACAACTTAGGCAAATATATTAAAAACAACAAGAGCCAAAATAAAAAGCACTTACACAATGATGTATACAAACTTAAATGTAGCGACTGCCCAAAAACTTACATCGGTCAAACTGGTACAAATTTTATTTTACGAATAGCAGAACATAAAAACATAAAAATAATAGAAACACAGATTCTACATACGCACTTAACCTTCTAGATCATAATCATTTTTGTAATGACGAATTTCAAATTTTTCACATTCAAAATAAAAGCCTTAAGCTATCTTTTTTAGAATCTATGGAAATTAACAAATTAAAAAACACAGATATAATTCTGAATGACCAACTTGAGATAAACAGTTCTCCCTTCCTCAAGCTATTTTATTAAAGACTATGTCACGAACCGCGATTAGTTTATCGTGAGTTATATTTGCTATAAAATATTATTTTATTAAATTAAAATAATATATGACGACAATTTTCATAGAACTATTTATTGCTTAACTATACATGTTTACAGAACTGAGTGTCGAATGCTACTACCAAAAATACATTACAAAACGTATAACAGAAGCCCCGAGGGGAGGGGGTCGTTTCTAAAAACTATAAGATTTTAACTTTTGGAAATAACGTACATTACAAATTTATTCACTTTGTCCTTATCAGAACCATCTTCAGACGCAGCGACTGCGACAACAATAGCCGACGGATTTGCCGGGTACCTACCTACGTTCTAAAGGGAGGGTTTAATCTACAAACTTTCACCAGAAATATGTAAAATTGACAAACATTTTAATCTTTTAATAGATTTCTGAAAGCTAATTTACTGAAAGCTCTAAATAAAATCGACAATAACATGAAGTGAATTATAATGAGACAGAACAGACTATAAAGTGTAAACGCATGCCAAAAATAGATCACTTGAGAAAGGCACTCTGCCGAAACAGCTGTAGTGATAAGATTTTATAATAAATTTTGTGGAAGTTTTAAAAACAAAGTTTTCAGTGTTTTATTGTTACATAAAATGAATTTGAATCAAGTAACGGTCGAATCCATCATCAAAGTACATATATTTGCCTGTAGGTTGAACATATTTGGTAGGAAGAATTGTTTATATTAAGTTAGTCATTAAAAATTGTGTCTCGAGAGGTTTTGTTAATAAAATTAACCAACTAAAATGTTAATTCGGTAAAGTATTCTCGTCTCTTTCGTCTCTTTTTTTATCTAAAATACATCCCAGACAGCTTAATATATAGCATTTCAGATAAAAAAAGCTTCTCACGATTTCCCATATATTAATAGGAAACCGTTAAAATACAGTAAAGTATCTCGAAAAACAAATTACTTTAACACGTCTAGTATAAATATTAACACACGAATTTCTCGTTTCTCACCTAATGTTCATCGAAGCCATTTATTTTGGATAACATTCAATAATTAATAACTCTAAGCATTGCTTTTAAAGTAATATTTTCTATATGTTAATTGAATAGCATGACGTACAGGCAAGCTAATAAATAATAAGCTTAACTAAACATTAAAACGAATTAAAATATATGAAAATTATTTTAAAGTTCATTTAACGTATTTTTAGCTACTATTTTTTGAAATCATCCTACAGGAAAAGGTTATAGTTTAAAAAACTACAAGAACAGTAACAATACCTCAGCTGCAATATTACTGAATAAAAGAGAAAAAGCGTACCAATAAAATGTCATACGCGCTCTAATATTTACTTTAAAATATTTAATTAAATTTTAAACGGTCGTATATTTCAGAGCAGCTGCAAACTACAGCAAGAAAAAATATAAAAATGAATCATATCCACGATTTCATTTGATTACTGTAAGTTACATAATACGGTAGTGGTTAGTGAAGGCCCCAAAATCTCTAATTTCGGAGATTATACAATTCCCATTTCTAAAACAAATTATCTTCACACGTCTGAGTTAAAATATTAACACAAGGGCTTTTTTTTTCGTTTGTCGTAGCGATTCGTTTCGGATAATATTTAAACATACACCTGCTTGGATTCTAGAACCTGTCACTCTCATAAAGTTTCTCAACTGACCTGACTAATTTGTTTTTAAGATAAATGTTTGTTTAAAAGGTGCAATTAATTGGAATTTTATTCTGTGGTTAAAAATTATCAAATAAGTACACTAAAAGAATTGGTAAAACTAAGAGAGTTGGTCAATAAAAAAATAGAACTTACGAAGTTTGGAAAACCGTAAAAAAAATTGTAGTGCTTTACTAATTTATGACTTTTATCACATGATTTTTTCCAGCAATGGCCTAATTCTTAACTGTCTCTATCTAGGATAAGTGATTTATATAGATCAAACTTGGAATATTTGCTTTGAAAGGATGTTATAAAACTTAAAATGAGATAATTTCTAGGAGTTGGCTGTATGGGATATTAGGTGAAAAAACTTCTGAACTGACATCGAAGTATAAAGTTCTGTTGTAATTGGTATAATATTTTATTAAAAAATCAAATTGGATTGTAATAATAGTTCAGAACGTTTTCCAAATACAGTGAACTTTGAAGTATTTGCGCTAATAGCCGTCTAAACAGTGGTTGAGTCTAAATTGCGGACTGCTTAAAAGTATTTAATTAAATGGTACAATGCCAATGAATATACATATAACTATCCGGGAACAGTATGTTATCATCATCATCATTCTGGCTTTACAACACTGCGTGGGTCCTAGCCTCCTCAAGAATTTCTCTCCAGTCGTCATTATCCATCGCCTTTCTCCGGCAAGCACGTATTCCCATATTTTTCATGTCTTCATCGATGTTATCAAGGAACCTTGTTCTGGGTCTTCCTCTTCTTCTCTGACCAATGGGTCTATCAAGGAGCGTTTTTCTAGCTAGGTCATTTTGTTCCATCCGCATTACATGTCCTATCCACCTCAGACATCTTAATATGTTTTACGATATCAGGTTCCTGGTATATTCTATAAAGTTCGAAGTTGTATCGTCTTCTCCACACTCCATTGTCATTCACTGACTACGCAAAATAAAGCTCACATTAGTCTTGGTCTGCGAGAGCTTGAATCTCTGTTAAAAAAATTCCGGTTGATTAAAAGCCCTAGAAGTGAGCGAAAATCGGTGAGATATGGATTTGATATAAGCGTCGGTCAAAAAGTCCCGGGCCTAACCATGAGATGGCTAGGCATCTTATGGTTACAGTGTAATAAATTTTCTATTTGTTATTTCGATAGTTAGTTCTAACCTTTAAAAGCATACTGTTAAAATCTCATGTCATTCGGATTATTATTTCTCGAGATACAGTGTTTGAACTGATGTTACTTTTGTGATATTTATAAAGAATGGATTCAAAGCAATTTCTTGTGTTCAATTATCAATATTATTTGATGAAGAAAAATACCGTCCATTTGGACTAATGGCTCAAAAACTATTACCAGGACTCTTCATCATCGAATATAACCATTAAATGATGGTTTCCTAAATTCAAACGTGGTCGTACCGACACCAATAATGCTGAGCGGTCCGGACGGCCAATGAAGCAGTTATTCCAGAAAACATCAAAAAAATGCTGAAAATTATTATATGAAATTTTCAAAGTTAGCAAAGTTAATTTTCAAGAAAAAACTGACACTAAAGTTATAAAATTTGGCTATGAGAAAGCTGTTTTTCAAATGGGTGCCACGTTTTCTCACTCTAAAGCAAAAACAACAACGAACTGACGATTCTCGGCGATGTTTGGACATGTTTATTCAGAATAAAATGGAGTTTTTACATCGGTATGTCACAATGGATGAAACATGGATCCATTACTTCACTCCTGAATCAAATCGGCAGTCATCTGAGTGGACAGCACCTGGATAAAACTATCCAAAGCGACCAAAACTCTAACAAACCGCTGGAAAGGTTATGGTCTCTGTATTTTGGGACCCGCTAGGAATTATTTTTATTAACTATTTTAAGCAATTATTCCAAAAGAGGACTCCAAACCAATTAGTAGGGTTCACGCGTCTGTACGGAACAATTCATGTGTCTTCTCGTTATTTAGGTAATTCGTATGTTATGGTGCCAGCCTAGTATTTACGTTGAATTCTCCTGGAAAAAAACTTAGAAAATAATGTATCATGATGAAAATAGCTAAGATTTTTTCAGTTTTACTTCTGAAACTTTATCATAACTTGTTTTTCTGAAACGTAAATTTAGTAATAAATTTAAAAATTAAGAAAATATCATGTTTTGATACATTAAGTAATAAATGTGCTATCATTTATCTAATTGTGTCTTGAAATAACTGATCCGTACAAAAGATGTGTTTTAGTTGTACTGATTGATGATAAGCGAATTCCTTAGCTTTCGGTTCATAAAGTACCATGTGAAGATTGTTCTTCACCCTCCTCGTTATGTAACGGTTCACGTACCACTCTAACCTCTGATATCATTGCATGACACACATCAAGGTAGGCTCAACATATTTTTCACACAATTAGCATTTCCATAAATCAGAAACAATGTTGTACGCTTCGATCCACTTGGTTTACAATTTTATTGTCTCGTTTCATCATTTATTAAGTTATATTTTTGTTTTATTGTTGGATTAAGTTGGGAATGTAGACACGTGTACTATTTGGCTTTGCTAATTTTTATGATATGTTAATGATTTTTCAATTTAATTAAGAAATCATATTAGTTAAAAAACATGACTATTTATACGTTTTATATTTATTTATGTTAGCTATTTGTTCATAACTTTTATAATTAGCCTTTATTTATTCTCATTATCTGCTAATTATGTACTATTAGTACGAAATACTGGAAGTACTTTCATGTTTAGGATTTTTTCGTGTGCCCAGCCCCCCTCCCTAGCATAGCCATTGACTTTTTTTTTAATGATTTTTTGAAGCGAAGCTTCTATTCGCAATATGACAAAATTGGACATATCTTTTCAGGCATAAATTTTATCAAAACTGGGTGCAAATAGATGTTGCGTATTTATTTGTGCTAATAATAGCTAAAATAGTGAGTGTAGTTTTTATAGGTTCCCAAAGATTACATATAAATTAGAGAAAAGAAAAAGATGGATTCGTGGTATTAACATGAAAAAGTAAATATCACATAAATTCATTTTTATGCAATTGAAATAGGAAAAATTTAAATAACTACCTTAAATGATATTGCATAAGGCTTCAAGCTAACTGCAGCCTGACTGATGACTTGAGCTTTTATATCATAACTTTTACTATTATTGTTTTTAATAATATGCTCTTCCTCTTCCACATGAAAAACTTAATTTGTCAGTACTAGATTTTTCCCTTTCTTTTCCGTTTGGGGTTGAAAAGATAAATTGTGATTAATTTTGAGAAACCCAGTTTTTAATACCACATTTATTTTGTACATAAACTGAAAAAATATAATTAAAAAACTAATGATTAATAATTGTCAATTTCATATGTATTTAACAATGTCAAACATATGCCATATGTTTAACCTCAAATTGGGAGGTCGAAAACTGTCAGATGAAGGCGGTAGGTGTCGCGTCAGTCACGCACGGAGCGAATACTGGCGTTGTATTACATTTTTCTCTATAGAAAAATGCTGAGGCAAGCCTCACGGTAAATGCGTCACAAGATGTCGTTGTTATGCAACTAGCGCCACAAGATGGCGTTGTCACTGGTAGCGTCTTAAAATAGTGATTCTTCACATCGATCTGCTACTCTCATGCATCACTATCACGCGATTAATAACAATTCTTAATAATAAATTTTCAACACACTTCTCATTTTAGACTAATTTCATATAAATTATTATTATACAATTATTATTTTTAAACATATTATTTAGTTAAATATATAATAATTAAATTTACTATCAAAGGATATTTATTTATATTATTTTATTATAATTTAATATTTAGTTTGATTTTGACAGAATTGCTTTGTTAATACGTCAAAATATCATAAAAGGATAGGACAAGTCAGACTGTTTTTCCAGTAGGGTAACTACGCCACCTAGAAAAGAAATCCAAACTACCAACATCTGACATTTCAATCATAACTCAGAAATTTTACTACTTTATCAGTAATAAATTGTTTCACAAAATTGCTAAAAATATATGTTACTAGAATGGTAAGGTAAGATTTGCAATGTTTACAGATACACTTATTATAAAAATAAAATAACGTTTAACAAACGCCAACGATTTTACCAAAATAAAAAAAATAAATTAAATTAAAAAAAATTAAATAAAATTGAACAAAATTAAGTAAAATTAAACAAAATTATATAAAATAAATAAAATTAAACAAAATTAAGTAAAATTAAATTAAATTAAATGGGTTAAGTAAAATTAAACAAAATTATATAAAATTAAATAAAATTAAATAAAATTAAATAAAATTAAATAAAATTAAATAAAATTAAATAAAATTAAATAAAATTAAATAAAATTAAATAAAATTAAATAAAATTAAATAAAATTAAATAAAATTAAATAAAATTAAATAAAATTAAATAAAATTAAATAAAATTAAATAAAATTAAATAAAATTAAATAAAATTAAATAAAATTAAATAAAATTAAATAAAATTAAATAAAATTAAATAAAATTAAATAAAATTAAATAAAATTAAATAAAATTAAATAAAATTAAACAAAATTAAGTCAAATTAAATTTAATTATTTGGGTAAAATTAAACAAACAACTAAAATTTAATAATATTAAATAAAATAAAAAAATTAACAAAATTGGGTAACAATAATCAAATTTAAATAAAATTAGGTAAAATTAAATCAAATTAAATAAAACTAAATAAATTTAAATAATATTAAATAAAGTTAAATAAAATTAAATAAAATTAAATAAAATTAAAAAAAAAATAAAATAAAACTGAAAAAAATTAAATACAATTAATGAAATTTAAAAAAATTTAATAAAATTGAATAAAATTAAAACAAAAATAAATAAAATTAAATAAAATGAATTAAAATTAAATAAAATTATACAATAATAAATTAAATTAAAGTAAATAGAATTAATTATTATGATAATCAAAATGAAGTTATTAAATATAAATACAAAATAATCCTGAAAATGTAAATGATGGATAAATTCTATATAATATTTAACAAATTTAAGAAATTACCAAAATCAATAAACAAAATTTTGAATGATAAAAATTAGGATTTTTTAAATTTTAAAGAACTTCAATGTGTGGTTCTATTATAAAAAATGTTGAAGCTACATATTGATTGGCGTCAGGAGAGAGAATGGCTTCTGTTCTAATGGAAATGTTAAGGTGACATGTGACATATGACAGCTTGGATGGGCAGTCACAATCATGGTGATGTAATCTGCACATTTTAAAATTCTATTAAACTGAGCATTGACCAAAGGTCCAAGTGACACTATTATAGGAAATCAACTGATAAAATATGAAATTATATAAAATATCTTAAGTAGATTGCATAATCCAGATCTTACACTCAAACCTGTCTGATTGAAAGCAACTGAAGTGGACGTAGAGTATGAATGCAAGAAATAGACTAAACAATCTATTAGATAGTGGGTGGTTAACTACAATAAAAGGGTCTACCAAGCACTATCAATACTGTAGAAAAGAAGAAATCAAACTATGAAATCGAAATATGTACTAAGAATTAAAAATCAAAATTGAAAGGAGAGTGTATAAATGGGTTATAATCCAAATAGTTCAGTTAAACCCACAGTCAATAAGAGAACCATAAAATTAAAATCTCAAAGCATTACTCAAGACCAACTGACCAACAGTGGGAGATGGGGTATATCTAAATTACGCAGAGATATGGAGAGTGTAATCAACGCCAACTATAGATCAATTAAATATGATCAAGCTAGTTTTGTAAATTATTAAAGAATAAAATAGTAATGTTGATCAAAGTATAAAATTTATAAATTCTTAATGAGTATACTCAGTGCAGCAAGTCTAAACAGCCGAGCTGGATCCACCACGAGGTGAAGCTGCAATAAAGTTTTTTAAAATGGGTTTAAATTTAGTACAATTTAAATTAATTTGTGTATTAAGACAGTGAGAGTTTTCATTTGTTTCCCTTGTAATCTCCAAATCTTCCAATAAATCCAACTCCAAGTAGTTTTTCTTTCTACTAATGCCATGTAAAATAGATGAACCAGTATTGTTATTATCTCATGATGGTTCTCTTGGTCTTTCATTTGATCAAAGTTAAAATATAAATAATAAAATTACTTTATTCGATTTTAAAAATATAGAAAACAATACTGTAACATATTTTTTTTTTAATATTAAGTCAGCGTCTTGATAATTCGTTTTCTTTAATATAAGCATAAGCATAATTAATTTTGTTACTAATTTTCTATGTTAATTTTCTTTTGATTAATATAAAATTTTATTGTAGGAAATAAGTTAAAGAGTAGGTACCTAGAAGTAAAAATTGAGATTGATTTACTATTCATTGCTTTCGCTGGAAAAATTTTTAGGAAGCTCAAATATATTACGGTAACTATAACCAAAACTTTGTATTGCTGTTGTTATAAAAAGCATATTGGGATAGTAGCAATACAATAGATGCATTTCTCATACTTACTAAAATATAAGTTAAGTAATTAGTTAGTTTTAAGTCATACAATTTTTTAATATTTTGAAAAGAAATGTACATGAAATATGATAACTTAAAAAATTAATAATAATTGATTCAATAACTTGATAATATTGTAATGTAAAATTTTCAAAAAAAGTTTTTGGATTCCCTAATTGTCTAGCCACAGAGCAAGTTTCTTAGATACTCATAATTACCTCAAGAATTGGAGCCATAGTGTATTAGGGATTATTTTGGTTTCAACTGTATTTGGATTTCGGTATTTGCAACCAAGGATGTTTTTTTACAAATCAATATTTTGGGCCTTCCAACTTTGCCACAGGGAGTAAGTTTAATTTAAGTATGATTGTTTTTGAACTGAGTAAATATTTAACCAAAGCGTATGTGGTTTTAATTAGCTGGTCATTGTTTTGGGCCTATTAAATATAAAGCCGTGGCGTCAAAATACAAGAGATAATACATCAATCGGCAGAAGTATCGGACGACCGCGCAAAAGATGAAGTAACAACCTTCCATAGAGTTATTAATCCGCAATAAATCTAGAGAATTGCTTATAAAGAGGAAGAAAAAGAATAAGGAAAAATATGAAGCCATAAGGTATGTGGGTTTACTAAACACTGTTTTTGCACCACCAAAATTTTCAACGGCAGTTTTTACAATTGTGAATGAGGAAAAAATTTATTTTAGGTGGGCTTTGCACCATAACCGTTTGTGGAGACTAATTTTATCAATTATTTTTACATTTTTGAAAAATTAATATTTGTTTTATTCTTACATAAAATTAACTTCCATCAAGTAACGGTCGAATATATTACTTATTTACAAATAAACAGTTTATAGCAGCGCCGATGCAAATAGATTTATGAAAAATAAATAGATTCAAAGAAAAACAGGAGACAATTCCAATAAATCTTTTCAAAACTAGAATAGTAACTTTGAATCATGTATTAAATTTCAATAATTTAACAATATACACCAAAATTTCATTACATCACCTCCAAAATATCTCGTTGTATATTTTGTGATAATAAATAGTAAAAACTGTCGAAGTGTTTAAAATTGTATAACTCTCTTTCTTTGTACCTTAGACTATTATAATATATAATATTTCTACGTGATAAGGTAACTAAAATAAGGATAAATAAATCAGTACATTATTAGTCAACGCGCGAAATACATGTATATTTTTCTGTCATTTACGTCCTTACATAAAAATCACCTCGTCTGAAGATCTTTGCAATATGGTTCCAAAAGAATTTATTAAAGTTAATTTTCGAATTTTCGAGAACAGTTCTAACCTTTTTAACTGAAGAGGGCACAGCAGGTGCTTCCTTATGATCGCGCCTAACATACACCATGTGTTACGTCATAATTACTGTAATATAAGTTTTTTTACCAACCCATGGGAACATATGGAAGACCCGAACATATTTTATTCGAAAAGTCATTGTTAGTCGCTGAAAAGGGTGAATTAGTCCTAATTCTTAAGGAATTAACAAAAATCAGATTTGTCAATGTGATGAGCAGGTAGAAAATCAATGGGGCAGCGGATATAGTTGTCAAATTTAGAACGAGGGGATCTAATCAAGTTTTTTGGTAGAGATTAGTATCAAGTGTTGATGATTGTATTTTTAGATTATGGGAATTTGGATGAATGATCGAAGCCGTTACTTTTTAAGGTTGTTGGGTAGGTACACAGTGCTTTTTCTTAATGGGTACAATAATAGTTTTTAAGAAAAACGCTATTGAGAAAAATACTTTTAAAGTTTATTGCTATTATAAAAGACGTTAAAAATAATTATATTAGGTATAAGCTACCTTCAGTAAATTTTATTTAATTTTTTTAGTTATCGTTCGCAAGATGATCTAGTATTTTTAAATTAGAATTTGAGGTACTTATACCATTTTTGCACAAGAAAAGTTTCCAATCTTGCTTATTACAATACCAATAGAACATATATTTTACAAATCAAATTATTGATAGTCAGAGCTAATGTCACCGTCAGAGATTTTGTTCTCATTAGCAATATTTTTCAAGTTCAGGAATTTGAATATTTGAATTCGGCTCCACGGTATGTTGTAATCCTATTGCTTTTTATATATTTTTTATTCCTTTCCTATTTTTACTGCTTGTTTCGTAAAATTCGTGACAAACTGGCGGAATAAAATGTTGGCGAAACTACCGAAAATGTCAGAAGATATTTCCACTCTTAAACTTTAATGAAAATTGCAGTTGTAAAGCTGGGTCAATATAATGTCAAGCGAGTTTAAGACCGTGATTAATAATTTGATACATACAAGCCTTTGGTAATTGACTTTCAGGAATCCAGAATTGGTTTTAATTCACATGAAAATAACTAGAAAAACTAAAATTTTAGTACGCAATATTTTTGATTCGTATGACTTCTGATAAATTCTAGGGCCTGTTATTAATTTATTAAGAGCTTTAAAAGAAGTTGTGGACATTTATTTTTTCTGTATCGAAGAATAAAATCTTATGTATCCTTTTTTTCTTTTTGTATTTCAAAATCCCTGTCGCATTTCATGTAGCTAAGTATTTTATGAGAAATTTGTTATGAAATTATTTTATTGGGGTTGCCTTCACTAAAGATTTTAACAATTTACGCAAAATCTTTTATTGCTTTTATTGTTACCACCACGCAAGTCATTATCATTACTACTTTTAATAGTAATAGTAATAGTAATAATATTCTAATTTCTTATCTTACTTTTTCTTTAATGTACCTCGAGAAAAATTTTAGCGCCCACATCATCATTCTGGCTTTACAACCCTACGTGGGTCCTTGCATCCTCAAAAATTTTTCTCCAGTCGTCCCTATCCATCACCTTCCTCCGCCAAGTACGTCTTCCTCTTCATCTCTGAACAATTGGTCTATCAAGGGCGTTTTTCTAGTTGGGTCATTTTGTTCCATCCGCGCTACATGCCTATCCACCTCAGATGCCCACATTTTAGCTCCCATACATATTTTTTGAACTGTTTATAGTGTTTTACAAACCATCGCACTTTAAACGAATATCTTCGTTAGACTTGTGAGATTGCAAATTAAATTTTCTTTTAATATAAATCCAAAAAAAAAATAACCAAATTGCACTCAACAGTCTATTGTTAAGGCACTTATCTACGAAAATTTGTACAAAAACGGTACAAGTGGCACTTGTACCTTTTTTGTCTAAACCCATTTTGATCAATTGGAAACCTTTTCTACACTTTTGTTTTGCACCTCTGGCCACCATCAGTGATATACTGACCAAAGGTGTAGAAAAAAAGTTCCATCCTCAAAATGAGCATTGTGCTAAGACTTTCTTGCCTTGTAATCGCAGGGGCTATGGGGTCACACAAATGGCAGCTATGGAAGCCCCACTTACCCACCTCCTTTATATATAATTATCAAGGGGAAGGAACGGGATATTATAGACTGTGAGAAGGCCTCAACGACGTACTGGTGAAATCAGGATACAGTAACATTAAAAATGAAATTAGGGATGCTGAATGGATGATAATTTCAGTCAACCATATTTTACATGACTGCGAAGTACTAGATCGCAGACAGCAAATACTTTTTGAGGATAACCAACTGACTTCAAATATATGTGGTACTCATCAACTAGACCTGTTTAAGCTGATACAGGTTTCTAGTATCCTGGAATGGGTAATATGAAGAAATGGATGATATAAAATAAGCCAATTGGCTTCGACCGATTTAAAACAGACGGCTTACCTAAAAAAGTGGCTTACCTGGCTAAGAAAGTAAAAATGGTACTTACACTCTTTTTGGTTCTAACCCCTTTAATTAGGCTATGTTATCAAGCAGAAGTATCTTACTTCTGTAATAGAAGTATCTTACTTCAGTTATCTCTTGAGAAGACGATGAATCTTCAATACTTGCTAATTTTATAACGTATATTCGAGTCAGTCAGTAATATAACCTAATGAGCAGGTCATTTAACCCTCATAATACCACGGGGTCCCTGGAGACCCCATGCGTCACTTGAAAGTGTTATCCTCCTGAAATTATTTTGCTTCAAATTCTGAAATAATTTGCTTTTTCCTAATATGTTGTTCTCTATGTTTAGCTGAAGAACATTTTTTGTAGCTTGCATAATTTTGCCAAAAAATTAGAAAAGTCACACTTAATACACATGTCTTTTCCATTTCTGTTGTTTATTTTGATATTGTCTTAATGCTTAAATGTTTCTTATAAGTAAAGTCTTTTGTACTACTGAAACAAGTGCAGATGAAGCTTCTACATCACAACGTCATCCGCAAAAACCTGCAGAATTAAAATGTGGTAGATGTTGGAAATGCCCTAGAAATTTGGACAGAAACTAGAGATGTCAGAGTGCAATCCATTTGTTTGTAAGGATAATGAAATAACTATTTGCCTTCAATGTACAACAAACAATCTAAAAATATTAATTCTTAATTATTTACTAAAAATATTGAATATTTTAAAACTTTTAAATTTATTTAATAAATTTTGTGTGTATTTCATAGAAATAACATTTTTTTACAAATATTATTACACTGTTTGACGGAAAGCATTGGGTTCACCATTGACCCCATTGGTATTTATTACGTGTCACAAAAAAATCTGGTATTATAAGGGCTTTCCATTACTTGGCATAGTTTATACGCGTCACATCATCGATTAATCGTTTTAAAAATCTTTAAAAATGACCGAGCAGATTTAATTGTGGATAAAAAATAATCCTCTCGGTTCGACCCATTCCATCTAGATTGTAGTAGTTAGATGCTTTAATTGAAATTTATGGAAAAAAGTAATTAAACAACCTTTGAAGTTCTTGTAAACACTACAATAACTGAGGTGTCAAATGTAAATAGGTGAACATAAACCTAATCGTAAACCAAAATAATAAAAATTAATTATTACAGAAATAAAAGACTAAAACTACTCAGAGAAGATGAAGAAAAACGATGAAAATGTAAAAAATTAACAACTACAAATAACAGAGTTTGGCAATCTATAGAGAATCAAAGAAAAGGTTTGAGCCAAAAATATACCAAATACAGATATGGTAAATTCATTCTTATATTTTACAATAAAAAGAAAGAAACAATTCCACGATATTCATGTTGTCGTTACTTTTTAAACGGTGAATGTCGTAATAAGCAAAATACTCTCCTCCTACAATGAATACCTCAAAACCACACAAAGAATTGAAAACCGAATGAATAAAAGTACGCCAACTCGGGTGTGACGAAGTAAACATCAGAAGTCAAAGGTAAAGGGGTACCACAAGGTTAAGAAGACAATAAGGTCTGATGTTTACCGAAGCAGAAATTCTCAGTCTTTTCACACGGGTGTCAACGAGCGTAAAGACGATCACTACTGCCCCATATAATCACTAAAGTAATTAAGATTGTAGCTGTGGCAGACTTAGTCAAGTAAGCAAGCGGTAAGATTATTATTATTAATATATATGGGAAACACTATTTAACTTATTGCGAGGAAACTGTGTTATAAAGCTTTTTGTAGTAATTACCGATATTCAATAAAATCAAATAATTGTTATAATCTTCTATAACAGTCTTCAATATAATTTAGAAATCGTGATTACTGTTGCATAATATTTTGAGTGATTTCATTAATGATTCAACATTTTCTATAGAAACTTAAAGACACTCATGATTTTAAATAATTATTTCCTCTCTTGCTCACTCATGATCATCCAATAACCAATAATATTGACAACTTATTAACGTCAATGTCATACACCATTCTCTCAGCTGCTAAGACTCACATTGGCAAAACAATATTCTCTCCAAATCATAAAGCAGTTCCTTGGTAGAACATTTCTTGTGAAGAGGTGATTCGTCTATTCAAAAAAGTTTTAAATGAGTACCAAAAAAAAGAAGACTTGAAAATCTAATAAATTACAGAAAATTTAAATCCAAAGTAAAACACGTAATAAAAAAAGCAAAAAATCATCTGGGCAGGATTACGTATCATCTATTAATGAAAATTCAAATCCTAGCCAACTTTAGAAAACAATACGAATTCAAAAAAATTCAACGTCACAAAACTAATAATAAAATTACTCGTTTAATTTTAATTGGTATAGAGATCACTTTACTTGGACTTATTCTTAAATCATTTGCCAACTCTCTCGAAAAGAAGTTCAGAAATAAAACTAATCATATTATTTTGTTTCATTATGAATTAAATTTACACAGAAATAATCTGATATCATCTAAATGCAGTAGATTCCTTAATTCCTCTTTCACTATCCATGAGCTAATATCTACTTTAGATAATAGTAGAAACACCGCAGCGGAGCCTGATGATATTCCTTATGCGTTCCTAAAGCATTTGTCCATCTATGGTCATAATATAATAAACTCCGTACTTTATAAAATAAAGTCTGAAGTTCCCATAAATTTTCATCTTAATGAAGTACGTCTATTGTTATACCAATACTCAAGCCAAATCAGCCAACTATTTTTCCACAATCTTACAGGCCTATCTCCCTCGATGCAATATGTGTAAGCTAATGAAAAAAATTATCAACAAACGTCTCTTATGGGATTTTGAAAAACACATGTCTATTCCACAGAAATAGTCTGGCTACCAAAGACAGCGCCCCACATAAGATAATCCGGTACTACTCCAAACCCATATCTCTAACGCAATTAATAGCAAACAAGATTTAATACCAACTATCTTTGATATAGAATTGATTTGATACCATGTCTCGAAAAGCAATCCTTAACAAACTTTCCCAATGTAACCTGACTGGCAACACATAAGCATTTATAAAAAACTTTCTAACATCTAGAACATTCAAGGTTTCTGCCAAGAACTTACTTTCTTCTCCACACATCCAACAGGATGGAGTTCCTCAAGGTTTAATATTGGGCACATCCTTATTAATTGTTGCGATTAGCAAGTAAATCATAATATTGTTCTACCAGTCAAATGCGTATTATATGCCGATGACCTAAAAATATACTGCCATGATAAATCCAACGCAACTACTAACAAAATTCTGCAGTTATCAATAAATGGCCTACAAAACACTAGGACCTACTTGGGACTTTTTCTCTCAAACTCTAAATTCAAAGTAATTTTAGCAGAAGAATTAACTTTATTAACCCTAAAATCACTGTTAACAACTTTAAATTACCGCTTTCTGATGCTTGCAAAATATTAGGGCTGATATTTAATATAAGATTAAAATGGAAACAACAAATTCAGAAAATTAAAGAAGTTTGCCTAAAAAGGTTAAATATAATTAAAACACTCACATTATCATTGGGGCGCGGAAGAAATTACGTTACTAAAAGTTTACAGATCACTAGTGCGTTCCAATATTGACTATGGATGTTTCATCTATATATCTGCAACTAGATCAACCCTAAATTTACTAAATGCATTACATAACAAGGCTATCCGCCTTTGTCTTGGAGAATTTCGTTCTAGTCAAGTAGAAAGTCTTTACTGTAAAGCTAATGAACCTCCTGTATGGCTTCGGCAAGAAAACCTTCTATCCTATGCTACTGCAATTTCTTCCAACCACTCCGATCTAGTAACAGCCCTCCACGTAACCTAATTAAACATATTGTTCCTAATCTTCTACAGCCGTTATTATTAAAAAATATAAGTAAAAACATATATACAGAACATACTTCTTTACACTTAAGCATCAAGGATTGAATGAGCTATATAATGAGCTATATAGCTATCTTAAGTGCTTTCAAATATGCCCAATATTATCCGAACACACACCAAGCAATAGCACTCACTGATCCACTTTGCGCTATACACTCCATTAGTACTATTATCACCAAACATCTTGTCCAAGATATTCATGACATATATCAGCTTCTTATAAATCAATACAACAGTCAGTCTAATATGGGTATTATCCCATATCAGGATTAATGAGAACGAAAAAGCCGATTGCCTTACCAAAAAAGTCGCATTATCCATGGACATTATTATCAATATACAAATCTTTGACGATCTAAAAGCTAGACTGAAGAAGCTTAATCTATCCACCAGGCAGATACACTGGAATAGAGTTATTTCAGCGCTGCATAAAATTAAATTCACAGTGAACCTACTTACCTATCCCAGTTTTTCTCGGAAAAACATGGCAATCATACGGAGATTGCCTATAGAGCAAACCCGTCTAACACACGGCATCTTATGACATTGTAACGTTATAAACGTATCATCTTTTTACTATTTTTTTTTTAAAAATAATTGGACGCCCTCTCTCTTTCTGTCCGGTAGACTAAATATTCTGTTCTATGTTGACAGAAAAGCTAATTCTATCATAGGCATACAATACGGATTCACACTTGAGAGACTAATCTAGGCGAAGCATAGACGATAAGCTCCCACAACTGATTGAGGTATTATTTTATAATAGTATTTCAATTCTCTTTGATAGTCTTATCGTTACAGCATATCTTCACAACCAAAATGTCAGCTCTGCAATACGACTCTCCGAATCAGACATATACCTATCGAATGTTCTTTTTATGCCAAAATACGCCAACAGCTCGATATCAGTACTATCTTCAAAGAGGTCCTAAACAGCACAGACCAAATTAACAAGGTGTTCAAAGATTCCTCTAGAAAAATCAACTGTTAAACAAAATATAAATGATATGTTAAATGTTTGTGTTTTTTACGTTAAATATTAACTATCTTATTTGTAATTTATATCATATTACCATGTAAACTGTAACTCGTGATAATGGCCATAGAGGTCACATACGTTAATTTAAATAAAAAAAATTATTATTATAATAACTATTCTCAAATAGTCGCTCAAAAACGCATCTTAAATTGCTAACAATTGAATTCTAAGTCTGTATATTTTAAAATGATAGAAATAAGCTATTTACATTAAGTAGTTTACTTACAAAACATTACTTGAAAGTAATTCTAAAGAAAAATTCGTTTCATATGGTTTAAAATAAAATAGCTTATGAATTATAAACAAAACGCTCAATACTTATGAATCAAATGCCACGTATAGTCGGCTGTGAAGAAACCATTAGGTACAAAATTGATCTCGTTTAAAATACCATCAAGTCCTAAACAATTTCTTTCTAAATTAAAAAGTATGTTTGCTTATTCAAACCGCTGTATCTAAACTTGTATGAAATTTGTGTTGTTTTTGTAAATTTTATAAAACCAGATAATAGCTAATCTTTAATACCGAATCAAGGCGTAACCATAGTATTTAATCCAGTAGAAGAAAAGCGTAAAGCATGTCAGATGGGAACACTATTTTTTGAGATTTCATTGAAAAATAACAGTACCAAAGCCACACACTGTGATATAAATAATAAATGATAATAATAATAAGCAAATATATGGGTAATATAGACACTAAATAGATATTGAAGTAACAAAAAGTAAATAATATTTTTATTGAAACAGTTTTTAGTGATAAAAAGAAGTTTGGTTTATGCCAACAAGTTGTTTCGAATTAGTTTTTTGCCAGCCACTTTTTCAACTTAACAAAAATAAGTATTTTTGGTACATACATATTTATGCGATATACATAGGTATAGGGGCAAAAGAAATGGCTATACTGAGGCCTCTTTCAATTAAACTGAGTAACTTAAGATGACTCAGATTTAGATTTCACTTCTTCTTCTTATTCTTGTACATGTACCTAGACATATTTCCAATTTTTCTTTAACATTGCCTTTTATTCTATTGAAATGTTGTCATTGTATCTCTTTCCAGGTCAACCTTATGAATTGATCCAACTAATTCAAAAGGATTCAGTCACTGTTTTGTACAATGCTTTATGTCGTTCAAGAATACTTTAAAAGCTGCCTACAACTACTTGATAAAAGCATAAATGATTGAGAGACTTTTGGATTAAGAAATACAGTTTAAAGACGAAATAGTGACAAAACAACTATTGGCAATAGTGCATCAACTTAATCCCAGAAATGTTTGGAATTAGACAGTTTTATAAAAAAAATATAAATGAAACATAAATACAGTATAGAAACATTCTGTTTTCTTCTTAGTATGCCATGTTCCTAAGGAACATCAACGACTACCATGCTTATAATAGTCTTAAATTCATCTCGGTTTTCGACTACGTGAAGCAGTTGGTCTGGTGTTAAACCGGTCCACTGCCGCAAATTTCTTAAGCAGGAGAGTTTTTTCCACTTCATCCATTTCTTTCTTCAATTTTACTATTAAGAATTAGCCGAAGGAACTCATATCTTAGTGTTCTGATTATATGTCTCTATATGTAGTATATAAGATATTTAATAGTTGATGTCCTATTCTTCTAAGAACTTTTTCGCTTCTGGTTTTGACGGTTCATGGTATTTTGAGTATTCTTCGATACAGTCCCGTTTCAAAATCCCTCGATTTTATTTATGGTATCGACGTTCTTCAAAGTTTCACATCCATGTAAAAGTACATACATAGCATCTTGCAAACTTTTGACGGATTTCCAAATTTATGAGTTGTTGGATAATAAAGGTCTGAATTTTTAAAATGTCCTTCTTGTCTGTTCGATTCTACATCTGATTTGGAAGGACGGATCTAAATTTTGAGTGATTTATTATCCAAGATATTTAAATCGTTGTACTCTTTCCAGCGTTTGTGTGTTTAATACCAGTTGGATTGGGCTGATATCCTAGAATCACAGTATCGTCGACGTATTGTATATAGTCTTTCTTCTTCTAGGATAATTTCTTTTTAATTTTTCAAAACCTCCGTAAATACATTCTCAAAATACACGTTCAAGAGGTTGGGAGAGAGTATAAAACCCGTCTTACGCCTCTTTCAATACTGATTGGCTTCGATTCTCTGTTGTTTCTACTAACAATAGCTGTTTGGTTCCAGTAAAGTTTGGCAATGAGATTGATATCTTTGTCATCTAGTTGGATGTTTTGCAAGGCAGTAATTAGTTTGTTATGCTGTATGCGATTAAATCTCTCTTCAAAATCAATGAAGCCGACGTATACGGGTTTTCTTACTTTCCAATACCGTTGAAGGAGTGTTTTTGTAGAAAAAAGTAATACCCTAGTTCCAAGGCATCTTCTGAACCCAAACTTCTCTTGGCCAATTATTTTCTTACATTTATTATTAATTCGGTTAAAAAGCATAATATGCAACACTATTTTAACGGCATGGCTCATGAAACTAATGAGCCTACAATCGCTATCGGGAATAAATATTGATTTTAACCAGTCTGATGTACTTGTCTGAAAGATATAGAAATGAAAATAGCACAGGGAAAACAAACCACAAGAGCACTTCATGGAGTGATATGGAACAACACTCTAACCAAAGAAAACAAAAAGAGGATCTTTCAAAGCATAGTGATGAATATTACCCTATATGGAACGGAAGTATGGCCAATGACAACAACAATACGAATTAAAATAAGAACAGTTGAACTGGACTTTATGAGAAGATGTCTACAAATCACAAGAGCGGATAGAATAAGAACGGAGGAAATATGGAACAGAATGGAAGTAAAATGCTCAATTACAAAAAAGTTGGAAAACAGAGCCCTGCAGTGGTACGGGCATGTACAAAGAATGCCAGAGCATAGGTGGCCGAAAAGAATATTAAACTGAAACCCGCCGGGAAGAAGACGAAGAGGAAGACCTGCTACAAGATGGAAAACATACGTCGGAAATGCTATGATAGATAGTGACATCAGAGAAGGTGACTGGGAGAATAGAGTGCTGTGGAGGACGAAAACGGCGAACTCATAATGGGAAAAGCCGAAGAAGAAAAAGAAGACCAGTCTGATGGAATAACTCTGATATTAAATATTTGATTGAACAGTACTCTCAGTTCTTTTATATTGTGTGTTGACAGTAATTTCACTCATGACTGTATATTTGATAACTTATGACTTATGGCTTGGCTTATGACTTTTTCTCTTCAGTTTTTAAGATTGTTGGTCTTATATTTAAACATAAATTTGGTTGTGATTCTTTGTCATCCTTAAACAAGTTTTAAACGTAATTTTTCTATTCGCCCATTACTTCGTTTTTCAAAGATAGTGTGCAATCTTGTACAATCCAGTTACTTCTTTTATTTTCTTATGCGTGTTAAATTCGTCATATATTCGTTGCAATTCTTGTAGTTCCTCACATCTTTCTTGCATCCACAACTCTTTCGCTTCGCTGCTTTTTTTTAATTAAATGATACTTTATACGCGATTATTTCTATTTTTGAGCTGCCTTATTAAATTTATCATTTTGATTTTTTCATCTGTCATCCGCACTTGTTTTTATGTGTCAGTGTGATAGTGACTGTTTTACTATTGTTACTCTTTATGTTATCCCATCTTTCTTCGACTATTGGTACATTGTATTCTTGTGTGATGTTTTCGTATTTTGGTAGTTTATTGTCTGCTCAAAGTGATTTTTAAATATTTTATAAATATACTTTAATTAAATAAAAGGCAGACATCGAGAACAGTTTATTTATTAAATCTTGCCCGAGTACTTTCGCTCCTAGAGCATCTTCAGGGGCATCTGAAATAAGCCAAGAAACGTTTTTTCAACTGAAGAAAATTAATTAACTTCGAAAAAACTCGAAGTTGATAAAAAAATTGGATGTAATATAACGTTTTAGACTTACTTCGTCAAATTTGGCCTATCCAACAATATATTGAGAATGTCAGAACTAGAATTCTAGAACATTTGAAAAGACCAAACTCTTCAAGTTTTCGTCAACATCTATTAACCAATAAACATAATTTTAACATCAAGACTTGTTCATCTATTTTACATGACATTAGTAGAAAGAAAAACTACTTGGAGTTGGATTTATTGGAAGATTTGGAAATTGCAAGGGAAACAAATGACAACTCTCACTGTCCTAATACTCAATTTAAATTGTACTAAATTTAAACCTATTTTTAATAACTTTATTGCAGCTTTACCTCGTGGGGGACAATTTAGACTTCCTGTACTGAGTATACCCATTAAGAATTTATTAATTTTATATTTTAATTAACATTATTATTTTATTCTTCAATAATTTACAAAACTAGCTTGCTCAGGTTCAATTGATCTATTGCTGGCGTTAATTACACTCTCCATATCTCTTCGTAATTAGATATACCATCTCCGCAGTTGTATCTTTCCGAACATTCAACCTTGTATCACTTTATTTTATAAATATGTTTAAAATATCAGCAATTATTCTGATAATCTCCATCCATTTTTTTTATTTCATGGATACGTTAGAGACATATTGGTAATCAGTTATCTGATCCGAAGACACGCCTATGTCGGCTATAAAAATAAATATAGAAACTTATTTTTACTGTATTTTGACATTTTATAAGGCAACTAAAACAAATAACGAAAGCTGAGGTGAAATTGCAATGTAAATGTTTATAGAAACTTGACCAAAATATTTTTTTCACTTTTTAAGTATTTTACATACATATTTGGAGTTTATCTACCTCCAAATACCAAATAAAATGTAATATAGAAAGATAGTTTTTATTTAACTTTTTTATTTGTGTATCTTCGACACCAGTAAATAATAATGTATTCATTATAAGCCCATTACGATTGTATGACTCATTATCGTGCTAAAATAAAAAAAGATATTTCAAACAACTTAATCACTGTTGAAATATCCACATCTGGCACTCGATCTATATGATCTAGTCGTTGAAACTAACCTCCGCTATAATTATCTCTAGTTCATTTTTTCTATATATCGCATTACCCATTCAAAACAACGCTAATTAATTCCAAGGTTTTATATAAGCTTGAATTGGTTTATAGGTGTTCATAATTACCCAAAGCATAATGAACGCAATTATCACCTTATACATCTGTAATTGTCAGACTCAAATTGATATTGCTTTTATGAACGACTCTGTTGGATATTAATAAAGAACAGGGTTCGATTGATAATTAAAAAGGAGAAGAAAAGTCACTGTATGGGTTACAGCACTTATTGCATTCTAGTTACTATATAATGACATAATTTATTTCTCAGTCCTTAGGGGGCCACTTTTCTGTGGTTACTTGAGGGTTGTGCACAATTATACTGCTCTGTAACAGAAATATCAGAAAGAAAATTTCAGAAGCGAAAGAGAGATGGCTCTCCAACAGATGCAAGAAATTAGAGGACCTGAATAAAAAATAATGATAACTTTAATCTAAAAAAAAAATAATAAAGAAATGATAGTTACCATATACTAGAAATAATACAAAGAACACTGAAAACTGATAAAATAAATGTAATTAATAATGAAATAAATATTGTGAAAGAGGATTGTTGGGAGCCTCTAATTAGACCTCACACGTATGAAATTATTAACAAATCTAAGGTTCTATAGATGCTAGATCACTGAGAAAAGGTAATTAGCTGGCTACTTAATGTATCAGCGAGATTACTTCCTAAAAGTTTTAAACGGAGCCCAATAAATATAACAGAGAGAAGTGTTTTTAACACATTTATTCTAAATAAACTTAACATAGGGATTCGTAAATATATCTGAAAGTAAAATAATAATTAATAGTATTACTAATACTACAACTTTAATAATGTAAAGGACCGGAAACTAAACTAAGATATTGTATCTGTATAATGTTCTGTGTACTAAAACATTCTGATCTTTCCTCTCTTCTGACCTTTACCGCTAAATATTATGAGCTCTTACATTTGCCCTTACCTTGTTTGCTGTATTCATGGATATCACTTGCCTATATATAGATATGCCGCAACCTTGTGACTCAAGCTTACATCTTCCACCGATTTCGCGAGGAACCACTTACAATTTAAAAGTACAATTAACGAGGAACGAGTGTTATTGGTGCTAGAGAACGGAGATAACTTTCAAACTTTCTAAGTCGAGTTACAAGTAAGTACTTGTAATACACTGCGTTGTGTCTTCTTCAACCAGCGTTTATCGACTGTTTGATGTTGTGTTATTACAGAATTTGGGGAATGAACAAAAATGCTGGTGCCTGACATCAACAGATATTAGAATTGGCTGTCTATTGTATAAGAATATACTAATAAAAAGGGTCGGTATACTTCCCTGAAATTAGCGGTTGGGTGTATCCCAGGAGAAAGTATAAGGATAGAAATAATCTTTTAAATAAATAAATATTTAATTACTAATTTTGTGAGAATTTTGAACAAGGACTGTGATAATTAACCAATTACATCCTACAATGATGAAAAAAGAATACTATCATCAGCAATAAAGGAAGATGCCGGATTACCAATATTACGATCAGAAGTAATAAAAATAAAGATGGCCAACTACTGAACTTGTGGCTATCGAATTATTTCAACTTTTTGATTGATGAAGACGTAATCGATGTAATTGTTGAACGAAATAGATAGAAACATTTGACAGTGTAGAGTACCGTACATTGTGTAACGTTGTAAATGTCACATGTTTGATATTTTTCTTCAAATAATTATTTTATTTTAGTTTCTTCTGTTTTTATTCATCTCTATACCTTTTTTTTTGTTTTACTATTTTTATTCTAAAAATAGTTGGCGCTCAACTTTCTATTTACTAAATGTTCTGTCATAATCTAAATTCCAATTTTAATTTACACCTAGTTTTGATTTTATACTCCGTATCTATGCCATAGACATATATAATACATATAATATGTTTACGATCTTAAGTCGTTTCAAAATTTATATGATAGCTGGCAACTCCGTTCTATGATGTCAGTTTTCGCTTCAATAGAAAAGTGAACTTGTTTTTAAAATATATTTCGTCTATTTAAGCTGATGTCTTTGCTCGTAAATTCATTTATATATTATTGAAATCTCTTCTCTGTGATGATTACATATATATACATAATTTCATATTTGCAGTTGATAATTTTTTATATTCTGTCTGATTATAATTCCCTATTTTTGACTTGTGTTTGTACGTAACCTATACACCACGTTTTATTTTTCAATGTATTAATCCTACATGCAGCTAGAATCTTTAATGTAATTTAACTAATTTGTTTAATAATTATTATAGGTATTCATTTAATTTTTGCCATTTGCTATTTCCCATTTAATATTTTCTTAGAATTGTAATTATTTTTAAACGGTAAAATATGACAAGAAAAAGTTCTGATATTACTAATTACTATTTAAATGGGCATAAGCCACAATTAAAAGTTGAAGTAAAGTTTATTGACGTTTCAATTTTCACTTCGGAAATCCTTCTCAAAATACAAACATTAGTAAAGTAAACAAATTTTGTTATTTTGTTTCAGAACAATATTCTGATATTACTAACAGAAGTTTATTATTTTAGTTTTTTTTTTGCCATAATAAATTTTTCTTGTTTCTCCTTGTTGGGTGGAACTTTCTGATGCCTTGTAGTCCGCCACACATGAAATAACAACTGCAGCAACGGGTTTGATCTCCAGTATCTCCTTAACTTGAAATCTACTCATTCGGCTAAAATCCATCCAACCAGCATCTGAAGCCATCAACAACTTTTCCTGTCAACTACATGAAGCCATAAGTATCAATTGTGTGTAAAGCTATAGGCACGATTTGAGATAAAACGAACTAACACTTTAGAGATTGAGCTAGACGAAGCCTTACACATTTTCCCCCAACTTTCAGAGGGTATTTCAATTTTTACAATTGTATAATACTCGTTACCATTAAAATCGGCAAAGAAAACCAAATAGCCGAAATAAAAAGACGCATACAATTGTCTTGGGTAGCTTTCGGCAAGTTAAGCTTTATCTTGAAGAATAAATATATACCAATGTATCTAAAACGTAGAGTTTATGACAAATGTATCTTGCCTGTAACTACATATGGATTGGAGACCATGGCCTTTACAAAGAAAACCTTAGAGCAGCTTAGTACAACCCAAAGAGCGATGGAGAGGGCCATGCTAGGGATTAGTTTGAGAGACAGGATTCGAAATATCGACATTTGTGAAAGAACAAAGATTACTGATGTCGCAGAACGTATAGCAAGGCTCAAATAGAAATGGGTCGGACATGTTGCCCGAGATAATCCCGAAAAATGAACACAGAGATTAACAAACTGGAGACCAAAAGAGAACAAGCGAGGAGTAGGCAGACCAGAGAAGAGGTGGGCAAATGATATCAAGCAAGTCGCGGACAAGTATTGGATGAGAATTGCCAAAAGTAGAAATCAATGGAAGCAAATGGAAGAGGCCTATGTCAACCAGTGGACAAATACAGGCTGAAGAAGAAGAAGAAGAAGATAATACTTGTATAGATTTCAAAAAAAGATCTTTTATTTTAGTATTATTTTAGTATTATTAGTCATATTAGACTCATTGTTAGTCGGATGACTGTTTTCTAAATTATGCCTTTCATTTCTTTCCCGATATTTCTATTTCTACATATTGTTTCATGCAGGCAACTTGCGGCTCTGTTTGCTCTATTCACTTGATCTTCCACTTCTGTTTCGAGCTTTTCGTAGTGAGATAATGTAATGCCTTGATTTAAACTTCATGACTTGTTCTATTATCTGACCTTCCAGCTCCAATTTACATCTTAGTTAATTTGCTGTGAATAGTAAAGAGAGTAGTATTGCGTCGTCTGCCTAGTATATTAGTTTAAGTTATTTTGGTATCCTTTTCTAGTTCTTAATTTTTTGTTATTTCAACCACAATCAGCTTGAACATTAGAACACTCAGCGAATCTCCCTGACTTATTCCAATGCCAGCTTCAATAGTGTCAGTTAGTTCTTTTTCTACTTTTACTTTTATTGTATTGTTTTGGTAGATATTTTCGATCGTTTTGATTATTCCTAAAGGTATTTCTCGTGCGTACAATAATATAGTGTAAATGGTAAAATGGAAAATTTATCCCAAATTTGAAAGTCGTGATCATGTAAATCATCGTGATCATCATTTACAAAGTAAACATATATAGAAGAAGAAAGTCCCAAGTCTCTCGTTAGAAAAGAAAAATTCAATAAATATTTCTAAATTGGCATATAATTTTTAACAATTCAATATTTTACCAAACCAAGAAGTTTGCTTCTTCTATACATATCATATTGTAAATATATTGATTAAATTATTTCTTCGTGCTTATTTTATACATAAATACAACTAGTTTCGCTTTAGAACTAAGAGAACCATATTTCCCTTAGCATTTCCCGTCGTCGTGAACGACCTTAAAATGGTCCATAAACAACGTGTACAGTGCTCGGGACATCAGTACCGTCACCTCGTTTAATCTCGCCTTTTAAGTCCAGGCGTTCTCATCAAAGAAGACGAAAGAGAAGAAGCATTTGTCGTGCTTCAATGTTAGCAAAGAGTGACAAGTGACGGCATGAGTGACACTAGCAAGAAACACCGCTCACTTCGATTCGAACAGATTACATACAAGGAGAGTGACGGACAAGAGAAAAGACAAAAAGCGATGTTGAGTTAGAAACAAGTACTTAGATAGAGTTTGCAGGATTTGTTGATATAAGTTACTCGATGGGGAATAAGAAAGTATATAAAGAAAACGGTTTGTCTTTGATTTAGAAAATAGGTACTGTATAATACTAGCACGCGTAATTGTACCAATATAAAACAGGTTACTTAATGCCTTAAAAAAATTTCTTAAGAATAATTATATTTTTTCATATCTAATCTCAACAACTTTTGAAATATATTTACTATATTTATGGTATTGTAATGGATAGAAAATTTTACATTATTTTTTACACAATTTCTGAAATAATATCTGATATTTAACTACATGGTATCATTATTTGAAAAAGAACAACAATTCTTTATCAAATGTCTTTTTTAAACAATGATAGTAAGAAAAATGATGAGGAAGACATGGACTACATGTTTAGAAAACATTTCTAGAATATGTCAAAGACAGAGTATCTTAAAATAGGAGATGATGAAGAAGATCCAGAGTTAGAAATAAGAAACACAAAAACATGCAATGAATATAAATATCTCAGATCTATAATAACTAAAGAAAGCACTACCAAAAGAGACATCGAAAATAAAAAGAATTTAATAATAAAGACCATTTACTGAATTTATAACTGCAGTGCGATCCCAAACTCATTTGGTACTAAGAATGTTCGAATACATTTTCGGCACTTCTTTCTCAATCGATAGTCGGACCGTAAAACAATGCGGTACCGGTAGTACGTATTAACAACGGTGAGTACCGGCTAGGAGTCAGAAGTCATATCGATCAAAGCGTGCGATAGGAACCGGATGTCTTGAGCGTTTCTCGTTCTTGCGTGTAGGCAGATGGTACCGGGAGAATCGGGTTCTCATGGTTCCCACAAAACCTTCCACCCTTCATGTATGATTTTAAGTAGTTTCTCGTAACGTTATTGCCGTCTTTAATTGGTCAAGGAAAATAAATTGGTAGCGTATAATTTGAGTTTTGTGCAAAACAATAAAGAAAATAATAAAAGTAATTTAAAGAAAGTCAGTTTGTACGTTAGTAAATTATTATTTATCATATTTTATATTACTATTAAAATAAAATCTAACAGTACGAAAAGGTATACGACTATCACAATATGCATAAGAAGATAAAGGAACTCACAACAAAGAAAAGCTACAATATTTTATCGAAAGGGCTATGCGATGATAATGGAAATCTACAACTAGACCCCGACAAAATAGTTAGAATCTGGGAAACTTATGTGGAACAACTGTTTAATGATGACCGTCCTAGTGGGTATACACTGAGCAATGATGATACTGGCCCTTCTATTCTAAAATCAGAAGTGGAGAATGCTATAAAGGGTCTTAAAAATAACAAAAGACCAGGCAACGATAACGTATACGGGGAAGTATTGAAAATGCTGTGCGAAACAAACAGTCAATTTCTAGACTCACTCGTCAGACTCTTTAACAATATTTATAACAGCGGGGAGTTTCCTGAAGACTGGCTAGAGTCAACTTTTGTTGCCATACCGAAAAAACCAAAAGCAAAGTCTTGTGATCAACATCGGATGATAAGTCTAATTAACCACATTTCGAAGGCATACACCAAGGTATTTACAACAGAATAAGCAAAAAATGCGAGGATAACATTGGAGATTCGCAGTTTGGGTTTCGGAATTCTCTTAGGACAAGAGAAGCACTTTTTAGTCTACAGGTACTCATCCAGCGCTGCAGAGATATAAACAAAGACGTGTACATATGCTTTATAGACTACGCAAAAGCATTCGATAACGTAAAGCACGAAAAGATAATTGAAGTTCTCCATAAGATCGGAGTCGACTACAGAGACATTCGAACAATAGCGAGTCTCTATTGGAGGCAAACATCTAAAGTGAAAGTAGGATCTACATTGACCAATAAAATTGATATCAAGAAAGGGGTACGTCAGAGCTGTATCTTGTCTCCTATTGTCTTTAATATATACTCAGAAAAAGTATTTAAGACAGCGCTGGAGGAAAGCACAGAAGGCATAAAGATAAATGGAGAAATAATTAATACCATAAGGTATGCTGATGACACTGTGATTCTAGCAAGTAGCATGGAGGAACTGAGTTGCCTAATAAGTAAGATACAAAAAATAAGTGCACAATACGGACTCAGACTAAATATCACAAAAACCAAATGGATGTTAGTAAGCAAAACCCAACAACCACCACAGCAACTGATATTAGACAATGAAAGAATTGAACACGTGGATTCGTACATCTACTTGGGAACAACAGTTAACTCAAATTGGAATCAAGCGAAGGAAATACGTATAAGAGTAGAAAAGGCAAGAGCATCGTTCACTAGCATGAAGCAAATTTTCACCTCTAAAAGCCTCACCCTACCTCTCAAAATTCGACTTCTGAAATGTTATGTATTCCCGGTTTTGTTATATGGAATGGAGGCGTGGACAATGACCGCAACATTGATGAAAAAAGTAGAGGCCTTCGAAATGTGGGCTTACCGACGTATATTACGTATATCCTGGACTGAGCACGTGACCAACGAAAAGGTACTACGCCGGATAGGTAAAGAGAGAGAGAGAGTAGGAATAAGTATAAAGAAAAGAAAGTTGAAATACTTGGGTCACGTTATGAAACATAATAAATATAGAGTACTACAACTGATCATTCAAGGGAAAATAGACAGCAGAAGGGGTCCAGGGAGGAGAAGACACTCGTGGCTCCAAAACTTGCGGCAATGGTTCGGATTGTCATCTGCTGAACTATTCAGATCTGCCGTAAACAAAGTCAGAATAGCCATGTTGATTGCCAACGTTCGGAACGGACAAGGCACATGAAGAAGAATATAGATTAATTTTATGCTAGCGTTGGTGAACTTTTTATTAATATAGGGAGCAGTTCAATAAATTGCGTATTGCACATCTCGTGTAATGATATAAGGCGGGCTTATTTAGCTGTAAGATTTGCACCTAAAACTTAACGGTGTATGAGGGTATAAACTTATACTGCTCTTCATGGATTGAACTTAATGGAAAAGAGAAAGCCTGGAAATCGGTATACTAATTTAGATATATCGATAAACTATCCACAGCTGTAACTGACCTGCCTTGCTTATGTATTTAGTATAAACAATTCCTAATTTATCTGTGATAGAACAGAAGTCTTTCGAGAGCGGAAGATAGAAAAGGCGCAAAAGTATGTTGTTCAAGTTTACACCATGCTTGACTAATATTTTCCGCACGGCAAAGACGTATCTAGTATGAAACTTTATATTGTAGAAAAACTTAAGTATAAGAACTTTTCTGATCTAGAGGCGCTGTCAAAAATAATAATGAAAAATAGACCAAAAAACAAAAACAATGCAGAAAAATTACCTGAATAAAAATAAAATGCTGAAATCTTTAACATTCAAACCAGGCGTATGTTGTAAAGGTACGATCATAATTCTGACTATAAACAAATCAATATTTTTGGTAAATGTGGCCCTGTTAATCTGAGACCTGAAAGATTATTCATTTTGTACAGCCAAAACCAGACAAGTGCCGCAAAAATTATTTTTCATACTTTTTTTTTAATTTACACTTCATTTTAACAATTTTTTTGCAGAGGTTTGTGTTTGCAATGTTATTTACTTGAATATTTTTTAGTTATTATATCATGTTTAACTTCAGACGATTTTTCGTTTCGAATTAAAGTTTAAAACGTAGATTTCTCAAGAGGTTGAAAAGTTAAGTTGGCTGATTTTGGCAGTAAGCCGATGATTTATACTTTACACTTATATTATATCTTAATGTAACAGTCTCTAATAACCCTTAGTAGTTGATGGAACTGATATTAAATAAAAAAAACTTTTGAGCAGTATGTATTGCCAATTATAACGCATGGAGCCGAAGCTATTAGCCGAAATTAAAATCAGGTATAAGCAATATATCAAAATCAATACCTTTGCACGGAATAAATATACATTTTGCAACGGTTAATCTTTTTCGAATCCAAAAGCTATTCATATAATTTACTGCCTCCCAAGGGTTAAAATAAAAATACACACATTGTCTAAATAGGTAAATAAAAAATCTATAAAAGGAAGATTTGTAAAAAAAATGACCCTGCATCAACTACTAAGAGTTATTAGCAGGGGCTACAAACACAAATTACAAGTATTCAATTTCTTACAATGTATATATAAGTTAAATATATTCTATTAAACACTGTGAAATTAATGCCTTTCAAATATTTCAGCACTTGGTTGAACTGGCAGCTTAGTAGATCCTTCATGTTGGTAGAGAGGTTATTTTTTCTTCTTTCTTGGGTGTATGTTTTGCATTCTAACAGAATATGTTTCACAGTGATTTGGATCTTGCAGTTGTGGCAGAAAGGAATGGCTTCTTTGTTTATTAAGTAAATATGGGTTGGTATAGTATGTCCTAATTGTGGTCGAGTTATTATCACTTGTTCACAACGTCTGAGTGGGAGTGGTAAGGTAGTGCCGACAGTTTCTATAACACCTTTTAATTTGTTGGATGTGGAATTCCAGTTACTCTTCCATAAGTTGGTAAAATGTTTTTTAATGGAGGTTTTATGGTCGTTTCTTGTTAGCATGTGTGATACAGGGATGCTTTCATCTAGTGCAGCTTCATTCGCAAGTTGGTCCACTGCTTCGTTTCCCTTGATTCCCGCGTGTGATGGCACCCATAAAAAAGTAATTTCTATGTGTTTTGTTGATAGTAGTATGAGTTCATTTTTTATAAGCATTATAATTTCGTTTGAAAACTCCTTTTTATTCAGGTAAAAGAATGAGAATTGTACAAAAGCATTGGTAGCGAAGAACTGAAGCATTTGAAATACAAACGGTATCCTAATTATATGCCACACATGGCTCCTATTGACTTTTGTCCATTTCTAAATATGATGAACTTTTTGAGTGGAAAACAGTATCGATCAGATATAGAAATAAATGGTTTACAGTTGTGGTAAATCAATATATTAAAGACATCACAGAATTACTCTTTAGAGAAAGGCAGAAACTGTTAATAAAAAATATTTTTGCTTTAACCTGAGAATCATAGATATTAAACCGAGTAGATATTAAATAGCAATAAATTGCATGTCTTTACATACTGGAATAATTCCTAACCACTACAACTTTTCGAAATTCTTTAATAATATTGATATCGATAAAGTTACTCGGCATTTTTACCATTCCTCATATCAGTAAAGAATTATTGGTACTTGGATCAAAATAATATCGTTTCAATTATTTACGTGGTCGGAATATGATGGGTCGCAGTACTACGAGTACCGTGAAAGATATTTAGTTAATGATGTCATTTGTATCGTCTGAGACGCAGCGACGAGAAATACTCTGCTGAAAAATGTTCAGAGAATGCTGTAATTACCTTTTAACTCTGAGTACTAGATGAAGAAATTATGCACTTATGGCAGCGAAAGCTTTAAGAACACGACAATAAAACACTTAGGACTGGTCCCTATTTGTATCTGCCATTGAAGTATAAACATACCGAGGTGTTAATTCTTTTTCAATATTCAAATAATAAAAAGGAAGTTAAAAAAATGTTTTAAATGAAAAAAGTGGTACAGTAGGCGGTACTGTAGACTAGCGCAAAGCTTCATACTGTATTTTTAAATTTTAAATATTTTTAAAATTGAATAAAATAATTTTAGTATTTATTTATAATTTTTTGTACAATTAGTTTGACAATCATCGATTTACAAAGTTTATTGATTTTTCAAAACCAAGACTAGTTTGTTTAAAGTAATACTAAATGATAATACACTATTACGAATCAGAATTACTTAAAGAATAATAACTAAGACGAGCTTGTTTAAAGTAATACTAAATAATAATAAAATATTAAGAATAATAATTACATGGCAGCAAAAAAATATAGAAAGAGAGGAAAACCACTAGATCTTCCTACCAATATTAACAAGCTACGTCCAAGACTCAATCAAAGATAGCATCTTCATCTTAATATTCAGATTCAAACGAATCAATTAAATATATTTTACGCTAATTACAATATGAATTTAATAGTGGCATCGGTAGATAGAATCCAAGGCGTAACCTCTGATGGGTCTTAAAGGAGACTGATTGACATGTACATTTTAAATTTCAAAAAGAAACGGGGGCGACTGCCAAAGAAGAAGCTCACGAACTAAATGTGTATGTGTTTATAATCTGATAAAGGATTACCGTCTAAAGTAACGGCAAACAGGGTGTGACGTACAAATTAAATGAAATCTGTAGCTATTGGTAAAAATTAAGAAACACACTAATTTTTTTAAAATTAATTATCACTACAGCTATTTCGGCAGAGTGCCTTTCTCAAGTGATTTATTTGTGGTACGCGTTTACCTCCAAATTGGGGAGGGGAGAACTGTTTATCAAAGTTGGTCATTTAGAATTATATCTGTATTTTTTAATTTGTTAATTTCCATACATTTTTATAACGATAGCTTAATGCCTTTATTTTGCATGTGAAGAATTTTAAATTGGTCATTTAAAGAATGATTATGGTCTAGAAGGTGAAGTACGTACGTACAAACTGTTTTTCTATTATTGAAAGCGCTTTTGTGTTCTGATATACGTTTTTTAAGTTCTACCAATTTGACCGATGTAAGTTTCACACCACATTAAATATGTATAAATCACTGTATAAGTACTTTATTTTGGCTATTGTTCTTATAAGTTGTTGTTTGTTTTGAAAACTGGTGTTTCTCCTTTCTTTTTTATTGTTTGTCTATTTTTGTTGATATATTTCCTGTATATGTAGTTAAGCAGAAGGTAGTGCGTTTTTTCTATGATGGTGGAAATAATAATTTCAGGGTTTTCGTATGTAATTTTGCTTTAAAATTTTGTTTATTATTTTTAACAATTTCAACAGTTTTAAATAGAAAAAAACTGTTACTACAGTTGATGAATATGATAACACAGCTTCAATCCTGTCCTACCACTATCCTACAAAAAAAACGAATAACAGAAACAAACAGAAAATTATACTAAAACATAAATAAGAAGTAAATATAATGATTCGATAAAACATCTTAACTTACCTTTATATGTGTCATGCGGTGGTAGTATAAGTTCGATGACGCTGTGAATCGTTTTAGACATACAGGACATTGATGTGGCTTCTCCCCGCTATGTATCCTTCGATGTGTGTTTAAGGAAGATGATGTACTAAATCCTTTTCCACATACCATGCACACGTGAGGCTTTTCTCCTGCAAGACAATAAATAAAAATATTATTATTAAATTTTTTCAGTTCAGTTTTTCAGTACACAAAAATGTAAGAAAGTTAAGTTCACAATATATCGTGAATATTTCTTAATTTGGGCAAAAATAAAACAACTAGTAATAGGCACAAGTAAAAAATAGAGGGACTAGTTACGTTCTCCTTATTCTGCCAAGTAGAACATATCGTGGCACATATCCTAGAAAATTTTTGCAATTTTTCAAATTAAACAGAAAAAATAGAGTTAACAAATGGTATCATTATATCATGTGAAAGTTATTGGCTGCATTAAAAACTTACGAATAACCTGATTATCAACTGACCGTTTGTTAATCAACGCGAAATATCAAATTTTTAAGTTTATATTGATATGAATAATTTACGTCATAAATATAAAAATATATTAATTACTGTTTTAATGAGAATAAGCCAAAATTAAAGGTTAAAATAAGTTTATTGACGTTTCAATCTCAACTTCGGAAATCGTTCTCAAAATACAAACATTAATAATGAGAACAATTTCCGAAGTGGAGATTGAAACATCAATAAACGTATTTTAACCTTCAATTGTGGCTTATCCCATTAAAATAGTAATTACTTTAAAATGCCGTAATAAAATATCTTTAAAACAATATAAAAATATAGATAATATTAAAAATATAAATATGTATAAGCAATGAGGAAATTTCATTAAAATGTGTGAAACAATAAAATTCAAGTATGTAAAAAATTACGGGTACTCGCATAAACACCTATAGGAGGAACACCATGAAAAAAAGATGGATGGAAGGAGTACGAAGATCAATGAGCTTCAAAGAACTTAGAGAAGGGCAATGAAACAACCGAAAGTATTGGAAATTGGGCATCGGACAACGTCGAAAGACGATCTAATAAATTGTATATATGTATATAGTGTAGCATTTGCATTTTCCTTGATATATATTTTAAAATCCCCTCGTGTATGTATTAAATTGAAATCCCCTCATGTATGTATTAAAATAACGAAGAATGTTTTCCATGTTTCTCTGTTCCTATCGTACGAGTTAAAACCCAAATAGTATTTCGTTCTTTGTACATCTCCGAAGGTAATATAAACCATTTTAAAGTTTGTTTATATCACGGACGCAAATTCTTTGATATTTTTCTTTGATCGAAACCGGTAAATATTCTACGTTTCAAATAAACATCCATTTAGATCGCTGAGAAGTTTTTGCCGGAAATATAATTGTTCACTCTCGGTAAGGCCGGCCGCTGTTAAAGGCGTGTTTAGTTTTATTGGAGTCCGAATTTATTTTCAAATTCGTAATCTTTTTGTTTGCTTTTTTTGTCATGGAAATATAGTATAAAGTGACAGTAGCAGTTAAATGTGTAGTATTGAGCAGTTTTACAACGGTTTTTGAAGATAACCTCATATTGCCATTGTGCTGTACATGTTCCAGTCTTTAAAGGAGACCGGTTTTCAAGGTTTGTGTTCCAGCCAGTGCTAGCTTCCACCTTCATCTTCTTATCCCTGGTCGTCATCCCAGAACTACCTCTAGAAATTTTAATATATCCAGTTTTCGATCTCAGAAAATATGTTAAGTAAAGAAATTTAGTTCACCCAAGGTAACTTTTTTGTTTTAAACTTTCAAAAAAATAAACAAATAAAGAAAAAACATTAAAATAATAATTGCTTTCATAATTTAAATAATAAAAATAAAGGTTTTAATAATTACAATTGTAAATCTTAGGGTGTGCTATACTGTCATTTTAATTGTTCTCTGTTATAAATTCAATGTTGACATATGACAGCTAGATTCACATATTGGTGACATTAGCTTGTTTTGTTTTTAGAAAAGGGTAATCTTTATGAACAGTTTTATTTTAAAAGATAATTCTTTACTTGTAATAATTTTTTATTTGCCACAGTTTATAGCCCAGTAACATTTGTAAGTTATGTAGCAATTCCCACTTGTAAACGAACAGGACACATTTCTTTGTTATTTTTATATTTACTTTTGTGACTATTAATATAGTCTTTATGTATTATCTGTATTTGTAACTGTTTGTGGCGAGACACAATAAATGTTTTATTTATTTAACGTTATAATTTGGCACTTCGAAGCGGCGTCCATTTTAAATTGCTAGAGGTCTTTCCTGTTGTTTTGTCTGTCCGTTTGTTCCAGGAGATTCATGTCGGTACCCCTTTGTTTTATTTTTGTAGTTGCCCCAATCCAACCCCATTGCCATTTAACTTATCCACGACCCAGCTCTCCAAACAAACCCTGAGTGCTGTTCGCCATGATCGTTTATTTTGCTTGCCCTGTCTTTGCCCCAGTAACTTCTGTCCCCAGTTTTCGAAACCCCCATAATTATACCCTATTTGGTAGGCAAAATATTACGTTATATATATATATATATATATATATATATATATATATGTGTGTGTGTGTGTGTGTGTGTGTGTTTAAAGGTTGTAACAGATCACCTTAAAAGTTTTCCGGTGACAATATGAAATACACTTAATATTACAAGGTAGTTAAGAAGCTCTTTAATATTCTATGTAAAAGTTGAAACTATAAGGCAGATAATACAACAGTTGCAGCTGCAGCATTGCAGGATAGGGAATGCTCTGTATTTATATGGATATTTAATATTAACATTACATAAGTAAATTATTGTTAATTTTATCCTAACATGGGTTTGCAGCAGAGGTCGGCTAATAGTGGCTCGTGGGCTGCATGTGGCACGTAAGCCACTACGGTTAGAGTCTGTCCAAGTAAGAGCCTTTCCTTTGATAGTGTGCTTGTGAACGCGAGTTAGTCGAATCTTACGCGCGATGTTGCACCGATGATCATAATATCCATCACATACACGTTGCGCCCCCTATCCCAGTCACCACTTAAGCGCTTCCTTACTTCTGCTAGCTCACTTTGTTGTATATAATCATGCGGTTAACCCATATACTTCAACGGCCAATGTTTATTTTGATTCTCTCGATGACACCAAACAACAAAAATCAAGGTTAAGGTAGGCAACAATGAACTAAGTTTTTTTTGTACCAGCTTCAATGTAGGAGAAATACTAGCAAAACGTGGGCGTCTACTCACTGACAGTGAACGTGCAAAATATCGTGTCTGAGCAATCGCCGAAGAGGTATGTCGTGAGAACAAAAAAACTACACCAAAGAGTTGGGCGTTTACTTGTATGAACAGCTCAAAGTTAAAGTACAGTTTTTGATTGCTTTTCTCTAGCAATGAACGAAAGTAACGATATGTCAGATACCGCTATAGATATAATTTCTATTATTTGTACGTGATATTGACGAAAACTTTATTGTTTATGTAGAGCTTATAAAAATGTGCATCTTGAAAGGTGCTGCTACATGAGACGATTATTTTGTTATTTGGAACAAGCCTTGGAGCTATTATAATTAAGCTAAGAAAAGTTTTGATAAGTTTTACTATTGAGTATTACTACATGGAGGGTCACAACCAACATGGTGTAAGGGAAAATCATTACCAAACAGAAATTCCCAGGGTAAGCTGCGCCCTTAATATTTCATTGTCTTGGTCATTAGGAGGCGCTGTGCGCTAAGGTTTTATCTTGGAAAGAAATAATGATCAGGATCATATTTACTGTCACTTTTATAAGAAAAAATGGGCTCGGACACCGTCTGTTCCAAAAGTTTCTGGAAGATCTGGAAGCTGGCTATGATAACGTGGTTTATTACTGTGAGGTGAGATGGTTCAGTTGACGTGCCGTTCTAAAAAGTTTTTTAAGCTGAGAACAAAGAATAGAAATTTTATTAAGATTAAAGAAAGCTAGTTGAAGAGCTTTCCAATAACCAGTGGATTTTAGAACTTGGTTTCCTGACTGATTAAACCAGCTTACTAAATCAGCTCAACAAATGCTTGCAGGAAAAATAAATTGATATGTGAGATGTATTCAGAGGTTACGTTATTTGAGATGAAACTATAACTATTTATCAAGCATCTTCGTGAAAGACTTAACAATTTTCCTAACTGCAAGAAAGCCGTGGGGGAAAAAAGTGGGGGAGAGTTTTGGAAGGCAAAGCATTAAAATAAAAAGATGTATTGATATAAGTCCAAACTGTGTTTTAAAATCGATTTCCTGAGTTTAAAAAAATATCGCTTAACGTGGAGATTTTTCAAAAGGAATTAAAAAAGTGTGCTCAGCAGATAATTACAATATTTTATGGTACATATTTGTGTGAGCAGACTTTTTCAATCCTTAAATAAGAGCGATAAACAGTTTGATATGATACTGCGCGTTTTTACGCCTAAAATGGAAGCAAACACTAATAAGTTGTCAAACCTTAAATGAGATTAACAATAACAGTCAAAAATGCAAAAATTAGTTTTCTCTAACAAAATGTGTTTTATTAGATGAATTTATTGTAGCTGGCACCAATATCGTAATAACATTTGTAGCCCTTGTATAAGAAAAGTTTTCCCACGCGTGGTTTAAAGTTTTGAATGATTAATTTATTTAAGGATACTGAATACGATTACTTCCTTATAATTTTTGAATATTGGGCTCATGCATTCAAACGTGTAAAAACTGAAGCTGGCTAAAGCTAGTATTACAGTAAAAAATAAAAGAAAATATTAAAAAAAGTCTCTTAATGGCAGAACATGATATTCAATGTCTGTTTACGTTGTAACAAGATAAACTAAGATCAAATTTAACGAACATTTTCGTGACTACTTCACTTATATTAATACCACATACGTAAACTTTTATTTTCAAATTAGCAGCACACTTTTTATATACCTCAGGTTAAAGTATTTGATTTCCTGGTGTACGTATCATATTAATTAATTTTTCATCAATAATTACAGCTTTCATCTAAGTTTCATAAGTTGCTAAACGGTTTTTAATAAACCTGAAAAAACTTAAATCGTGTGTTGCATGTTGAAAAACAAAGCGAGGATGGTAATTATTATTTATCTTAATAAAAAAAGTACATAGGTATTCTTTAAGTCTAAATTAAGATCAGATGTTAATGGTAAAAAAATTGGTGTGTCCTATCGAGGTTGGTGGAGATTTGAATTACGTAATTAGTCCATGTTTTCAAGGTCAAAGATGTTTATATTACTTTTACACACAACAATTTAAAATGACGACGTTTTATTATTAGTAAATTATGGAACATCAGCTATTAGGTGAAACCAGACGTATTCGCTATTTCATACGTATCAGATACCTTTTTTTTCTTTTATTTTAAGGTTTTTTCTTTACTATTTATGAAATAAAAATAGCTGAAAATACATGGAATAAAGATGGCTGAAGTATATAATTTTTCATGTTTTCAATTGTACAATATCTTCGTTTTCCGCACTTTCTTTTGTGCTTCATATGTATCTTGGTCCACAACGCTTGCAAACTTTGTCCAATATTTTCTCTTGCCAGCCCTTATTTTTTGCATTTACTTTGTTTCTATTAGTACGTTAGGCTGCTTTTCGTTGATTTCTTTGCAGAACCACAGTTTTGTATTTGTGTGAGCGGTAATATTGGTTTTCTTTATCCTGTGGTCTTCTACGGCTTCTGTGATACAGTTTTAAATTCTACTCCGACAATTCTCTACTGATACTTCAGCACTTTTCCCTTTTAACTTGACTTTCTCTTTTAACTTTTTTATACAGTTCTTTGCTTTTCGTTGATTGTGAGTCTAAGATGCAATCTCTATATTAATATGCGTTTTGTAGATTCTATGTATTACACAAAAAATATTTAAGAATATAACCTACCTGTGTGCGTCCTCATATGCCTTTTGAGTAAAGACGGTCTATCGAAAGCTTTACTACAGACACCACAAGGCAGAAGTGTCCTTTCCCGTGGCCTCGCCCTAGGGGTAGGTACTGCCGTTTCTGGTAGATCGCCCTGTGAACTAGCTGCAGAACTGTCTCCAGACACAGATTTCCGTTCGTCTTCAGCCGATGGTGGTGAACTCGCTAAAGCTCGAGAAAGAAGGGACATGGAGAGATCGAGGGGAGAATCTGCAAGAGAGATATACAGTTAGTTTGTTATTTTGCTTTTTAGTTTATTCTTTTTATGTTTTTATATTTACACCTACAGTGAACCTAAATGCTTCTGTCGATATTTTTGAGTACCACTCTTGTCTTGGGAAAATACTTTGGTGAAAACGTAACAACTGCTGATTACTATATTATATGCTATGGAGATATTAAGAACAATTCTTTCTCTAAACTTCATAGAATGACAATTGTAAACTTTAAATGTACAGATCAACTTTGTGGTGTAATTTATATTAAGTAGATAGATACTGGAGTAGGGACTTATTCATCTGTTTAAACTAAGCTGAAAGTTAATAAGGAAAATAATTATTTAAATGGCAAACATGAGTGAAAAGATGTATATTTGATATGCACAACGATCATATGGTCACGGTAAGGGGGGAAATATTTTATCGTTTTGACATAGGGTTCAGCAAGTCTATAATACGAAAAGGGAAAAATATTTTTTTATTTAAACCTAAGTTACAACAGATTAGATGTTCTCTCCTTACAAAAAATTTTGGTGAAAATTGGGGAGTCCAGCTGGACCTCACATTTTATAAAATAATAGATATTGGCGTACAGACAAATAATAACGAGAGTACTGCAGAGAATAATCATATCGATGATGAGGGCCCAGAGCAACTTAAAGTTTAGGAATTAATATAAATATATACACATAATTTGTAAGCCCTATTGTACTTTGGATAAAAATAAACTGTTGACTAAAAGTTTACTTCCAAATTCTTTCTTTCTTATTCGTAACACACTAGGTTTGGAAAACAGACTAATCGAAGAACTACTAATATCATGACTATTATCATGTATTTGAAAATTTTAGCTGCATAAATCTATATTTACATAGTTCACTTGCAAAACTCGGTATTTTCAAATTTTTCTTCCTTTCCTAGCAAACACAATACCTTTCTCTAAGAAAAAAATCATTTTATTTTATCTAATAAAGCATTTATCTATTACAAAAAAGAGCCATTTATTAAATCTAAGATTTTTTGCAAAATTTACCAGTTTTTTGCAAATAACTCAGTTTGACTAATACGATAAATACAAAGTTTTGCGTCCGGCGGACTCATATATCCGTGTAAGCGATGGCATTAAAGAAGTAGCGATGACATTTCAATGTTTCATTGGTTTTCAAAAACTTTAGTATGTTGTATCCAAGTAAATAGTATTATTTAGGAAAATTATCTCGTAGGTTTAACCACACACCTTGTATCGCAACTTATTTATACAGATGCTCAATTGTTTCCACTCGCGCAGTCGTGCCTATTGTGATTTTGAGGTAATAAATAACCTTAATTATTTAATTTGACGAGCTCAGAAAAAAATTCGAGACGGGGCCCATCTTGAGACCCGCTCGCTATGAAACAATAGCTAATTTGGATTGCAACGCACACTGAGACTGACAGATTTACGGTCCTGCTTTGCACAAGTTAACATTTTGATTGTCTTTAATACCTTGAAGAAGCCCAGTGGAAAAAGGGCTCGATAATAACACTAAAAATAAGATATTATTGAAATAAATTTCAACTGTGGTGGTGGAGGTAGAATTTTGAGTAGATGACAATGTTTTTGTCCCTGGTAGAGACAATGGATGCTGTACCCATTTTACTACTTTTTGCTGAATAGTTATAACATATGCCTAAGCTTTTATGAAACTTGTATAGATACATATATATATATATATATATATATATATATATATATATATATATATATATATATATATATATATATATATATATATATATATATTGTCATACTTTTTCTTTCCCAACCAAAGAAAAATAAATAAAATATCCATCGGAATAAAATTTTAAGAAATCATTATAAACAAAAATGTATATATTAATTTAAGATAAGATTTAGTGTAGATAAGAATAGAAATTTGTTTGGCAAACGACCTGTTTCCGTTGCAAACAAAATTATCAAAAAACCTTTGTTTAGAATTAGAAGACATGTTACCTGCAAGTTAATAATCTTTTCATTGTTTGTATAGTCGAGTATTAAATGACCATATTTTAATCTTTTGAAATATGTATAAATGATGTATTGAAAACAACCAATTTTAAAGTAAGCTATTTAGTTTTCTCTGAAACCGAAATTAGGCTTTTCCAAAATCATGATAAACACAATTTAAGCTTTTTGATTGGACGGTTGTAACAGTCGTTATTTTTATTACAATTTGTATTTAAATAATAAACAATTTATATGAAAATAATTTCAGAGATGTAGTATGGGTTGCCTAACTTTAAGTGTTCATTTGCCCATTAAGTGTGTATTGTTAATAATTTAAGTTGTCACTCTGTTCTAATTTGGTACCATTGCGAACCAAAAGAGATGACAGGAGATTAATGGGAGGTGGAAAAATGGCTCTTCTTGGTTAATTAACTGTGAATTAAAAATGACTTTTGATCTATAGTTTGAAGTGGTACAAGTGGCAGTTAGCGAAAGAAAATCCAATTAATGCATAGAATTTCCTTCACTTCAAGAAGTTAAATATTCTAAGTATACCATAACGATTTAATTGACGGTGTTTTCGCAAACTCGGGAGGTGAAGTGAGATTTCTAGCACGGAATTGATTAGCTATCTGCCACCTACCATGGAATTATAAATTTCCCTCAGAACATCCGAGGGAGAGTACCACTTCAACTCTATTAGAATCAGGGTCATTGGGACAAGCCGGGGTATTGTCTACTCCACCCTCATTTTTTTTCTCCAGCCTGCACCTAGAGGTAGGGCAGGACAGTCATCATCGAACTAAGCCAATTAGCACCAGCTCCGTGCTAATTTCGGACCTCAAGGAGGACTTCGCTGGGACACCGAAGCCATTCGGGAGTATCCTTCCAGACAACTGTTTCACCTAGGAGGACAGTTGGGTTTTGCTGCAGAACTATATATATCTTGTTTCACCAGTTATAGGTTTTTTTTATATAACATATTTTTATGTATATATATTAATTAATATAACTCCCCTTGGTGTAAGGTATCGGTAAGTTTGAGCTCAAATTCTACCCAGAGATTATCTTCCATTGTTTTTTTGTATTAACCATTTATTTCATTATTAACTTTAATTATTTCATTATTTGTTTACTTAACTAATTTTTTTTTATATTTCATCTTGTGTTATTAACTCCGGTTATTATCCCTTCAGGATAATAGACCGTTTCAATTGTTTAACTTGGCTTGTTCCCATTTATATATATATTATTTTGTTTGTATGTGAATTTAGAGTTGTTTAACAATATTGTTGGTCATATTGTAGGTAAGTTTGATATATTTACTTGGCTATACGTTCTTCCAACGTTAGCATTATTTTGTTTAAGGTTGTTTTAACCTAGATGTAGGTTGTACACTCTATATCAGAGTTATTCTGTGTAGTTTTCAACTTTTTATTATAGTTGTTTTCAACATTTCTTTTTTTAAAATATTATATTGTGAAATTTTCATATACTTTTTGGTAACTTAGAGATTGTCAGAATCTAAGAAGTTATATTTAATAAACTTGAATTTGTTTTGCATATAATTTTTTTTATTAATATTTCCTTACCTTTTTACATTTACAGCATTTTTGTTTATTACATCAACTTTAATCAATATTAGCAGTATACGATACCTGGAAGAGTGACCGTTACTCTTTTTAGAGTAGTATCCCTCTTCTGGCGCCCTCAATTTGTTTTCTTTGTTAATTTTCATTATATCTATTCATTTTTCTTATCTTTTTTTCTATCTATCATACATATTTTCCTGATTTACTGTCTTTAAAAGGCATGCAAATTGGCCGTATCCATCCTTGAGTTTCTAGTGGTCATTCTCTTGCCTACATTGCTAGCCTAGCCACATTCCGTTCAATATTTTTTTTTCATACTTCTTTACTTAATTGTTATCTATTTTATCCCATATATATAGACCACTCTTCTTATACCTCTCTCCTCCTACACACCCCAGTATTTTGCTACATTGGCGCCCAACGTGGGGCCTTTTCCAAGTTTTGGTTTTAAGACAGTAGCTTTTAGCTGATTTTTTTTCTTACTTGAGTTTTTGTATTTTTGCTTTTTCTTTTTTTTACTCATTATTGCTGATTTATTCTATCTTTAAATTTTTATTAATACTAAACAGGTATACTTATACTGCTGTATTGATTTATTAGTTTTATTTATTAGATTTATTAGTTATTAATATTTTAAGACCTCAGTGATAGGTTATAGTAGTACAGCTTACATTCTAGGTTGAATTTTGTATTTTTATTGAGAACTTTTATTTACTTACTTACCTACACATACTTATATCGTATATTATATAAACTTTTATTCCTACAGCCAACAGTATTATACTTATAGGTACTATTAATTGTTGCATATATATTAATATTTGGTTTAGAATAGTTATAATTTACATATAACTAGAAATTATTTTGAGTATTTTAGTAAGATAACTAAGGTATTTATTCGATTATATATATATTATTTTTGCTGGCTATTTTGATCTTGGTGGTGTGTTGCTAATAACTTGGCCACATTTTTTTTCACAAATCAGTCCCGAAATTAACTACTAATCATGAAACGTTGAATCCGCCTGTTTTAAGTGATCACAGATGGTCAACTACCAATTCTTCTTTACCCAGTAGCATTAAACACAATTCTAATGATTACAGTAGTGAAATAGTTCCATTATCAGTATCAACTTTTAGGTTTGTTGATGATGATGATATGTCTATGGTTGTACCATATAATATTTATAACCAATCAAATACTTTAGATTTGCGATTCTTTGTTGGCGATAGAGTTTTAAAGAGAAACTTTGTAAAATCAAGTAAAGGTGATGCTATTTCGGCAAAATTTTGCCAGAAATACATTCCGTGTACGGTTGTAAGGGTAATATCTCCTTTGGTATATGAATTAAGGGACAATTCGTCCAACAAACGAATTGGTCAATTTCATGTAAAGGATTTACTGCCTGATAACACCATCGACGAGGTTAGTTCTTCATCCTCAGGAGAAGACTAACTTAACACTTTCGTTTAAGCTAATCTCTTTCTCTGTTTGTCTTTAGCTTATTTTGATTATATTTTGCATTTTAGTCTAAGATTTTCAAAATCACCAGATAACGTAGGTACACCGCTATTTTTTGTATTTTTTGGCATTGGTTAATGACTTCTATAACTTATTAGATAATTAGTATGTATGACTTATCCATTTTTTTTTTTGTATTATAAATGATGCACTTCATAATGAATTAACATTCTTAAGTACTAATCTTCCCAGGAGAATTACTCCTTTTAACCTCATATGATACGAGGGTTGTTTAGTATATATTTACATATTTAGATTTATACTTATAGTTAATCCTATTACTGATAAGGAACTATGGAACTATGTTGTTACACTACTGGATCATATATTGTGTGTTATATCTTTGATATTTGATTCCTTAGTATTTGTTTTGATATATTTGTTCAATATTTGCCAATTTGGAAAGATGTTGTGATTTTTTTTTATCTTTGGTCTGCTTTATTCTCACTTGTCACGAAAATCTTAAATACTCTACAATAATTTATGTCCTGATTCCATATACAGGATGGTTCTGGAATTAGTTTGGAATTTTGAAGTAGGTAAGGATGGCCGGCGTCCTTCTTATTTCTTCTTATTTATTCTTCTGAATTTTCTGTCAATGAATCTGTCAATACTCAGCTTTAGTGAATACGTGGGTTCGAGATTGTTGCTCAGCAACTGATCACTGCTGCTCAATTAGGTTCGTACTATATGTGTTTATTGCAGAGTAGGCAGATGTTTATGCCTCATAATATTTCTGGTCAGGAAATGCTCGCGACATGTCCTAACCATTCTTGTGTGATTGTCCAAATATTCCAGTTACCTTTTCACAACTTGATAGGGAAGTTTAATTAGTTCATATTAGTTATCTTACTTCAGGTTATGTTTTTTTCTTTAACTATCCCTACACATGTCAAGTTAGTCATTTTCATTATTTAAGAGTTTAGACAAATGAGTTGTCCTCTTAGTGTAATCCCACTTCTTTCCTTAGGCATAAATTGCTGTTTAGATTTAGGACTATTCCCGGATAATTCCATGCTGCGAGAACTTGTTATAAATCTACAGTTTTGTTCAAAATTGGTTGCTTGTTCTCGACCTTTCGTTAGTAATGGTATTATAGGAAAAGTCCACCACTTATATTTTCTTAGGATTTCTATTGGAATTTTATCGGTGTCTGGTTATTCTCATACATCTGTTGTAGCCACATGCTATAGTTAGCGAATACCAGCACACTCAAAATTTATTTAGCCTCTAAATTCCTTTAGTCCATTTTAGACTTTAGGTATTTATCTTTATCTTTGGTTTAGTTCAGTTACATATTACATTACTTAGTCTGAATAAGTGTGACAATGAAATTCACACTTTAGGAAATTTTGCTTTATTGTAATTACTTAGTTGGTATTGGCTCATATTACCGGATGAGGGTAAGAGCTAATTTAGTTATCAGCATTAGTGAGAATTGGCCCTTTCCTGATCGTTCTTCTTTGGATATGCTCTATTTATAAATCTGGTGTCCATCGATAGTCCGATTTTGGATTCAGTGTCTGATTCCTCACTTATTTGGTTTATTTGGTTATGTAGGTTTGTATTACCGGATGTGGGTGTACGTAGACCTCATTTAGTTTTGAGATTTAGTATTGGTGTGAATGGGTCCATAAATCTTCCTGGTCGTTCTTCATTGGATATGCTTTTATGAATCTGGTGTCCATTGATAGTCTGACTTTGGATTAAGCGTCCTATTTCACATTTATGTTGGTTATTACGTCTTTGATATACTTTGGTATATTTACGATTTAGATTACTATTTGTGTTATTTGGTTTGGTGAGAATTGCTCCATAAATCTTCCTGATTGTTCTTCTCTGGATATATTACTATGAATCTGGTGTCCATTGTTAGTTCAATTTTGGATTAAGTGTTCAGTTCTTAACCTATTTAGTTGATTTCTTTGATCTTAGTTTAGTATATCTCCGGGTGAGATATTGGTTGAATTGGCTCATACATTTGCCTGGTTGTTCGTCCTTGGATATACTTAGTCTTATAGATCTGATGTCCATGGATAGTTCAATTTTGGATTTAGTGCCCAATTCGACATTTATTTGTCAGCAAGAATTTAGTTGGTATATTTAGTTAATATTTGGCTTTTAAGCATATTGTCGATTGAAATTTTGATTTTTACTTTGAGTCATCTGAGTTTGTGGTGTCTGGCGCCATGACCATTCTTTTTTTCCCGTGATCTTTAGTTCGTGGTTATTTTTTTTGTGTAAACTTGCAGATCAACGTGGAATGTTAGGCCAGTACACTTAGTTATTGATACTTTAATTTTATGAAAAAAAATTTTGATTAAAATTTTTTTTTTCCCGAGTAGTAGGGGAATGTAACAGTCGTTATTTTTATTACAATTTGTATTTAAATAATAAACAATTTATATGAAAATAATTTCAGAGATGTAGTATGGGTTGCCTAACTTTAAGTGTTCATTTGCCCATTAAGTGTGTATTGTTAATAATTTAAGTTGTCACTCTGTTCTAATTTGGTACCATTGCGAACCAAAAGAGATGACAGGAGATTAATGGGAGGTGGAAAAATGGCTCTTCTTGGTTAATTAACTGTGAATTAAAAATGACTTTTGATCTATAGTTTGAAGTGGTACAAGTGGCAGTTAGCGAAAGAAAATCCAATTAATGCATAGAATTTCCTTCACTTCAAGAAGTTAAATATTCTAAGTATACCATAACGATTTAATTGACGGTGTTTTCGCAAACTCGGGAGGTGAAGTGAGATTTCTAGCACGGAATTGATTAGCTATCTGCCACCTACCATGGAATTATAAATTTCCCTCAGAACATCCGAGGGAGAGTACCACTTCAACTCTATTAGAATCAGGGTCATTGGGACAAGCCGGGGTATTGTCTACTCCACCCTCATTTTTTTTCTCCAGCCTGCACCTAGAGGTAGGGCAGGACAGTCATCATCGAACTAAGCCAATTAGCACCAGCTCCGTGCTAATTTCGGACCTCAAGGAGGACTTCGCTGGGACACCGAAGCCATTCGGGAGTATCCTTCCAGACAACTGTTTCACCTAGGAGGACAGTTGGGTTTTGCTGCAGAACTATATATATCTTGTTTCACCAGTTATAGGTTTTTTTTATATAACATATTTTTATGTATATATATTAATTAATATAACTCCCCTTGGTGTAAGGTATCGGTAAGTTTGAGCTCAAATTCTACCCAGAGATTATCTTCCATTGTTTTTTTGTATTAACCATTTATTTCATTATTAACTTTAATTATTTCATTATTTGTTTACTTAACTAATTTTTTTTTATATTTCATCTTGTGTTATTAACTCCGGTTATTATCCCTTCAGGATAATAGACCGTTTCAATTGTTTAACTTGGCTTGTTCCCATTTATATATATATTATTTTGTTTGTATGTGAATTTAGAGTTGTTTAACAATATTGTTGGTCATATTGTAGGTAAGTTTGATATATTTACTTGGCTATACGTTCTTCCAACGTTAGCATTATTTTGTTTAAGGTTGTTTTAACCTAGATGTAGGTTGTACACTCTATATCAGAGTTATTCTGTGTAGTTTTCAACTTTTTATTATAGTTGTTTTCAACATTTCTTTTTTTAAAATATTATATTGTGAAATTTTCATATACTTTTTGGTAACTTAGAGATTGTCAGAATCTAAGAAGTTATATTTAATAAACTTGAATTTGTTTTGCATATAATTTTTTTTATTAATATTTCCTTACCTTTTTACATTTACAGCATTTTTGTTTATTACATCAACTTTAATCAATATTAGCAGTATACGATACCTGGAAGAGTGACCGTTACTCTTTTTAGAGTAGTATCCCTCTTCTGGCGCCCTCAATTTGTTTTCTTTGTTAATTTTCATTATATCTATTCATTTTTCTTATCTTTTTTTCTATCTATCATACATATTTTCCTGATTTACTGTCTTTAAAAGGCATGCAAATTGGCCGTATCCATCCTTGAGTTTCTAGTGGTCATTCTCTTGCCTACATTGCTAGCCTAGCCACATTCCGTTCAATATTTTTTTTTCATACTTCTTTACTTAATTGTTATCTATTTTATCCCATATATATAGACCACTCTTCTTATACCTCTCTCCTCCTACACACCCCAGTATTTTGCTACACGGTCGTTTTTAAAATGGGAATTTGGTGAGTCGATCATGAGAGAGGAGAAGTTAGTCATATTTTGGTCATCGAAAGGAAACAGTCGTGTGTCTCAAGATAGGGTGTGGTTCGTGAGTTTGGATACCGGCGTAACGAAAAGAAGTGAATAGTTTGAAGAAGGAGATAACAAGTAGATTAAAAGAGGTCCTTGTATCTACCGTGGGCATTTTATAAAGTATATGTGAAAGTATTCTTACGGCATCAAGTTGACAAAAGGAGGTCCTGGGTCATAAATAAGTAGCGGAGTTTGGAGAAGTGAATCAGGTGTTTTTTGTGTAGTCTGAAGGAGGTTTGCAGAGACGTAAAGAAGGAGCCGAGGTGCCAAAGAGGGGAGATCACATCTTTGAGGAGACTGGACTTTTCTGGGTATGTTCCAACATACAACTCAAGAAGAAAATAAACTGTAAGTGTTTGTACAATTGAATTTTATATCTGTGAAGGATCGTTTCGACATCATGGTCATTAGCATTCAAATTTAAGAACTGAGGTTTTGTTAGGCTAATCAAAAGTTTAAAGTTTTGTGGTTTCTTTTTTCAAGTAAAGAAAATTTTAAGTAAAATTGGTTTTTCACGTAATATAAATGTATGTAGCTTTATAATCTTATTATCATAATAATTTGATTTATTTTCTTGTATGCTGATTGATAAGATAACGACAGAATTTAATAATTGTTTTATTCGTTCATATAAAATAAAGAAACGTAAATCTTCGTAATATAATATATTTGTATTATTATCCTTTTCTTCTCTATCCCGATAAAAGACAACTAGAAAATCTTTTGAATCCATCGAACACAGGTAATATAAAGATTATTTTACTTTTGATAACAGATAAGTTATAATTTTTTTATTGGCTCAATAAACTAAGTTTGAACTCAAAATAAACAATCATAACAATATATATATATATATATATATATATATATATATATATATATATATATATATATATATATATATATATATATATATATATATTGATCTATAGTATCAGCAATAGGTCTGTAGGAAATAAAACTCTATTTGTTCTGTCTCAATATGTCGTCACGATTTTGTGACTTCTTATATTTATATAATATATATATATATATATATATATATATATATATATATATATACATATATATATATACATACTATATAGAAGAATAATATTATACAAATTCATATAATTGTATAACCCTTACTAAGACTCCACTCAGGTTCCGAGAGAGTAACTATCTGCAATCTTTAGCATTATTTGTTTCGTGATATAATTCTCATGTGACCATTTTTTTCTTCTTCACATGCCGTTTCCGTTTCGAAGTTTGGGTATCATCGTTGCTATTTAGATCTTGGATACAGCTGCACGGAACAGTTGAAAAATTACTCTCTTAACCCTCTATTGCATGAATTTATTTTTTGACAAAATAAAATAAAATTGTATTAAATTACTCTTAATAGATGTATGCAGAATTCCCCGATTTAATTTTTTTAAGTGATCCGGTTGTAAAAAAACAGTCCATTTGGGAACATTATGTATAAAAACTTTTATTAGTAAATGCACCTTACATTTCTCGCAATGGACCGACAATGGACCCTTGATTTTTGTTTACAGTTTATCATCTTACATCTTTACCTCTTTACAGTCCGGTTCGGCCAGTGTGAAAACTGATCTATTTGTACATATATAGTGGGTCTAAGTTGGTTGTTCGGGTATAGAACGTTTAGGCAGACCTACTTTCTTTTGTAAAACACCACTGTTAGTTAGTTGTTCAGCTAGAATTGGCTTAAAATTCAGCAGTGGTATAATCTCTTCGGTTTTTTTAATTTGTTTTTTGATTCGCCTATCTAATAGCCAAGAATTGACCTCTGCTACATCCAGCATATGAGAGAAAATACGGTGGTACCATTTTTTGATTTTGATTTTGATTGGATATAATCCCAATAAGGAATCTTGCAGATCCAATCTGCATTTTATTTCCTAGTTCTTTCGGTGCGAAAGAATTTTTCCACATTGACTTTTGATTGGATTCCACAATAATCTGACAGTAAAGACATAATTTTGTTGTCACACCACTGGACTGTATCTATGGCAGTATTCTTTGACCCTATTTTTTATTGAGAAATCAACTTTAGCCTTAAGGTATTTTTTTGGAATTTGGAAAGATACTATTCCAGATGAGATCCAAGAGCACCCAATGCATCGAGAAAAGCCACTGTTTGATGTGATTTTTATGCTGCCGGCATCACCGGTCCATATTTCTTTGAGAATTACATTAGCCAGGTCATCATGGTCAACAGAGAGTGCTATAGGTTGAGGATTACCAACTTCTTTATCCTGAATAGGATTATATTGAATACCACCGAGATGTGGTTTCAACAAAATAGCGTTATTTTCACAGCTCATATCACACTGTATGAACAAGTAATGGAAATAAAATACCTTGGAATTACACTGTCCAGCTATAGAGACCTGAACAAAAAAGTGAGAGATCAAGTACAAAAAGCAAATAGACTGGCAGGATGCCTTAATAACACTATATGGCGAAACATAGACATTAACACTGAGGTGATGTCAAGAATTATTTACAAAGCCAGTGTAAGACTAATAATGAGATATGCCTCAGAAACAAAAGCTACACAACCACAAGACAAAGGTCACCAATCGGCAGCAGAAGTATCGGACGACCGCGAAAAAGAAGAAGTGACAATCTTCCATAGAGGTATTAATCTGCCAATGAACAAGCAGAATTGCGTATAAAAAGAAAGTAGAAGAAGAAGATGTCACACTGGACATTCTACACGAACAATTTGAGAGCATACTCATCTCACGTAGAGTGTAAACTGACTACCAAGCTTATGCAATTTGACCCTAAACTCTTTCTTATGGAGTTTTCTTAAGTCGCAGATCTACGCGAATAAAGCACAGACACATAATCATATATATTACCTAGGACTTTGGGTACATATTGTGTAATTAGGAGCCTAGATTGCCTTTAACGCCCTCGCAAAATTCAAATTCACTGGTTGTTTGATCGTAGGCAAATTCTATGTTCATCCGAAAATAAGGCATTTGCCAATCTTTGATTCTCCAGTTATCATGTTTCAAAACCTATGGTGCTTTATTTTAGGTTGTCTTGATAGTTCGGTGCCCTTTGTCTTCTATAGAATAACATACTAACACTAACAAACAGAGTTTGGAGCACTGTGTGACGTACTGTTGGATTTCGTCCAGATAAAAGGACGTTACCTGTCCACGACTTCTCCTTGGCTCCACAAATCTTGCATATGTTGTTTTAACAACCTGTTGAGTTACCCCGCTATTGTACAATTGTAATTATTAAAAAAGAAAATTGTATGAACTCACTACCAATTTTACGTCGGAATATTCAAATCAGTATTAAAGAGAGAACTGTTATCTGCTTTTTGTAAACTAAATGGTTTTGTTAGTTTTCTTCTTTCGCATATAACTGGAGATACATTGAAAAACAGTCTCAACTCTACATAAAAAGAAGAAGAATAAGAAGAAGCATATCAATATTAAAGGCGTTGCTTTATTGTATTAACAATACACGATAATTCCATGTAAGTTTAAATGTGTGTATTTATTATTGTCTGGAAATAGTTAAAATCTTAACCGTACTACTTTGTATTGCACAGACTACTCTAATTAGAACTTTTCTTGATTATTCTTGATTTTTAAAATTATTGCAAAGTACAGTTAAATATTTCAAGGTCAAAATTTATTTGGAAAATTATAAATTCACTCCAACTACCTAACAATCCACGTTTACTCGATATTGAAATGTTAAAAATCAGCTGACCACTATGGCGAGTGGATGTGGTTAATTTTAATAAGTCTGGAATGTCACTATAGTGGTCTTCCAAAGATTAGTCAATTTAAAAATGTACATATTTAAACTGTAGCCCATGTGAGTTCTGAATATTTTTATAAAAATTGTTTTATTTTTTCATTTTTAAAGATCGTGCATATTTTCTCAATGTACTTTCGTAGGTAGTTATTTTTTGCTTTTACGTGACCGAGAAAAAACTTCAAAAATGTCATTTGGCTGAAAATGGCATCCCGCTTCGCCTCCAAACTCGTAATTAATGCAATTAAGAACAGATGATAGAGACATATCCTACCACATTGTGCGGATTCAATTTTTTTCTCAAGTCGGTGGTTTCCAAAGCGAACACGTGAGACTTTTCAGGACAATGTCGAAACGCGAAGAAATTTCAAGCTCGCTCCTACCTGACCCATAAATTACACCTTTTTATCGCACCGAATTGTTTTAATGTCGATTTGTTTGAGAATTTGTTTATATAGTCGAGTCACTGCCGGTTAGATTAGTTCAAAAGATGCCGTCAATGAAAGTGATGGCGCAGCAATATTTGTATTATTGGAATTTAAAATTTACTAATTCTACAAAACTAATACTATATAAAATACCACATTTAAACACCTTTAAAACATAATTCACTTATATACCAGCTAGGAGACAATTATCGCAGATTTTTAAATCATTTGTTTCCTCCATTACAACCCCCCCCTCCAAAGATCTTCTTGTATGTTATTTAATCACTTGGGAAGTTTAAGGAAGTCTACTACATACATGGTTGTGTTTGAAGAATTGTGCGAGAAGAAAAATTATATACAAAAAATTGTAGATTATAAAAGAAACAGTGGCATACAAAAAATTGTAGATTATAAAAGAAACAGTGGCTATTCACGAGAAAAAATTGGTCCTGAAATTTAGTAAATAAAAACATTAAAAAGTCTTAGAACAAAGAGCAACTTAGGCAAATATATTAAAAACAACAAGAGCCAAAATAAAAAGCCCAATAACTTACATGGGTCAAACAGGTAGAACTTTTAACAAATAAACAAAAAAGGGTTTTCAATAGTAGAAAAATAGATTCTACATACGCACTTCACTTTCTAGATCATAATAATTTAATGACGAATTTCAAATTCTCCACATCCAAAATAAAGTCCTTATCTTCATTAGACTCTATGAAAATTAACAAATTAAAAAATACAGAAATAATTCTGAATGACCAACTTGAGACAAACAGTTCTCCCCTCCTCAACCTATTCAGTTAAAGACACCAAAAATAGATTAGTTGAGAAAGGCACTCTTCCGAAACCGCTGTAGTGATAACATATTATAATAAAGTGTGTGGAAGTTTTGAGAACAAAGTTTTCAGTGTTTTATTGGTATATAAAATGAATTTCCGCCAAGTAACCGTCGAATTTGGCATATTATAGTCTCGAAGCACCAAGGAAGACCCAAAAAAAATGTTTTTTGAACTAATTTACTTATTATATACTTTGGAATTTTTCATTACCACGTTTAACGTAATTTTAAACTCACAAACACAAATATGGAAGGCCCTTCAGACCTTCTATATACCGCAACTGCGGACTAGGCCCTTAAGGCAGATCAAGTGAACTGATCTACTCGCGAAATCCGAGCACTGAGGTCATGTACGGCATACATGGGCTTGGTGGCCGGACCCCACTCGGATGCTCAGCCGGCGTGGAGAACAAAATTTATTTTGCCAAATCGGCGGCTGAGTGGCCGGGCACACACTCTTTTCCGGACATAGAGTCGTCAGCTCAGGCTGGCGGCTCTATGGTCGGAACACACGCTCTTTTTCTTTTTTTCGAGACTCAAGTCCCGACGTAAAGTTAGAGTAACTTCTATAGAGTCAGTAAAGTAAATAGGGAGAAAAGCCTACATGTGGCTACCCCTACAGTTAGGTGGCATAACCACAGTCAGTAAAAACAAAGGGTGTACCATTACCCAGGGCACCTTAAGTAACGCTCAGATCATAAGCCTCCTCACGTAAGTCACACGATGAGGAGGGGTGGAGGAAAAGCCTGGGGGTCAGATAGGTACCACTTCGATTAGCGAAGTGTGACCGGTTTGATCTTCGGACATGTGGATTCCACTCTTACAATGGTATACACATGTTCCTAAGGGCAGGGTTGATCACTGCGTGTGTGTGTGTGAACGGTCGAATTCATCGCTTATTAAAAAATCTGTTAACAGATAAATTCTAAATTTCATAAAACTACTTATTTAAAAAAATGAAATGTATGGAGACGATATTATCAGACTGACTAAGTTTGAAAAAAGTATATGAAGATAGAAATGCAAAATCATCGATCTAATATAGCTCCTCTACACTAGGTCGTGCGGAATAGGTTGATTGAACTATAGGTTAGATTAGCGGGCGAAGCAAGGTGTATTCGGAGGTGTATGAAGATTAGTTTTTATTATATTGGAAAAATGTTACCAATGCCAGAGATAAGAAAAAAGAGGAAACACCTAGAGAAAATAGAGAAAAATGAAGAGAGGTGAGAAGAAAATAGTGAACAAACAATAAAATACAGCATCGTTTAAATAAAGTTAAAATGGAATAAATTAGATATATTTATATCCAGCTATCAAACATCAAGAAAAAATTAGACAGAATAGGAAATGAAGAGATCATCAAGGCATTTTGCTCAAGAATACAATTGAAAAGAAATAGTTAATGAACATATGAGACGACTGGAAGAAAATTGGATATTATAAAGTTTGGAAGTGGATATAAAAATCGATGGAAAAGACGAAGACTAAGTTCATCTTCTTCTTATGGTGCCTATCCGTTACGGATGTTGGACACTAACATGGCTATTCTCACTTTGTTGACTGCTGCCCTCAAAAGTCCGGTAGTGGTTAAGTTAAACCATTTTCGCAGGTTATGCAGCCAGGATATTCTCCTTCGACCTGGACCTCTTTTCCAATGCACTTTACCTTAAAGTATGGTCCGAAGTAGGTCATAATGTTGTTCAATGCGCATTATATGGCCCAGGTATTCTAAGTTCATAGATTAACATAAACGCTTTAGATATTTTTAGATGGGATTAAACTAAAAATCATTGTAATAAAAATTATATTTTTTATTTTCTGCATGAAACATCAAAATAAAATAAAGAGGAAATTTTTATTACAACGAATTATAGTTTAATACCATCTAAAAATATCTGTATCAAACATATGACAAGAAAATAGTTTAAGAACCATGAATGCTTTAATATACACGGTGTCAAAAAAAGATTGATCATAAAACACCAGAAATTTTAGAGATGAGAATATGTCGATTTTGCCTATCTTACCGACATGCAAATGTTTACCCAAAAAAAGTTACAGAATAAAACCGCTTTTTTATATATTGTTGCACGTTGAATATTGAACGTTGGAGAGGAAGGGGGCCCAATGCATCAACTGAATTGGCACCACGCGGTCCAGATCTTAATCCAATGGATTTTTGTTTTTTTTTTGGAATTTATGAAAACAATTAAGGAATCGAATTTTCGACAGAGACATTTGATTTTTCAAAATATTCGGTATTCATTTTCGAAACGATGTAGATCCTGTATACAGGAAGGGGGTAGTCATTTTGAACACTTTTTTAATTAAAACAATATATTTTCTGTTCTTAATTAAAAGTTAATAATAAACTTAACACTTGTAAAAATTTAATATTGCGTTTAAAAGGTAGTTGTTGTATCTTCTTGATTAAATATTTTAGAAACAAATAATACAAGACAAAAAATTGTAAAATAAGTATTTAAGTCGAATGATTTCCCGTTTTTATTGGAATATTATACTCCAAGAAAGTTTGGGGGAAAAGGTTTGGAGGTACCCTTTAAACATATAGAAAAATCGAGAAACAATATTTTCGTTACTTTGGTTTTATTGGCGTTGGCATGCGAACACGTATTATTAATTTTCACAAAAAAAATTTTTTGGAGCAATATTAAAAAATTCTGTTTAATTTTGTAACCTCACTAATCTAGGAGCTAGAGTGATTAAGTATGCACTTTTATGTCCTCTCGGTACCTTGACATTTTTTATGCTTTTTGGTGCATAGATTCGATAAGTATTCGACGGGGGATTATCTTTCGAAACCTCTCATTTTATAGGTAATTGATTCAGCTTAAAAAATCTGTGCAAAATTACTTTATCTTTTTTAATAAAAAAGTTTTAACTATTAAATATTAAAAATTTTACTAAAAAGTTACGAAATAATTTAATTATAAGAGATTTAACAGAATTAAGCCAAACACTTTGAACATCTGGCTAATGGTAGTTATAAGATCAACTCAAAACGAACATTTTAAGTTATAGTGGAAGTTTTTACGTTAATTTTTGACCAAGATAATATGTAACTTTTAATACCGCGCTCTGAGGCGCGCGGTCAGCAGATCGCGAATGCTGAAGCGAGTAAACCGCTCGCCTAAAATTGTTATAAACAAATTATTTTACCACTTTTTTAACGAAAATTTAAACTATAAACTGCTATAACTTATTTATTTATAATGATAAAGTAATATGCATCTCTGAATCTACATGTATTTTAGATGTGTGTTCGTTTTTATTCGCTGAGAGCAGACCGTGCGCCTCTAAGCACGTTATTAAAAGTTCTATATCTTGGTCAAAGATTAACATAGAACATTTACCAAAGCTTTAAACGTTTGTTTTGAGTTGTTCTATAACGTCCATTATCCGGATTTTCTAAGTTTAAAGCTTAGTTTTGTTTAAATCTATTATAAACAAATTAATTCGCAACTTTTTAGTAAAATGTTTAATGTTTAATTGTTATAGCTTTTTTATTAACAAAGACAAAGTTTTTTTTAAAGTACTTTTAAAATAAGAGGATTTTGAAAAGTAATTGCACTTATGAAAGCTGATTTATACTTAGCCCCATCGAATGCCTATTTTGCAATTGTTTTTAAGAATATTTGTTATAATTGCGATACTAGCAGACGTATCAAAGTTTACTAAATACCATTTAGTTTATTTTTTCAATAGAAACAATTTTCATTTTAGTACAATTAAATATAGGGTTTAGAATAGAAGTTACCAAGTCCACTTTATCTAAATTTCACCTACAAAGGTTTAAAGGTAAAGCTTCCTACCAAAATTACCCGTTAATATTTTTAAAAGTATTTATTCAATTTAAGAAGGCAAATGAGTAACTTAGACATTTACATTGCTTTTATTGGCCAAATTTGATGTAATAATCCCAAAAAATGCAAAAAAGTGGACTTAGTTCAAATATATTCTGAAGAATTTTAGGAAAATAATGAACCAACTACAAATGTTGTTAATACACTTTATTCTTAAATCTACTTAGAAATCATATTAGAGATATTAAAACAAAATATCACTTCTTAGGTGAAAGGAAAAGTTAATTGACATAAAAAAAAACGAATAATCGCAATCGGTATCATTTCCCTCAGTCGTTTCATTATACTGGGTTTGACGAGTTGGCTGATTCCCTGGAAAGTTTCTGAAGTATCCATAATGAATAGGGGGTATGTAAGGTAGCAGAGACAACATGTTCTCCTTTTTTTTGAAATGCATTTGTCTTCTGGTTGGGTAAAGCTGTTCCTGCTGTAAATACAGTCAACAAGGTTTGCAATTCCAACGTTCTTCCAGGCCGTGTTTTACTTGTCTTTTTCACGTTCAGAAACTCGAAATTTCACCAAAAAAAATTCATTTATTTGTATTTGGAAAGTTGCTCCTTTTTTAAACCTTAAACACCGTATCTTAAATCAATTGATTTGCCTACCTTCAGTGTTTTTTTTTCCTATTTGTGATTGAATCTTCAAGGGATTTTGTGCCCAAAAACTCTTCTCGTTGTAGTTTTACAACTTTAAACTGAGGCTTCTTCACTTTTGCAGTTTTAATGATGTTGTACCAGTCATCAGTATAATTAAAATTTCTCTTACAGTTTAGGAGATACAATCATTTAAGAAATTAAATTTTATCTGAAGGGTTTTCGCCCTGATACCCTCGAAAAATCGAATATATGCACCAAAAAACATTAAAAAGTCCATACTCCAACCCCCCTACCCCTGACTCCTAGGCTATATTACCCCATAAAGTTTTCTGGGTGCACTTTCGCATAGGTATAGGTATCTTAGGCCGAATCGCTTAGTTTGATCACTAAAAATTGTGATATAATTTATGACATCTTTTTGTGACACCCTGTATAAAAAAATAAGATGTAATATATAATAAATGCTGATGATAGGAGAAGAAAAGTATATTTGAGTAATTAATATTGTTCAAAAAATAACTAAAATCAGCAATTTTGATTAATTGGCAATATTATACATTTAATCATATTTAAATTAAGCAATTTATAATGTCCGTTCACAATTTAACATTTAATTTAAATTTTCACCTAATCTTTAATTAAAAAAAACCATATTCCCACAATTAATTTCTGAAACTCCGGAAGACCGGCCACTGTGTTTTAAATGCCTTGTTACAACTTCTAACATACATTTACATATTAAATTTTAAAATCCAAGTTTGATACGTTTTTAGAGGTGTAGTAAATTGACAAAATATCAGTGGTGTACCAACTCATTTATAGGATCATATAAAAAAAATCCATTTTTTGTGCTAGTATATTTTTCAGTAGCATTTTAAGTTTGAATAGAATAAGCTTTTTTGAAAATCATATCATTTATATCTATTATTTTAAGCTAATAGAATTTTTAATGTATTTAATCACTCTTTACTGAAAGAAAAGGTATGGATATGTTCGTTTTATACTTTGCAACCACCAAAATGTGACACCATGATTCCTCCTTAAGGAAAAAAATTATAATAAGTAAAATTATTATGTTCGAATCCATTTAATGTCGGAAATAACGAGCAATCATTCAATGTATCTAAATATTAATCTAAATTCTGGTTTTCTATGATTCTATGAAGGAGATAATATGTTTGCAATATTATTACAAACCAAGTAGCGCCCTCTTTTAAATTACCTAATGTACAGAATGCATATACATATATATATATATATATATATATATATATATATATATATATATATATATATATATATATATATATATATATATATATATATATATATATATATATATATATATATAATATAAATATATGTAATATATATATATATATATATATATATATATATATATATATATATATATATATATATATATATATATATAATAAAGAATCGAAATTTTAGGTTTATACTACAAAAATAATAATTGTGCAAGAGCTGCTGCTAGAATTTTTAATGAAACACACCACAATAGACATGTAACTCATAAGTATGTGATTAAACTGATCCAGAAATTTAGAGCAACAGAGTCAGTTTGCAATATGAAACATAACCGACAGGGACTCCAGGGACTCCAGTAACGAAGCAATCCAAGTAGACATTTTAGAGAAAGTTAACTTAGAGGTTTAGCAATCACAGTCATTGTCAACAATAAGCAGAGCGATGGTTGTTTCACCTACTACAGCCTTCCGAATCCTGCATAATTTTAAGTTTCATAATGCATCATTAACAATCCGCACTTGTTAAGCAATATTTGCTTTTCGGATTTTCATGAAATGACTTCGTCTTCTTCTTAGGGTGTCTGTCCGTTGGGAACGTTGGCGATCATTCTGGCTATGATGACTTTGTTGGTTGCTATACGAAATATCTGTGTTGAGGTCTTTCTATACCATGATCTTAGGTTAGCAAGCCAGAATATTCTTCTTCGTCCTGTGGCTCTTTTTCCTTCAATTTTACCTTGCAAAATGCATTGAAGTATCAGACTTTGTCTGTCCATGGTATCTTCAGGATCTTTCTGTATAACCATGACTTGGTGAAGAGACATAATTGCCGATACTGGACCGAGAGTGATCCACATATTGTACGTGAACGTCACACTTAGTATCCTCAAAGGTTAAACGTATGGTGTGATATCCTAGTATCACATTATCGGACACTTCTTTATTACTGAAAGCTTAAATGGTGCATCATATCTTGAGTTACTTACTCTTACTCTGAAGATTTGGTTGTATTTCTACATGTCGAAGGTCCTCCACGCTTCGCTTTACCATTGCGACAATTTTTAAAAGAAATTTTCCCGCTCGTTGGATAGGCTAAAGAGGACAGATTATGAAATGGCCACCTAGGTCATCGGATTTAACAACCCTAGACTTTTTCTTATGGGGGTATTTAAAAACAAAAATTTATGTTACTTAACCAGAATCTCTGGATGATTTATGACATAGAATAGAGGATAAATGTCGACAATTAAATGTAGACGTGTTAAGCAATGTCAGAGATACATTTTAAAATAGATTGTACTATATATTTTTTTTTTCAATCCAATTTTCTTGCTTTTGTGTTTATTTTTCTCATAAATTAATCACTTAAAGCATCATGTGTTATACATTTTTGAAATCAGCACAAAATGGAAAATCTAAATATAAAATAAAAAAGAGGGAAGTAATTTTAAAAAAATTAAGGGATGATATCGGGGGTGAAAGGATGCCTTTCCCAGCAAGCTTCAATATGACATATTGTCTCCCCCTGCGCTTTTTCTAAAAATTATTCTGAATATTATAAATAAGATGGATACTTTTATCTCAAACTAGATATATATATATATATATATATATATATACATATATATATATATATATATATATATAATATATATGTTTATGTATATATATATACATATATACGCATTATTTTTTCTCTAAAAGTCTTTCTTCGTTTACAATACATGTTTTTATTGAGACTTATATAGTAGTGCCAGACCAAATGCGGACATGGCGAGAGAAAGACAAAATTTCTAAACAAATATTCCACATCGCAAAGTTTAAATTAATGTTTAATGGTAAGCCCTAAACCCGAGCTTTATTAATTGGAGAGCAGAAAGTATTTTTTATGGTAATATATTTGTCTTTTCAGGCTAATCAAATTTTACGCATAAGATCCCCGGCCAGATTGCAGACTTTGCACTTCCACATAAAAAATTAATTACTAGATAGAGAAAAGATATCTTATTAAAACTTCTACGTTTTTATATAAACCCAGATGCCAAACCACTACCACTTTGATTGATTCAACAGAGGCTGAGCTGGTTACGCCTCTGAGTACAAAAAATTGAAGAACCGTGCCTTATAGAAAATTACAGTGTGTCGAATCTGTGACATACACCAGCGCATCTGAAGCTCTCCTGTGACAGGTCTCATTGTAATCAAGCATACCAATCTTTAATTACTACACTATGACCTGGACTACCTGTTGCGAAGGCCGGACGTTATTATTAGGTTTTTGTTGTTGTTTTCCTTCTTTACACACACAGAAAAAGTGCGTATATATATATATATATATATATATATATATATATATATATATATATACATATATATATACATATATATATATATATATATATATATATACATATATATATATATATATATATATATATATATATATATATATATATATATATATATATATATTGTACCGTTGTATGTAGAAAGTGTTATTTTTATAGTGCCTATAAAAACATTCTGTGCAAACTTAGTATTAACTACAAAGTCTGCATTTACTTTTATTCTGTTCATTAGGCTAGACGTAATTATGTGCAAAATATATTGTTCAGAAAAGTTTTTTATAGTTGGATTTCCAGGGGGAGTTGCCTCAAAACACAACGTTTTGGCACTCTTTATATTTCTGTTTAATTAACATCGATTATTTCAATTTGTTGTTAATTATTTCTTGATTTTTTATTACTTCTTCATCTTGGTTAATTGTCGAAGCCTCTCTTTGTCCTAAATTATGAAGAACTCTAAAGTTTTTTTTTTAAATATTTTCGTTGACTATTTGTCTGTTCATCCATGTGGTATCTATTGAGAGAAAAGTCTTGAAGTCTTTGGTAAATAAGCTTCCCTTGGACCAAGGAACAACACTATTGAATTTGGAGTTAATCGCACAAAGGTCATTAAAGTTAACTTCTTTTTCTTCTCATTACAGAGGTTGGCAATCATAATGGCTATGTTTTATTTTTGCAATTGCTGCTATAAACAAAATTACCGATAACCCCAAATTTTAAACTCTATTGCTTACTTCGATATTCCATTGTATTGGTTTACTTTTTTTTGTCCCTGTATTGCCTTTTTTATTTGTCTTTAAGTGTTCGTGGTGATTTTATTGGTTGTTTGGGCGTTGGATAAATCTTTGTCTTGATTTTTGTTAAGTATAAAGGCCTGTATTTCTTCTGTACTAACTTGTAACAGAAACCGACATACTGAAGAGCACCCACCTTTATCTCTACACGTATACCAATATGAGATCAGATTTTTAATTCTAATGTTTATATATATTTTCATTTTGTATTATGCTAATATTAAACCCCTTAATATACATATCTCGTCTAACTGTGGCTCCCATGTATATTTAGCATTCAGTTATAAATCCTTCTAAAAACAAGATATCCAGCACTTCTTTTCATTGGTGAAGTATGGGTCATCTATGATCTCAATTATATTGGCATCGATCATGTGCTACATTTTCTTTAATGACCCTTGAAATAATAGAACTGAAAATTTGAATTTTCAGTTCTATTATTTTTTCCTACTCTACTCATCTACCTTAACATTCTCATATTTTTAACACCAATTTGTTTTCAAGTTCATTGGATATAATATAAAAAAGTTAAAGATAAACAAAAAGAATATTCAATTAGAAAGCAGTAGAAGTTTTAGCAATGTTAAGTTTGCAATTTTTCCATAAAAGTGAACTTACTCTAAGGTCGGAAGAATTTTTCTTAGTGTAAATACGCAATATGGGAAGTACGTATAAAAAATGATTTTATTTCTTAATTATCCATGGATAATTCATCAAAGGTAACATTCATTTGGGTTGAAAGTGAATCCATCCATCAAAAGATGACGTATAAAGTAAACTAAGGTTGTAATATCCTATTCAAACAGACACACACATACGAATATATTTTTTATTGGTGTTTTAATTAAAAATGGATAAAAACATGTAGTATGGGTCTTTTTTCATGAGAAGCCAACTGTTTCTGATAATTTTTTGCACCCAAGTAATGCTCCTGAACTAAATTACTTGACAAAAAGCAAAAATAAAATAGGAAATTTACACAATTATATCAAATTTAAGTAATGAGACAGCTTACCCAATCACATATATATCTGCAAAATAAACCCATTAACATTTTATGTTTAATTTTGGTTTTTAAATGGAATATCTTTGTTGAATCGGTTACGAGTCTTATATTTATCGTCGAATATTTATACATTGCATCTTTGAGTCATCAAGTTGAAAGAAGAAGCAAAATATCCACGAATAATAAACTGTAAAGGCTTAACGTTTACTTCCCACGTAAACCCCACGGCCCACAAAGTAGCAGCCGCACAAACAAACATCAGAGGACTCACAGGAAGAACTTGTCTTCAAAATTAAAACTAGATTGTTAAATAGCATTATACTAAAAATATTGACATGCATCTCCCGCATGGGGCACACTTGCACCACCAACAAAAATAAGATGCAATTAGTCCACAACAGATGTCTGAGAGAAGCTTCAAAAGTACCCATCTAATTGCTGAACGCTTCTTGTTTTCCAATTCTACGATTAATAGTATAATATATTTCGCCCAAAGAAGCATATAAGACCAAGGACTTCTTGGTAATGTATATACACTAGATAGTATTGTATTCTACGAAGTTGTAAAATACAATCCACCCAAATGAAATTCAAATCCATCTACCCAAAAACAAAATATAAAAGCCAATAAAAACTGTTTCAGTCTTTAAAAAAAAATAAAACCCTAAGAAAAACCGAATCTGCCACAAAAACTACCACTAACTTAACACATTAAAAAGGACGCTGAGTCACATTAAACGCCGAATTGTTACAGCAGACAATCTTTATATATATGAAAGGTGGTTTTTTGGTGATATTTGAATGATGGGAAAAATAAAAATAGGAAAAATATGAAAAAATTACAAAATTATAAGACAAAAAAGATAGTAAGTTTAGTAAACGTAGTAAAAAATAATAAAAATATAAAATAAGTTTAACTTATTTGCTTATATAGTTTACCTTCTAATATTGAATCCATCGTCTGCCTGTACAAAGAAGCCCTCATCCTAACGAAAAACAATTCTTCGGGCCTTTCTGGTAAGTAGTACACCAGAAGCTCTGTATCAGGTGCGATGGGTTTAACAGCTTCGTAGACTGGTTCCCCTCGGACTTTCGTCGCTACGAAGTTGACTGCTGGATTGAAGGCATTGGCCACCCGTACGAAACGTACCCAGTTGCAATGTCGTATTTTTCGGGAACCTGTGAGTGAGATTTCGTCGTAGCAACCAAATCGATGCCTAATCTGTAACCAAAAAGCAAATGTTTATTATTGATACACAGAACATAATTATGCTGTTATTTATAAGACTGTAATTGGCAATAACACAATTTTGGAATCCAATTTCTACTTTCCAGGCCTGGATATCAGATATATTGAACAAAATAGCAACTTATGGCAACTTTTTAATTTAACTGAAGTCAATATCATTTTTGTATAAAAAGCGGTTCTGAGCATTGATTAAATTGCCCAGTGTGATGATAATTTTATTGCAAGAAACAAAAACACAGCTTCAGAAAGTATATGAGATAATGCTATCAATAATTTGCATAAATTAATTCTTCTGTAAATTTGTTAACTTTCAACCGATTCCTAAATAAAAGATCGTCTATAACAACTCCCATTCTAAATGACTCATCATTGAAAATTTATTCTCTCAATATCTTGAAATGTCTTTATTAGTTCCTTTAGTGTTTCAAAAATGATTTCGTATACAAACATATTCATACTTAGTCTTGCGTGATAAAAAGCAGTATACGCCGATGAAAACTTGTACTAGATAATACATAAAAATAAATCAAGTCTGTTAAAAAATATTACACCAATTAAAGTGACGTTAGATGAAGTTTATTATTTATGTTTCATAATTGATTAGATCATGCATTGGCGAGATTTGAAATTGATCTGAAATAGAAAAGTTGTTTGATTCAGCAACAGAAGAAGTAGTACAAAATAACACCACAAAGTTATTTGGAAATTAATAACTACTGGCATCATACACTACAGGCACTCCTGTAGCCACTATAGGCATTGTGATACTGTAAATATACTTCACACACTATTTACACTGTGGAGAAACTGGAAACCTGTTATTTTATGCATACAAGACAATATAAGTGCCGGCGCGAGTATTGTTCATATTGCATTCTTTAATTAGAGCAGGTCGTTCATGTACAGATAACATCTTCTGTCTTAAACAAATTATAGAAAAGAAAATTGTGACAAATAGAGAGTTACATATGACTTTTGTAGATCTTGAGAAGACATATGACACAGTCCCGCTAAATAAACTATGGGAAGTCCTGGGCGCATCAAACATACATCAAACATTGGTTAGTGCTCTCAAAGATCTATATTATGGTTCAAACTCCCAAATGAAATTCGGAAACCAATTAGCTGAAAAATTTGCAGTTACTAAGGGTCTCAGACAAGGATGTTGTATCTCTCCGACTCTATTTAAGATTTATATCTCTGCAGCTCTGAAACAATGGAAAAGGAAAGTCAAATGAATGGGTATACAATTGAACGATCAGGATTACATATATACTTTACAGTTTGCAGATGATCAGGTGGTGATCTCAAATGACAAAGATGACATGGAATACATGCTTAGAAAACTAATTGAAGAATACCAGAAATGGGAATTAAATATCAATTTAGAAAAGACAAAATACCTCTCAATTGGAGCTGAAGCAGAACAACTCGATATCGATGACAATCAAAAAATAAATCCATGCAACGAATATAAATACCTGGGCGTCACATTCGACCGTAGTGGAAAAGACGAACGAGAAATAGAACATCGAATTGTACAAGCACGAAGAGCTATAGCATGTTTAAACGGAGTTCTATGGAGTAAAGAAATATCAAAGAAAAGAAAATGGAACATCTATGAGACAATGGTTAAAACTAGCCTACTTTATGGAGCTGAGACATGGAGAATAACCGAAAAATATAAGAAAAAGGTCGAAACCACGGAAATGGATGCCATCAGAAGATCGATGAGAATATCAAGAGCCGACAGAATACGGAATGAAGTGATAAAATGGGTATAGAGTGCACTATAGTTGATGATATTGAGGGAAAACAGCTCATATGGTATGGGCATGTGAGCCGAATGGGGGACAAAAGATTGCCTAAAAAAACGATGATGTGGCAACCCCCAGAGAAGAGGAAACGAGGAAGACCACCACAGAGCTGGAACCTGGGAGTTAGGAAAGCGATTAGCGCTCGAAATCTGGACGAAGACCTAATTTAAGACAGAATACAGTGGCGTTTGGGAGTCGGACAACGTCGTAAGACGTTATAAAAAAACCGAATATATATATATATATATATATATATATATATATATATATATATATATATATATATATATATATAACATTAACTATATATATATATATATATATATATATATATATATATATATATATATATATATATATATATATAGTTAATGTTCAAAATTCACTTAAAAATTAAATAATTTTCGGGACTATAAATTTTCAATGCCCTGTATATGATAAATCTGCAAATATAAGAATTGAGCATTAAGAAGTGTTCGAAAAAGACTTTTATGGTGATTTAAGTTATAAGAACAATTTGTATTGATAAACATTAGAAAGTTAGCTAAATAAGCTAACAAGTTTAGAAGCTTACAAGTAATTAGACCCGGACGTTTTAATAATAGGTCCTGGAAATTTGGGGCTTAAATAAACAATTGGGTTTTATCAGAGATAATAGGAGGAGCATAGAGAGTCGATCTAAAATTAAACGAAAAAGTTTTATCATTGTGTTTTTACCATCCAGAACAAGCAGTCCATTTTTTTTAACGATTTTTTTTATAGGAATTGAGACACCTGATTTAGCGTGTATGTGTTTCTTTACTCCTGACCATATATGAATGTAGTCTTTAATCTGTTTCCTTGACCTTTCTTTTTTGTTTCAGAGAGCACTATGATGTCCACTTTTTGCTTCGTCATATCAGTTAAAATTTCCGTTGTTTTGTGAGTCATTCCTTGAGTGTTTCCAAGTACCAATTTTGAAGTCCTTTTCTTTGCCAGATGTCGTCGTCGTAAGTTTCCATCCATATTCCGAGGCTCGGCGTTAGAATTTTAGTCAAAAGAGTTTTTTCCAGATGATGAGGGACTGGACCATCGCTTTAACTCCCAGGCTTGGAGGACCGGGATTTACTAGCAGAGCCGAGCTCTGTTTCCAGAACCCCCAACACTTTCGTTGGGAAACGGGTGGACATTTCTCAGAGTTTTATTGCAATATAAGAGTCGACATTTCATGTTACCCCTGAGGTCCATAACCAGCCTTTAACCACCACAAAAGTTTAAAATGGTTTGGACACCTATTAAGAATGTCTGACGAACGTTGGCCCGAAAAACTTCACAGATGGAAGCCCCCTGGAAGAAGAAAAAGGGGTAGACCTAGACACCCATAGAATGAAGGAATTTGAAGATTTGTTTTATAATTAATAAATAAAGTAATTAATTAATTTAGTTAATTAATAGAAGTCAACTTAATCATATCATAAGCAAGAAAATCAGATCATAATATATATATATATATATATATATATATATATATATATATATATATATATATATATATATATATATATATCCTTTATGCGAACTCTTATATACATCAACTATTCGCAATGTATACTCCTCTGTAGGGTTGGTCAAAACAAATTAATTCTAAAAGTATCATAAAAACTGCTAACTGCTTTGTTTCTTTAGATAGATGTTGTCAGTTAACTTTCTCTCGTGTTTGAATCTTAGTAAATAACAAACTAAACTATTTTTTCTAATATTTTAATTATTATTAATTAAGCGACGATGCTATTAAAATCACTTTCTTCGGAATATATTAAAGTAATTCGTGTTTTTATGGTAAAATGTTTAGTCGAGGAGCTTCTGTATATGGGAATTTGCCTAACTGGGATATTTTAATTAGAGCATTTACAGAAGATTAATTAAATTAAAATTCTTAAAACAGTTATAAAATGCATATATGTTATGTGTATGTGTTCTAAGATGAGAATAATGCTGGAAAAGCTTATAAAATTGAAAAATTACTATTAAAATTAACAATTTCAGGTGATTTTATTTGGTTTCCCAGCTGCAAAATATTTTTGTTTTTTTTTAATTCAAAGGCTTTTACGGCCATAGTTAGTATTAACTAATTTTTACCATGTTTGTTTTTTGTCGACGTGTAGTGGAGCCATCCTAATGTTCCACTAACCTTGTAGGCAGCTTCGTCAGAAGCAAAGGGGAAGAAACAAGATCCCTCAACGCATCCTGAGGTGAAACGGAAATTCATGTAAATCTATGTTAATTCTCGTTTCACTTTTGGATACCTTTGATTTACTGAGATACTATACGTGAATACCTCTCCCGTCTGTTAGTTTTTTTGACTCTAGGTACGTTAAGTCTTCGTGTTACAGTAACCAACATATTTCCTCTGATTCTGAGAATTGAATTTAACACTAGCGAAAGATAAAAGGGATTACATCCGGTATCCCTATGATTAATATTTATTACTTTTCTTTGATTAATCAAGTACCTGCCCCTATTAATAATCGAGACCGACAAAAAAATTGCAGTATTTTTTAAAAAATACTATGTAAACATTGTTAATGTGATTCTTATAGTCAATTAAGCCAAGTATAAAGAAACTTCTTATCACAGAAAAGATGAAAAACTCGTTACAACGAATTTACAATCAAAGCTTGATTTATACTTTACTCAATTAAAAGTAAGTGTTCATGTTTTATATAAAAAAAAGCCGATTGGAAAGAATACATTGTAGCTGTCGACTCCTTACAATATTTCTAGTTATTTCTGTATACCGTGATAAGTATGCAGAAATGCATCGGTTTGTTATTACCAATAATATTTATATATTTATAATTTACATTTACACGGCCTTATTGAGAGAATTTATGGAAGTTGTATTTCGCTGAACATTTATAATTAAGTTTTGTTTATAACCTATTCTACCAGTGACGGCTCTCTAATGAGTGCAAATTAGCAATTAGATTAATTTTTATTGGCAGACCTGATATATAAGTCATCCACCAATACCCGATGGACATAATATTTAGTCCTGGTACACCCAAGACTCTTGTAATATGGAAACATCGAACGCTTGCAAGCAACAGTAAATTCTACGGAAGCTACTTTACTGTGGTGAAGATTCATCTGTAGGATCGTGATTGGGATCATTAAGACCTATTCAGGACAGTGACAGATTCCGAGCCCTTCTCGTTCGTGCTATCTACATTTTTATTTATAAATTCAGAAGAGTATGTTGTGTCCGAGTCATCTCCTAGCCGATCTCTTTTTGCTTCGTGTGCATTGTATTTCCACGGATTGGACGAAATGCTTTTAAGTACGAGAGTCCGCTTACACCAAAGGGTATAATCCCGCAGGGTTCGCCAGCTCTCTGGAACATCGCTTAAGAATTCTCTATATGTCACGTATATCCTTGGCACGATGGTGTTACTCTACGCCTGGCACGATTGGAAGTATGTCAAAGTGTATGATCTAGGGCTCATAGTTTAATTATAAGTGAATAATTCTTAGCCAAGAAACATATTCTGGTAAATCTATTAACAATCGTTCCTTTAAGTTTTTTTCCTTTTATTATTCTCACGACGTGCATGTCCACTGATTGACTACAATGCAGATTTTACTATATCAGGTGAAGTGAAATTTTGTTATAGAGTGTTATACTTGTATATCTATTGTCCTGTTTCAGATGATACTGTCGCATCTATTTTTGAAACTTACCTCTACCGGCTTTATAAACATTAAGTGACTTTTGGATCTTTTGGCAGTAACCAGTTTTGGAAATTATTTCTGTTTCATTTACTGAACGAAGTCTCCGTGGAGCATAGGGCGTCCGTAAACAATCTATATGCCTGTCATTCCTCTTCCAGCGCCTCGCCTTCTTTCATCATTTTCCTAATCTTCTGAGACAAATCTTTTTTACGTTTACTTCAGTCAAGCATCAAGAGATTTATATATCATTTTCAGACAAAGCTGTACAATTTTAAGACGGTTTGCAACTGTAACTTATCAGTTATAACATTCAGTGTATCGCAATCATAATCAAGCAAATCGCTGTTTTTACGAATATATTGGTATTATTTTAAGTAGTATACAAGGCAAATAGCAAAAATAGCAATTTTCAAAAATTAAAATTGTTCTCAAATTCTCTGTCCTATCACTTGTCTTTTTAAATCCCCTAGATCACAATTATCGTCTTAACAATAAAATCAATGAGTGAAAGTATGACAGTAGGCATGGCATTTAACCTTGCAAGGCGAGCTATCTCAAATTTTATTATTCTGACCTTTTGGTGGGTCAATAGTAGTGTAAATTTAAAATCGCGACTGAATTCCGCGGTTTTGTTAGCCGCTACCTTGAATTTAAATCAGAAACGTTTTTCCTTAACTACTACTACCTGTCGGTTTATAACGTTCTCCGCCGTTTTCCGACTTCCAATCGCCACTTGGTCCGGTTGTTCCATAGGTCTTCTTCTATGGCCCTCTCTCTCAGTTCTTTATTTATTCCTTCGCTCCAACTTTTTCTCGGTCTACATCGTTTTCTCTTTCCTTCTGGTTGCCATTTTAATTTTTTTTTTGGTATTCGTTGTTCATCCATTCTTTGTATGTGTCCGAACCAGATAAGTTGTTTTGTTGTTAGGTCATCTGTGATTGTTCGTTTGATTCCCATTATTTCTCTAATGCGTTCATTCGTAATCCTTTCTCTTCTAGATCTTCCTACAGCTCTTCTCCAAAAATCCATTTCCGTCGCTTTCAGCGTTACCAGCGTTCTTTCTTACAGTGGCCATACCTCACAGCTGTACAAAGTGCTACTTTTTACTATAGTCTCATATATCCTCTTTTTATTTTCTTTGCTGATGGATTGGTCCCATAAAATGCTGTTTAACATTGTGATGGCTTTTCTCCCTGACGTATTTCTCTCTCTTATGGCTTTGTCTAATGTTTCATCTTGTGAAACCTAGATATTTGTAGTCACAGCATTGCTTTATCGTGGTGTTATCGTCTAATACGAGATCTTTTTGTTCTACTCCAATGCACAGGTATTCGGTTTTCTTTTTATTTACTTCTAGACCCCATATATCATACCTTTCAATTAATTTTCGTGCCATATAGTTTAAATCGTCATAATCTTGAGCCATTATTACTTTTTTATTATATTATTTTATATTGTATTACGTTTTTCCTTAATATCTCCTATATTTTTAAGTTTTCGGCAAAAATGGTACGGACTGAAATTGTTGCAAATGCGATTATTTACAATTTTTTTTTACAAATTTTTATATGTCGTCGATATTTTTCGAGTTAACGGAGAAAATTGTTGAAGGGGGAGAAGCATAGTTATTGAATTATCTCGTTTATTATTAACTTAACTACATAATTGTACATAAATAAAAATGGAGCGAGTTTTATTTTATATAATTTTGATTTCTTTTATTTTTGTGCTAAAATCAATATTTATTGGTAATGTGTTTTAAGTATGAAGTCAAAATAATTAAAAAATTATTGTTGGAATCCTTAAGCAGGTTTAAGCAGAATTTTTAAGCAGTGCAACGGGTTTAAAACTGGTAACGTATACAGAATTTATCCACAGTTTAAGAAACTAATACTTTTAGTAATAACGTACTCATCCCCTACATAAATTACATCAAACCGCCACTGGACTCTACAGTAATATTTCACGTCCATACACATGTAAGTTAATTATTTTAGATTCCAATAAAATGCGCCTTCCTGTTCGATAAGAGATATTAACAACACCGCCTGATTGCGTAGTTAAACTACTAATTAAATTTAAGAAAATTAAAAGGTTTGTCGATGATTTAGATATAATTGGACTAATGGAAATACGGTAGTATCTACATTAACGACATATTTTTCAGACAGAAATAATTTCTTTAATTCGTTCTGGTAATAAAGCTCTCCACACGAGTATATTACACTTTAAACTTAGATAAAATCTTTGATTTGATGCTTATGAATAAAGAATTTGACATAAGAAGATAGTGAAACAAATATTATTTCTCTTTATATTCTGTTTCTATTCCTAAAGAGGATTAAACTTTTTTGAATTATTAACTATGTGTGTGGGTATTTTTTAAAATAATAAGGGTTATTTGTGAACGTATTTGGTTGAGAGCTGTAAGTGAAAATAGTTAATATGCATTAAAACTCTTTGTTCTTTGAGACCAGCTGATACTTTTAATAACGAATAGAAGTCTTCTAAGTTATTTCCAAATTCATGTTTTGTAGTTTCTGGTTAATTAGTCTGCAGTTAAGGTCTCCATTGTAAATGCATCTTTTATTCATAAATTCGCTTCAATGTTCAAGTCCACCACTGAAAATTTTTCTTTTCCATGCGTTTGCGTTGATACTCTCTATCAATATCGATTATGTCTTTATCGGATGTAGTGTTTTACAGCCCCAAATACTGCAGTTTTCTGCGGTACTCCCAGAGTAACAGCACGTCCATTTGATTCGTTCGATCCTCTTTTTGCAAGTTAATCTGATACCCAGACAATTTCACCTTGTTACGGTATCCCAGTTCATTCAGTTCTTTGATACAAATCTACACTAGCCTGGATGTTACTTCCTGCTACGCCAATGCCTTTCGTACCGCTCGTTTGTTAGACAATATATAGATATGCTCTTTTTCAAGGGCTCTCTCATTATTTTTTTGCACATTGTAATATCGCATAAATCTTTGCTTGAAAATTGGTGCAGTTTCTTCCCAAGGGAAAGCTTTAGCTAATTCTTGAATTATTGGAGTATATTCCTGTTAACTGATCCCTAAATCTTACCCTGTTTGTAGTAGTACTCCTTGTTTCTCCATACATTTCTCTCTGGAATAAATAACCTCCTAATACCCTGTATGAATTCTTACAATTGTATATTTTTGCCATGTGATCTGGTTCCGTATTAAAAGTGTCTTTCGTTACAGTCCCTATGATACTTATATTCCCTGTACCATTATTGCAAAGTTTCATTAACTGTTTTGTTCTAATAATTCAATATATGTCTTGAAATACCTGACAAATTCTATAATAGAAATTTAGAAGATATCAATAATTCATCGAAAAATTTACTTTTTGTAAGTTTTTGCTGAAGTGCATAGAATAAAATATGTATTTGGTTTGTGTTTGTAGTTAAATGTATAAAATCTACAACAAAATCTGTGCCGTATAGAAGTTTTTATTCTTAGTTTAATGTTAAATAAATTAAGTGTCTTTTTAATATATTTCCAAGTTATAATTTTGTATATTCAATGAAAAGCATTTAACAAAATGTTACAAAATAACCGAATAAAATATAAATTTTAAAATCTGCTATAATTATAATGTTTCTCTGATTCGGTAAAAATATATCCATATACTTTCAAAAATACAAAAATGAAATTAAAATCGTAGTTTTTAGATATTTTAAACAACAAAATTTGTAGAAGTGTGCCACTTAGTTTCTTTTGTTTAAAACTTTCTTGAAGAAGTAAGTAACAGAACTCTTTTTTTTTAATAAAAAATTCTATCAAACCATAACATAATATCCTGCTTTTGATAAAAACTTTTGGTACCTGTTCTTCTTTATGACGTGACAAAGAAATAATTACCTAAGGACAGGAAATTATACCTGCTACACGAGATCCTTCAAAAAAATCGTCTGGAATCTAGCCACTTCTGCTGTGCTTTCTCTCTAACACATCTGCGCGAGGCAGTTTCTCTCTGTCCGTGATACACCTGTATGGCGCCTTTTTCTTGTGATACCACCTTTAATTGACCTTAGAGTCTTCATTAAAATTGTTACACGTGATTTACTTCTTTGATACACCTGGGAGCTGTGAGGAAGTCGCTGCCATTGTATCTTCTAATTGGTGAAACGGATGAATGAATGGAGCAGCTTTTCAAACGTTTGTGATTTTGATAGATTTCATTGTTTCATTTCGTCATTGTTTTACAATTTATTATTAATAATAAAGATTTCTGAACAAAATTTATTGTAAAAATATAAAAAAGTTAATAAAACATGATGTGATTATTCAGTTATGGGTATCTTATATTTTTTTTATAGAAAGTTGATTCATTAATATTATTCCTTGGTTGTTTAGTATATTTTACCACCTTTTATTCCAATAAAACAGTTCAGTCGGTACCTAAAACAATGTTATTATTTATTTTATTTGTCTATCTAAATTGACTATTATTACAAATTTTTTATTTTCTTATTTTTCTTCTCCTTCTTCTTATGTTGCCTATCCGTTACCGATGTTAGACACTCCTTCATCTTCTTCGTATGTCTCATCTTTTAAGAATATTCGCGATTATCACGGCCCATTTTATTCTGCAGCAGTTCTGAAGAGTTCGATTTTTCTTTTTCCACCCACTGCTTTAAATTTTGCAATTTTTTTAAGTTGTACACTAACATGGTATTTTAACTTTATTGTGACTGCTGCCCTAAAAAGTCTGGTGGTGGTCAAGTAAATCCATTTTCGTAGATTATGAAGTCAGGATATTCTTCTTCTTACTGGGCTTGTTTTCCATGCACCTTACTTTGAAGTTTGATCCGAAGTAGGTCGTATCGATGCTCATTACGCAATATATGACCTTGGTATTCTAGTTTGCGACCTTTCAACATCATAACTAGTTCAAACTGTCTACCCATTGAAGTGTCTTCAGTGATGCTTCAATCAAGGTCTATAACTCCACTTCATATAGAAGAACCGAGAATACATAGCCAAAAAGGAGTTTTTGTTTTATTCTCTTAGTGAGTTACCAGATTTCACATCCATAAGTATAACGCTTTTAAAAATACTGTCATATAGCTGTATCTTTTTCAGTTTAGAGATAGTCTTGACGAGAGTGATGAATTCAGTGTATTATTTTTTCCATTTTATAATTCGTTCTTTGATTTTTATTTCAGCATGGCCATTTCTTTACATCTTTACCCCCAAATAGACACAATTGGAAATTACCCTTCCATGTTTTAAGACGTTCGCTAACAAGCGATTCATATGAGCCACATCGATTTTTCGTATAGACCATTGTCTCACTCTTGAGCCGGAGATCGTACTGCACACCACGGCAATTTAAAGAGCTACGTTCGGACAGAGCGGATTGCGCTTTGGAAATGATCTATAGGAAGGTATGACTTATATCTGGGACCCGTAGTCTATGGACAGCGGCTACAAACGACTTCAGGCCTTCATCAGAATCAAATTCTAGTGTGGAACAAGATCCGGATAATGATTCAGTATATATCAGTAACTATGGTGATGAAAATGTTACTAATAATAACGCAAACCAGGAAAATGTACAAGAAAATAATCAACATGGTGGCAACTGGATCGATTTCGCCGATAAACCAGAGATGTTTATTTAAAAAAAAAATTGGGAATGGATTGATCTACGTGCAATGCTAGTGCAAAGTGAAAACCAATTACTCCTGAAGAATTCAGCCGCTTTCTTGCATTATATATGCTGATATGAAATATAAAAAATGCAAAACATTATTAGTGCTATTAGAGTACGAGTCCACGATATCCTCAACCAGTATTTAGAAATATAATGTCAAGAAATACGTTTGAACAAATTCTGCGGTGTATGTGCTTTATCAAGAAAGATGACATAAAAACTTCCTATTTGCACAAAATTGAACAACTTGTTTCCCAAACACAAGGTTTTATATACTGGAAGAGAGGTTTTCATAGATGAGGCTTTGCTACTTTGGCGTGGACGATCAATGTTCGGCCAGTATATTCCAAACTTAAGTGCATAATACTTAATAAAGTTGTATGAACTTTGCACCCCAGACGGCTTCGTTCTGGAATGTCTAGTTTATTATACAAAGGACGGAGTTCACAATAAAGTTCGCCACGTACAAAGTATGGTTACAAAACTAGCGGTACAATATTTTGGAAAAGGTCACATATTGTATTTTTTAGATAACTACTACAATATTGTGCAGCATGCAGAATTCCTTTATCAAAACAAGATTTACGTAGTAGGAACCTTGTGGAAAAACCATAAAAGGAACCCGAAAGTGGTAGCAAACTACAAATTATTGTACGCAAAGGTGAAAGCATGTTCAGAAAAAAGAAAAATATTATGGTGTTAAAGTGGAAGAATAAACGTGAATATGTGCTTATAATAAAGACGTTGCATGGATCTGCATCTGAGAAAGCTACTAGTAAACGGGGAAAAGAAAAATAAAAACCAAGTGTGGTAGTCGACTTTAAAAGAAATATATCTGGTGTGAACAGAAATGATCAAATGGTTTCATTTGGTCCAAGAAAACTAAGGTGGTAAGTTTACACCAAGAAAAACTATAAGGTGGTACTTAAAACCATTTTTCCATTTTCTGGATCCATGCTTATGAAATTACATCAAAATATTTGCATAATAAGGCTAAGACAAAAATGGGCAAATGATTGGATTATGTGTGGACCCTTGTTTGAGAACACCATTAAGATAGCGAATAGATACTTTATACTTTTTTTTTGTAAATTTTCTGTTTTTTCTTTCTGGTATTTTGTTGTTTACTTGGGTTTTTTATAAAATTTATTGGGTTTGTAATGTTAATAGATGAACTTTCCAGTACTTGTCATAGTCTATATAGACGTATTTTACCATAATTTATTGTTTCGTCAAGTCTACAAAAAATAGATAACTTGGTCTAGCCAAGGTCTTGACCCAACTTGGTCTTTAGCCATTCTTTTTTCATTTAGTTGGATGAAAGTGTACATTTGGTCGATGTAAGACCGTACATCTTGAAATCCTGCTTGCTCTTCTAGCCAAGTGATTCATAATTGTTTTCAACCCTGGTTTTCATAACTTTTCCGTATAATCTACTAAGAGTGTTGGTAACTGAGAGGCAGCGGTAGTTCTCGTAGTATGAATTATCCCCTTTTATATGAATCGATGTAATCGCTCCTTCGTACGAGCTTTCAGGTACATTATCTCTTTTTAAATACCTATTAAAAACTTGTCTCTCTGTAAAAGGCTCTTTTATTTTTCATGGTGTTTATAAGTTTGTCGGATAAGTCTTCTCCGATGTTAACTTCTGGTTCATGGATTTGGTATCTTCTAGGTGTATTTATTTAGACATAAGGCATATTTTTGTCGTGCTTTACATATGTTTAATGTACAAGTCTCTGATCTAATCTGTTCTGATATAGGTTTCGTGTGCTTCATAATACAAAGACTGTTCAAAATTCATTAATACAAAGGCCGTTATATTAAACTTTGTTTCCCTCTCAGCTGTTTCGTAGTTTTTGGTTGAGGATTTGTTTGTTTTTATATTTATAAATATATATACATATATATATATATATATATATATATATATATATATATAAATATATATATATAATATATATATATATATATATATATACATTCTTGATTCTTGATTTTTTGTCAGTTCTTTAGCATTAATATTCTCAAAGTATTCGTCTCTCCCGATCAATCCCGATGTCTGTAGCGTTCTGTTTTATACCGTACTTAAATAAAAGTAAACACATTTAATTTAAAATTTTTAATATTTTAATGCCACCTGTAGAATATTTATGATATATTTAATTTAAAACATAGTCATAAAAGTTAACAATATTCATTCCAGCCCACACTTGAAACTGTCAGGCTTCGTTAAGTGCCTTATTAAGAAATAACTATTTTCTCTACATAATTGAGTAAAGGTATTTATCGTAAATATTTAATAAAAAATACATAATGAATATTGAAACAAAATTAAGTCCCATTCTTTCGTTCAGTACCAACAAATTGCCCATTAATCGAGTGTAGAATATTTAAAAGGCAACCACACATTCTACCCAGCGTCCAATCAATTCCTGCAAAACGCTTCTTAGGTAGATATAAGAATGAGATAAAAGAAAAAAGTCCATCGGATGCTTATAAACAGTAGCAATTGTAGATAAGCAAAAGCGGCGAGTTGAAAGAGAGCGGATCCTATATAAACGCATGCAAGTATGTACAATGGGCGGCATGGACGCCCGCCAAGATTTTATAAGTGGGGCCGTGGAACTAGCAATTGCAGGAGTATGTTATTTTAAGAACATGACTTGTTTTAATGGTTTCATATTATAATAAACTCTATTTAATGTTCTTCTCAAATATAAGTTTCAAGATTATTTTTATCAAGACAAAAATCACATGACTCTAAAATTTATAAATACCGTGAGATAATATCTGCTGTCCATGTTTAAGATCTTGTTGATCTGAGTTTATTTGTAAGACCTTTTGTTACGACTGGTTTTGTTAATTTATTACTTATTTTTACTTTTGTTTTTGTTGCCTTATAAAATCTTTGTGTCCTAATTATCCGTTCTTCCTCGACGTTAATCCTTTTCATTTTTTCCATAGTTGTTTTCTGGGTACACTGTCATATGGTTTTACAAAATCTATGATAGTCATGTATGTTTCAACGTTTTTCGCTTCATTTTCTTCATTATAGTTATCCACGATCAAATATCCTGTACAATTAAGAAAAATCCTGCCCACTTTTCAATAATAGGTGACGATTTTAACGCCAAAATAGGCACTGAAGAAATGATAGAGGTAAACAACTGTTAACTTTTCTTTTGGATAATAATCTCTACCAAATTAACAGCTTCTTTAAAAAGGAAAAACACAAAAGATGGACATGCAACAGCCCTAAAGGAAATACAAGGAATGAAATCGACTAATTCTTAACAAACAAAAAATAATTATTTAAAGACCTAAATGTTTTAAACCAGTTTAGTACAAACAGTGATCATAGGTTATTAAAAGCGAAAATAACAATATCGACCAAGAAAGAAAGACTCAAAATAATAAATAACGAACAACCAAATGGAAAAAACCAACTAATATTTAGGAAAAAAATATATTGATAATTCATTGAAAGACACAACAACAACAACAGACATCAATATATTGAACAAACAAATAGTCAACAGAATGCAACAGGCTCAAACTAAATATGGTCCAATAAACAAACGGATGAAAAACTAAGTCAATCTACGAAAGTCTTATAGATTCAGGCAACAGATAAAAGGATATAACAGTATAAGCAAAGAACGTTAAATAAAATAAATAAGACCATCAGAAAGACAATAAAAAAGACATTAGAAAGTACAAAGAGGAAAAACTAAACAAGCAGTAGAGCAAAAGAGGACATGAAAGTTTTGAGAAGGCGCATGCAAAAAGAAAAATGGAAATTAACCAAGTAAAAAACAAGAAACTACGAACATAGATGAACTATTAACAATAGTCGAAGAGTTCTATAGAGAACTATATAGATCAGTAGAAAAAGATAACAATACGCAACCTCTGATCACAGTAAAAATTGGGGTATTACCAAGGATTAGATTTAATCTCCGATATAACAAAATCACAACTAAAGGAGACCCCGAAGAAAATGAAAAATAATCGAACTCCAGGCAAAAATAGAATAGTTTCAGAAATACTAAAAATTGGAGCAAATATATTATTTGAACAAATTAAACTTATTTTCAATATCTAGCTCCACAAAGCCAATATTTTAACAGATTTTAACAACGCTACTAAAAAGTTAGATTTTATAAGTGAGGCCGTGGATTTTTTGAAATTTGCCTTTATTACATAAAGGCAAATTTATATAATATAGGGATAAAATTTAGAGAATTACAGACCGATTAACCTTACGGAACTAATGACCATCTATTTCTCCAACCTTGGTTTCCACCAAACTATGTCTCCAACCTTGCCGATCCCGCACCGATCTTCTCCAGGTTCTCACGTCTAGCAAATTTTGCGTGTCCTCTGCCACTTTATCCTCCCACCGTTTCCGTGGCCTTCTTTTTGGTCTTTGGGATCCTTTTGGGCTCTTTTTGGCAATCTTTCGGTCTCCATTCTTACTACTTGACCAGCCCATCGAAATCTCTAAAGATTAACTAATGCTGAGATCAGTTTCTCTTTGAACAGTTGGTAGAGTTCATAGTTGTAGCTGGATCTCCATACTCCCTTTTCGTTAATAGATCCAAGTATATTCCTTAGTACTTTTCTTTCGAAGACTTCCAGTTTTCGTTTTGAGTCATCTGTCATCACCCATTTCTTGCATCTATAACATATTATTGGTGTGATAATAGTTTTGTCGACCCTGATTTTCGATCTCCAGTGCGTATTTTTGGAATAGAAGACATGGGCGAATGAAAAGTAAAAGTAAACCATCTACATCTACGATTACCAACTACAAAGCATAAAAACCTTAATAGAGAAAGTAGTGGAATACAATAAATCTGTAGTGCTAATATTTATCGATTTTTACAAAGCTTTTGGCACTGTTAAGCTAAGAAAAATACTATAGGTGCTTATAGAATGCAGGCTAAATTATAAGTATACAAAATTATTATACAATATATACCTACAGGAAACAACCACTTTCAAATTACATACTAATAGTAATCGCATAAAAATAGAGCAAGAGTTAGACAAAGAGACAAAATGTCACCTTAGCTTTTTAAAATGGTGCTGGAACATACTTTGAAGAATTTGGATTGGCTGGCAAATGGAATAAAAATAAATGGAGAATGTTTAGATATTCTCCATCTATTTTAACTTAAGTTTTGCCGATGATATAGTCAAAATAGCTGAGGATCTAGGAATAGCAAGAGAGATGGTACAGGAACTCATTATGGCTACAGAAAATGTAGGTTTAAATATAAACATCTCGAAAACAAAAATAATGACAAATTTGGTAACCAACCAGAATCAGTATTGGTAGGCAAGAAATAGAACTCGTGGATAAATATAAATACGTAGGACATGAAGGGATAATCAAACCCATGAATTAGAGAAGAAACGATCTTGGGTGGGCAGCATATGAAAAACTGAGAACCTTTTAAAAGCGAGCTGCCTACATGCATGACCAAAAAAGTATTTGATCGATGCGTCCTCCCAGTATTAATATGCGGAGCAGAAACACTTACATTACCAAAAACCTACCAAACTGAGAGTTACATTGAAAAGAATGGAGCGATCCATGTTAGTAATAACTCTGCGAGTCAAAATAAAAAACCAAGGTGACTAACGTCATCCAAAGAATAGTCAGACTAAAATGAAGATAAGGAGGACACACAGCTAGAATGACAGATGGGCGATGGACAAAGAGGTTATTGGAATGGAGACCAAGGTAAGACAAGCGAAGCGTCGGTTGGCCACCTACACGATGGGCTGACGATTTAAGAAAGCTAAATGAAAACTGGGTTGAAGCAGCGCAAGATAAACTGGGTTGTGGGTTGGAAACAAGAGAAAGAAGCTTATGTTTAGCAGTAGACTTTTGAGGCTGGATAATAATGATGTAGTTATCTACGTATTGTTTTATTTTTTTATCTTTTATTACTGCGAAACATATTTTGGCAATTAAAGGCATTACACTAATCCTTCTATAGTCGATCTCTTGCCTATTTTTTAAACATAGACGACATGTATGATAAATTCCATTCACTTGAAATGTATTCATTTAATATTCTTTTGTTGAAAAAATATCCTAAATGCATATAATGTTTATTGATATTGATCAAACCTATGGTAGAATAGCTAAAGCGGTTTGCTCTAGACCTAGTGCTCTATTGACTCAAACTACTGCAATACCTGAGGCATATAATGCTTGGTGACAGATACAACATCCTACAACGTATTATGCAAAGAAAAAAAAAGTGGGCAAAAGAAGAAACGTATATCTTGAATTCAAAAATTTGAGGGTGTGGTTTGGAAAATGTTCAGGTCAGCTCTTCAGAGCGGCTGTTTCTAAAGTTTATACAACCATAAAGATAACCAACAGACAACCGATGGACAAAACATATTGTCGAGTGGAGACCAAGACAAAAAGCGGTGCAGAGCAGAGGACACGACATTAATAGCAACCAATACCGAATGAGAACAAATGCTGAGGTCAAGCAGATGTATAGAGCAAGCGATATAGTCCAAGAGATTAAATCCCAACGTCTTAGATGGGCTGGCCATGTCCATAGACTCGATAATAACCGCCTTGCCAAATTAATATGGGAGGAAGCCCCCACAGGAAGAAGACCCTTAGGACATCCACGAATGCGATGGAGAGACAATATATGGTCAGATCTAAGAACAATGGGGCTGCCCACTGATTCAACTATTATGGACGACCGTTCAAGATGGAAGCAAGTTGTGCAGTCACAGCCAAAACCCACCCCGGGTTGTAGTGCTACGAGAAGAAGAAGAAGAAGAAGAAGAAGAGCAGAGGACGCCCACCAACTAAATAGACTGATTACCTGGAGCTTGTTAGAAATAACTGGATGCAAGCCGCACAAGACAAAAGCAGATGGAAAGAGAGGAGATATATCATTTTGAAATTAACGAACTATCGCTAATGTAAATAATATTTGGGATCAATGTTGAGGTCTAGTGCATTCCTTTCATTCATGTAATCGATCTCAGTGATCTAGTAGATAAAGTTTATCTGAATTTACAAGGCTAGTTATCATTTCATCTTTCGCAATATTATTACACTCGTCGGAAACTCCTTAAAAACTCCTATTATGCTTCCTGAAGTTTAATGAATACTATATCAACGTCTGTTTCTTTGTTACTATCCTTTGCCATTAGCAATATTACTGAAAATTTAATTTTCCATTTGTATACTTGACCCTTTTTTCAATTCCGTTCTTTCCGATAATGTTAGCGGTTGCGGTAAAAGTCTTAAAAAGATCCTTGTTCTGTTTCGAATGGGCGCCATTATTAACAGATGTCCTTATATTGCCATCAACATTTGACCAGCGCATGCCGGTGCATAGTGTGTTCATGTGATTCCGTCTAAACAAAAGCATGTCCACCGAGGGACGGTAATAACTCTTTGTAGAGAATTTTTCAAGATTTCAAACGACGACAATTATTCGTTTTTTATTAAATAGGGACATCATCAGAAATGTCAAGAAATATTAAAGTTGTATAATAACCTAAATAAAAAAAATCTAATAAAGCTCGTGATTAATACCCAAATAAAATTCTTTTTTAATTTATAATTTCTCTTTTAATAGTTTTTCAGGATTTATTAATGAACTCATATTATATTTTATGTTTACTCGTTGATGAACTTATCCTTTCCTTTCTTGAATGTTACATATAAGAATAGTAAAACCAGGTTAGTAAACGGGAGAGTTGTTCGTCAGGATTGTAATAAAAACCAATGCCACGCAAGTGTGGAGAAGAAAGAGATGTATCTTTAAAATTTATATGAATGGGAATTCAAACTGTGAAGACATACTAGCGGCGTTAGATTCAAATAATAGTGACCTAAACGTCAGAAAACGGCAGTAAATTAGCACAATGTTTTAAAAATTAGGGAGAAACTTTGAGACGTGTTTTTTATCAGCTGACCTGTCAAATCTGGAAATACAAGCAAGTACCAACCCCCAAAAACGAAAGATATTATATATATTCACAAAAAGGATGATAAAATGTACTGGACAAACTATAAAGATACATATATTACTTAATAACACAGGATATAAAGTTTTTTCCCTAATACTATTAAAACGATTAAGTGAATAGATACAATATCAAGTCGGAGACTATCAGGTTTAGAAAAAATGTAACAGTGTATTAAATATTCACCATTAGACAGTTAATGGAAATACAACAAAGCATTACACAACAAGTCTTTATAGATCAAAAAGTGCAGTAAGGCTAGAAGGAAAATTGTCACCTTTACAATAAATAGTAGCCTTATTTGCGACCTATCCTCACTCATCTTTAACATTACAGTCTAACGTGATTGTTCTCATATTTAATAGCACCATTAGCTTCAAACTTTTCATAATATTCCAAAAATTGTTGAAAATCTTATCCATTAAAGTCCAAATAAGAACTTCTTTGCCACAAACAAAAAAACTGGGGGCAATATTTCTAGTGTCTTTGACGCCACCTTCACATTTTTCTGTTATGTCATTTTTGAATTTGTCCAGTATGTGATCACTTTGGTATTCAATATTATAATAAATTCAATTAAACGTTTTATTAAGATTCATACAAAAATATTACATAAATTGTTTAAATTTTAACATCTAGTTGGAAATGGGATTTCGGTGATCCTGCTTATTATTTTGCCATAAAAAAACTAATCAAATAATAATAATAAGATACTGAATAGTTTTTTTGGTTGTGTACTCTTATACGATCATTAGTAATACCCCTTGTGTAATTCCTTATCGTCAAATTGTTTTCTAAATGAATAGAGTAGCTTACTGCTTTTACAACAATAAGTATGCCTTCAAAAAATATTTGTATTCACTAATCTCTCTTTGACATTGGATATTCTTAGCGGTATTTGTCTCTAAAATACATAAATATAAATTTATAAACAATATAAAGTCCGAAATATCATTTCATTTAATAAAAATTGGTAGGAATTACACTACCAAAATATCTTATTTTACGTCATTTTAGGACAACCCTAATTACAGATTTTTTCGATGGCTCTATATTATGAACTATACATTGTAAAAACAGGAGAAGCTTACAAAAGATGAATGAGAAAAATATGCTATTATTAAATTTAAATTAAAAATTAAATTGAAATAATTTTTTTGGAAATTATACCAATTATCAAGTACCTACATTAACAGAGAAATTGAAAAATTATTAAAAAAAGGTCTTATTTATCTTATTTGCCTAATTAACATTATCATGTTAAACCGTTTAATATTTATGTACTGCACAATAACCACTTTTCCTGACAATACACATATCATGTACAGCTCTTAGAAAGATCAACCCGAAATCTCCAAAGTGCTTTGAGTAAAATGGTCATCTGGAAAACTACAGACATGACATATTAAAATAATTACATAAAATGAAATGAAATAAAATGAAAAAAATGAGAACGGCTATGAATAACTATTCTGATGAGACTTATTAAGTCGAAATACGTATCAATAGATACATAGACGCTTTGGACGTGAAATCAAATCTTTTCTGTCTTTTTCATTTTATTCGGATCTACTCTGTATGAGTACGAGAAACAAATTCGTTAAGGATTTCTGCTTAGATGAATAGACATGTCGTGGAATGCAAATTTTAGATTCCCCATGTCTCTATTAACATCTTTATCATCGTCTGGCCATGCCTTGCAATTTTTAGAAGGCTCCAGATTAAAGCAAAAATCTGAATTTGTTTCGAAACTATCTTACCGATTTTTAAAATAATTACGTTTAACTTTACAAATATTTATATTGCATGAAAACCTGCCCTCATAAGTGACACACATACCTACAAGTGACATATTGGGTGCTTAATCGTAATTCTGAGATATCAATCCGCAATAAGCTTCTTCTATATATGCAATTTTGCTTAAAAGTTAGAAGAGTTATGGTGTCTAGTTATGAAGCTGTATCAGTAGGTATAGGTAACTTTTTCATAGAACATACTCTAAATTATGTAGTGAATGCCTCTTAGTATATGTGTGATAGTGACTATTCATTGTGATTATTAAAGTGACCTTCTTCTTTGAGTACCTTGCCCAAATTAGGTGTGGGTAACTTCCATGATTATTTACCGATTTTCTTCTCGATCTTGCACGGCATCTACTTATTCATCTGCTAATAAGCCAGTCCATTGACGAAGGTTTTTGAAGACATGAATATTTCTTTCTACCAATTTCTCTTTTTCCCTCGATCTTTTTTTTGAGCATTAACTGCACTATCCAGTATCTCCCTACCTCATATTATATTCCCCAGATATCCAGAACTTTTCTCTTTTTCATCATCTTCGTCAAGTCACCTTCGCCTTGATCTATTCTGTTTAAGACCCACATGATATTTTAGGAATTCTACGATATGACCACATCTCGAAGGCTTCTAATTTGTTTATCATATTAACCTTCATTATCCAGGTTTTACACCCATATAGTAATACAGAATACACATAACATTTTAAGAACAGCTGTACAACTCTTAGTTGTAAGTTCAGCTGAGAATTGCACAGTATAGATCTGAGTTTCACAACTGCTCCTCTTGGAGTTTCTATATGAGTTTTAATTTTTTCCTCAGGATTTAGTGTCTCGTTTACCCAACATCCTAGGTATTTAAAATGTTGTAATTGGCTCATTGTTGAAAATTAATTGCAAATGGTCAACGTCTTGTTTACTAACCACAACTTACTTTGTCTTTGATGTATTTATGACAAGTTCGTATTGAAGCATCATCTAGTAACTTATATATAAGGAATTAAAGATCTCTCTTAGTGAAATTCGTCATGACTTTAACATCGACATAATGACAGACGTAATCAATAAACTTGACAACACTAATAGAAAAACTACAAAACCACTTTAACATCGAAGCGTCCAGACCTCTTGTCGTGCGGAAAATTGGAAGAAACTCAAAATGAATAAACCATTTAAACTTACTAGATGGCAAAGCACTTAGTAATTCAGTGAAAAATCACTTTAATTTGCTCAAAACCTTTACAGGATGGGACATGGAGAACTGTAGATACTCCTTTGTGAGGATTAGGAATTATGTCTCCTCATAGAGGAGACCTCTATGATAAATAACAAATGACTATTAAGGCCAATTTTTAGAATTTCAGTACTAGTTGTTTTGAAGAATACCACAAGATCGCCCTATATAATATTTGTTTTATCGGTACTGTTGTTTTATTATATTCTCGGAATTTTATTTTACTTTTGCTTAAAAGGAAAGCTACATTAATACTCTTTTTATACGCTTTATTTTTGACCTAATGACGTGAGTGAAATTACCGTTTAAAATTATTTGCATTATATGTGTATTTTGTTTTTAAATTTGTGAAAAACAAATAAAAATAACTAAATTAAACAAAAAAAAAAACAAGAAATACTGTTGCTAATTTACATCACTACCTTCTCACCGTTTATTAAAGTGAAAATTTAAGTGAATCTTAGTAGATAGTGATATATTGAAATTTTCGTTGTTTGGGTATATAATTTTACACTTTTCATTCATTTATTTGTGTTTCTTACATTATTTTCATTGTTTTTCATTGGTTTTTGAGGTAGTGCATTTTAATTAATTTTATATAAATTAGCGTTATTTAAATTATTTTATTTAATAGCAAACTGCCACATTAATTATTAATAACAAAATATGCAGACATTATTTTTGTTTACGTGTTTGGTGACAGAAATGCAGAGCTTATCAACCAAGATCAGCTCATTGATGCAGCCCTTATACTAAAATATGTACCAGGCAAGTAAGCAGACCATTGGGCATTACTCAATCAAAAGTTGACAAATTCACAAATTGGCCTGTTTATTATTAAATAATGGAAGCAAGCACTTTTTAAATGCCATTTGTTATTGATTGCCATGAATCACCCTGTATCTTATACGACGTATATACTTATACTCTTATACTCTTTTTTAACAACGTTAAAAACAATGTGTACACTCTCTGTTGTTGATCAAATCACCTGTTAAATTTAATTAAGTGTGTCAGTAATCACTCCCAAGGCCTGTCACCTACATTTCAGTTTTTATATCAAACATTCACCCGCATTGCAAGAAGTCAAAAGAGCAGATGCAAAATAACAATAATTACCACTGGACCATTTATTAATTGTGAATACTTACGAGTCAGTGGAATGCTAAAATATGGGCTAGCATGTATCGAAAAAAAACTACCATCATATTCATTCAAGGTTATCAGTACCAGTTTTCGTAATTGAATCATATTGATTGGGATATTTTCAGGATAAAATGTGCAGCTGGTATGTTTTAATAAAGGTAAAATGGGTGTCTGTATACATCAAGTAAAATATTTATTTAAAATATGTTGATAGATTTATTCTCAGTCCATTGGTCTGACATCAACCATCAGCTATTTAATTTTATATTGTTTTTGTAGTTGTTGTGTGATACACACCAGAAAATAAAAACATAAAGTAGCATTTTCAAATATATTAATAAGAATGTAAGTAAATTGGGAGTTCCGGTAGATTATACATAAAATATGTAAATTTAAAGCTAATTATCGATAGGTAAATTTGGTCTTAACAGCTCTTTATTCCCTGAGTCTTTGTGTTTAACCACGGATGACCATAACATGTTATGATCATTTGCGGTTTAACGTGAACATATTTGGTATCCAGCGTATTATGAAATTTTCAAGAAATTATAAGAATTCCAGTAATTAGGTAAGACTTGTACACAATGACTCAATTTTTAGGAAATGTACTGTTTCATCGGAATAAAATCTTCGAAAAAATCTCCATTTAGAGTTCTGTTATCTGTGTACATTTGTCTATAGAACTTGATAGTTATTATGAGTAAAGTAAAAATAGTAACTTAAAAATTTTCAGAAATATGTATTGCGTAAAATTGTGAGTCATTCTTTTGTTCCTGCATCATAGGAGAACTTATTTCATCATCTGAAGAATCTGTGAACTCTAAACTTCCGGAATCCGTATCTGAATCGCTTTCATCTGGCTTTGCCGTTTTTATGGGAGGATCTTTTTTACAGCCTTTTGTGCTTAAAGCTTTACAAATATTTCGTTTCATTTTCTTGACTGCTGCTGTTTTCTTACCTTCCATTTTATAAGAAAGGTCTTTCATTTCTGGCGTACTAGTTAAAATGACACTTTTCCTTGATTTCTGTCTACCATTTGAATTTTTTCTGGGTGCGGTTTTAGGAAAACGCCGTATATAGAATGGGGTAATAAAAGGACTTTTTTTTGAAGATGAAGATACAGATACATTTTCTTCGTGATTGGTAGAATCTCTTAGTACAACCATAGCATGTTGTCCGTCAAAGCTTTCAAAATCATCAATCTGTCTGTGACTAATCGACGATAATATAAAATCAGTTTCACTAAGAATGTTTATTAAAATGGTATTTACCTGTAGATTCGAAGCCGTTCATAATATTTTCAGATGTCATTGATTTTAAGTGGCAATACCAGCACATTCTGCTATTTAGTAGTAATTTTAAAGCAATTTACTTAAAATAATTTCTGAATGTAATAGATTGCCACGTAAACAAGGACTGAAACAGGCAACTGTCAATATTCTGGATTTGACACCAGCATCTTAAGGCACAAATGCTGGTGATGACTTTACTTATCTACGATGATCAGTGTGCGGGTCTCCAAAGGATGCCGGTAATCAGTTTGTTATATCTCGAAGAGTCTAATTTTATAGGGGGCTATAAAGTGATAAGTTCGTACACGTTCCAATATCAGTAACAGGCATTTCAAACACTTATGTTGGCAAGGTGAGAAATATAATATTGGATTTCAATGTTTGTACTGAGCACTGAGCATTAATTGCCGAAATTGGTAAATTTTATTAATACACATCACCCTAAAGATAAAATTATATTTTGACCTGATCTTTCGTTTTGTTATTACAATATAAAAACAAAAGTTTGGATAGAGACCCACAACATCCCATTTGTGTCTGAGTATGACCACCCAAATGTATCCAAAACTCGTTAAATTGAAAATTTTTGAGCAATTTTAAATAAAAAATTACTAGAGAAGCCGAAAACGACCAAGGATTGCGACGAAGAATTTTTCAAAAAAAATTCGTGAAGTAGACAGTAACACCATTCAGAATATAATACGACAGATGAATCTAAAATGACTCATTATTGAAGAATATGAACCTTTTAACTTAAATTATGTTTATAGTTAATAAGTTACAAAGAAACGAATTATGGAAAATATCATTAGAATATAGTTTACAGTTTTCTTTAAATCATTCATTAATATTTTTTCCCAAAAACTATGATGTTTGAGCAATTTCTCAATAGTCTAGATTTCAGTAATACTTATTTTGGTAGTACACGAAAACAGTTAGGCTTGTCAATATTGATAAGGAGCATATATTTGAAAATACTAATAAGTAAAAAAATTAAGCATTGAGCACCACTTTAAAATATTTCACTGCTGAACGGAAACAATACATCTTTCTCGTCTATTTTTATTTTTAATCTCACAATACTGTGAAAATTTAGTTGTCATTGAAGAAATACAATTATTTCTGCTTTGTACGCAACTAATTGTATGGTTTACCAAAAATTGTGGCATAAAATCTGTGAGATCGTTCTATCTCACTGAGTTCTATATTCATGGGTGGTATTTTGTGCGTTAGATTATGATTTTACGAAATTACCGAACGGAATATGTTGTATTAAGGTAAATTAGATTTAGGGTTGCCGTTAAAACATTTAAACGGTAAACCATTACATAAGTTGTTAATAACTTTGCTAAAAAGTATATTTGTAATAGGGCGATGTTTGAAATAGATAGTTGCAAGATTCCTATTAATAACAGGTTTAAGGCTAAACATTATAGTTTAAATATTGTAAAAGATAATGCTTCGACAACGGGTAGAGAAGATCAATAATATGAATTATATACAGATATGGAGAAGGACCTTAAAAATAAAACAAAATTAAGCTCTTAATTGTGAACTTTGAATTAACAATAATAGACTTGTTTAATTTTATAAAGAAATAGAATTTTTAATCGTAACGGTTCGGCACTTAAATATTTCAAATATTTTAATTAAATTTAAAAATAAATAAGATTTATGTACAATCACTAAGTGTTCCTACCATATTACCAACCCACTAGATGGATCTACGCTCCTAATTCGCTCAAATTCTCAAAAATACGTCTTAGTGTCGTCTTGTGAGGTGACTTAAAGCGGAATTATACTGTCACTTTTGAGCAAGCATTCAACGTGAGAACACACCGGTGAGTACCCAAATGATGTGAAATAAATAGGATACAGTTGTTTTTTTCAAGAATTTTAGGTCAGTTTGAACTATATTATTTATGAGTTTTTGTTTTTGGAATTGTTATTAGTGTTGTATTTTCGATTCTGAAAACTGTATAATTATTTCACTTGACCCAAGGTCGTAGCAAATTTCAGATCATTAAGTTTTGTGCCAGCACCAAACCAATTTCTTGTGCGAACTTTTATCTTTTTCTACAAGTTAAAAAACCTTGGTTTGTTTTTTTTTTTGTTTATTTTCCCTGCAGAACGAGAGCGGAAATTAATAGAAGTTATATTTTTTTAACCGATTCCTCTCTCCTAAATAAAACATATCGTCACATCCAACATAAGTCACTGGAGATTGGAATGAATTCTTTTAATTTGGGACTAGGTTTTTCGTTTCCTTTTGGACACTTCCACCAAGGATTGGGTTTTTTGGTTTTTTTTTTCCTTTTAAGAATGGAAGTTACGTTGGAGTTCTCGTTTGTTGATCCATTTTAGATGCAAGGATACACCTTGGAAATGGCAATAAAAGTTCCATCGTTTAGTTGGTTTTAAGTCATTTAGTCACTTAGTAATTGAACAATTTTTATTCTTTAAATTTTTTTGAATATATTTGCTGATTTAATATTTACTTTAATAATAATCAACAGTCATTTTTTTTAATAATAATTTGTATCAAGGTATGGTGCAATGCCCCCATTATCTCTCGTCTATAAGGTAACCGTCTACATAATTAACCATAGAGAGTATTAATTTCCTTTTGTCTTAGACTATTAATAATAATTTTATTTGCTCTTATTTCTTGGATCAAACGCTGAAGTTACAGAAATACCTTTTCTAGTAGGTTAGTATACTATATGTTCATATTTAAGATTTTTATTATTTTTGTTCTTATAATTATTGCAATAATGTTATATTTCTTTTGACTTAGTAAATTATTCTACTTGAAATTTATCCCGACAGGATAAATCTTCAATATACTTGCTTTTATTTCTTGGATCGAACGCTGAAGTTACATAAATACTTTCTAGTAGGTTTGTAGACCTAGATGTATAATGATTACAATTTAAAATTAATGTATTCATTATTGGTGGGAAGTGTAGTATTTTATATATATACATTTAGGGATTTTATGACTATTATTATACTAGTTTAACTGTACATATAGATGAAGGGTAACATAGGCTAATTTTACTTTGCATTTATAAATATTATTAAAACGAAGTAGCGATTAAATTGAGTTGTACATACTAGATGTTTTATAAGTACCTTTTTTCCAGTTTTTGATAGTATACAACCTTTACAGCAGTATAAGATACTTTGGGAACTATCCCTTGATACTTTCCTGGTATCCATACATTCATTGGAACAGTTTTTTAAATTTATTATTCATATTCTCATTAATTTATCCATTTTTATATACTATCACATTTACTCTTATTTAAGTGTCTCTGCAGGGCATGCAAATTAGCCGAATCCTACCTTGAGTGTCAATTGGTCATTCTCCGACCATGGAAATCCATAATTTATAACTTTAACTCCGCTTTAACATTAATTTTATTTAACATATAAATATGTCCCTTCTTTATTCTCTAACACTGACATATTATTTTCATACCTATTAGGTATATAATCGATGGGTTTGTATTGTTATTTCTATGTGAACAGGGTAGATTCTTAGAAAAACAATATCTCAAACTACATTTCAACACGAGAGGATATTATTTTGAGTGAATTCAGTTTAACTATTTTTCCTGCTGTTTGCAGATTAGTAAAGATTTGCATTTGTAATGAGCTGCCAGTTGCAAATGTGATAGATGTTTTTTTAATAGTTTGGATACAAAATTGTTTACAGAATTTAAAAATCACTTATGTGAAACGCAACCTAATTGCGATACTTTATTGTAAAATACACACACCCTGTAGCTTGCTTTACATCTTCATTGATCCGTGCACTACAACTTCTTTTCATATTCTATTCCTATTACAAGCCGTGTAAAAACCTTCAACAGGTTCTATTTAGTGTCTTATCGTCCGATATAATCCATTCATTTTAATGTAGGTGAACAAAAAAGCATCGACTTTAACTGTCAATAAAGTTTGTTACAAACGTCTTAAGTGTCAATTGGCTCACATAATAGCATTTAAAAGTAGGTACGAGTATTCGTCATGAAAGTACTTAGAGATGTTTTCAGATCCAGGACCGTTCTTTCGGTTTATTGTTGGCAGGACCGCTACATTTCCATTGCTTTCAAAATAAGATTGTTTATAGTTTCATGTTTAGTTGAAACTTTTTTTGTACTTTAAAAATCAAGAATTTATACGTAAGTCTCCTCCCAGAATCTTGTCTTGGCAGAGGAGCTTTTCATGCTAGGTCATGGTCGCTAATTATGAGTAGTTTTCCCAGATTCACCATCGATTCCATAGCTTCTCAATGAACAAGAAAGTACTAGGAAGAACTAATAAATCAAGCAAGGGGAGTAACACGTAGCTTCAGTGATTTGAAACTGCCAAAAAAAAGGCAGCAACTACCAAAATATACCGTTATATTATAGCGTTATTCAATATCTCATCTTTTTCTAATAACAATAGCACACAAGTTTTATCTTCGTAGCATCCATTTCAACTGACTTAATTTATGGAAATCGTTGTTTTCGAAAAACTATTTTCGCGGTGTTCACAACCGAACACTATGTTCAGCAATTATTTTCTATTATGTTAGTGAATTTAACCTGTCCCACAAAATTTTAAACTTCCTGGAGGCACCGAACAAGTAACGACCAACACGCTCAAGTTACTTATGAGATGAACAGATCACCCAATTATTTGGAGCGTGACATATAGCAAGTATCAGTTGGTCTCTGCTTTATCAAAAACAAGCATACCAGCAGATGAAACCAACCAACCAACCAATCAACAATGAAAGCCGTCCGAAGAAACCAAAGAAGCAAACATCAATGGCAAAGTATTGGCTTCCACATTTTGGAATGCACAAAGTAATTTGCTGATCAATTATCTTAAGTAAAGGATAACGACCAATAGAGAATATTATGTAGCATCACTGGCCCATACGAAAGAACAAAAAAGGATAAAAATAGATCTACTCATCCATTAAATTTTTCATCTTTGGCTTCCAATGATTAATGGCTGTTCGCAGATCTAAAAAAGGCTCGCTAGAGAAGGTAATTTGCATAATAGTGTGTTTCGTCCATTACCTTAAGACAAAAAAATTCATTAATAGCGAATATTATACTGGTACATCTGAGGAAAAAAATTGCGAAAAAAACTGTCACAAATGAAGAACTGTCAAAATTCGATCGTACATTAATAACAAAAGTACATTTTTTTTTTGTTTAAATGGCATAGGCAAGTGCCATACAGCCAGTCACAACATGAAAATATTACCCAGAAAGAAGATTGTGTAGTATAATATAAAAAGATAATATAAATTTAAACTTAAGTAGCATTTCAAATTTTAAGCATTAAAATTATTATTAAGGATAGGATAGAGATAAAACATGGACACTCGTTTTTGGTCTAGGGACCCATCAAGACATTGCTTTTAAGATAAACTAGATTGGGTCACGGATAAAAGGTAATAACAAATGGGGTAAAACAGAGGTTAGGATTCTAATTACAGTTAAATATTAAGCTTACTGCTGCAAATAAATTCCATCAAACATTCATTTACAACTTTTATATTTAGAGATAGCAGATAGCACATATTGTACGGAGGAAAAATTTTGATGTTGACTAATTTTTTTATTAGAATTTCAGTTTGTTTTGTATATTTTTTACATTCGAAGAAAATGTGATCTAGATCACCTTCTTTTTGGCAGTTTGGACATAAATTTGAATTTACGATTTTTAGTTTGGACAGATAGGATAGCGGGCGTGTCCAAATTTTATTCTAATTATGGATGTTATTTATATACCTACGTGGAACAGAATAATTTTTAAACCAATAATCACTTGGGATTAAAGGCTGTATAGAAGCATATTGCGAGAAAGACTGCGTACTATGTATATGCCAAGATTGTTTCCATTTACTATTGATTATTTTTAATTATTGTTAATGCGTCTTGTCTACAGATTTGGTGACCAGCTTGCGTTCTGGATCAATGGCCTTTTTAGCTAATAGGTCCACATGTTCGTTGTATTTAAGACCTATATGTACTTTAACCCACAAAAAATGAACAACTCTTCGGTTTTTATAAATATCATAAACAAGTTTTTTAATTTGAAAGACATATTTATTTAAGTTATTACTAGGAAAATTTAAAGTTTCAATGACTAACATAACAGACAATGAGTCAGATACTATTGTAACAGATGTATTCTGAGTGTTTTCAAAGTATCTTAATGCTTCAAATATTGCTACAGCTTCAGCACTGAAGATTGAAAAACTAGGATTTAGTCGACAAAGTTTTTGTGTATTAGTTGATGGAATGTAGAAAGCACACCCAGTACCAACAATAGACTTTGAGGCAACCGTATAAATAACTAAAAAGTCTGACAGACTAGATAAACAGGACCTCAAAATATTCGAGCTAACAGAAAAATTTACATGGTAATTAAATATTATTTACATGGTAAACAAAAGTACATGAATTATAATAATTACTTTCACACTCACCATATTCTTCTAATCTGACTTTTGTAACTACTGGTTTGTTTGTAAGCTTCAAAAAAATGCTCCAGGATAAGAAATTTGAATCAGTTAAAAAGATTATGGCGAAAACGGAGGAATATTTTGACGCCAAAGAAAAAAGATCCTACAAAAGACATTGAATTGTGAATTTAAATAATTAAATAATACATCAGTGTATCAAGTAAAAGAAGACTATCTTGATGGAGAAGGTTGCATTTAGCTTAAAAGTTAGTCTTTTATTAGTTATATCCAAAGTTAAGTGAAGTGGTATTTATGAAAGGATATATAATAATCAAAAACTTTTCATACTACTTTAAAAATATATAATAACGATTTTTATTTAGTTTGACTTTTCTATTGGCACTAAAAGCCTCGAGAAAATTATAAAATGAAAGATTATTTAACAATTTTAATAGAAACATTCAATGAAGAAGTTAAATAAATGTATATAGTCACTTTTATCTTCTTATTATTGTGAAGTTATACTGCTTGTGATGATTTTCATCATATCTACATATGCAATTATGATCTGCATTAGAAAAGCAGCTTATTGCAGCGTAAAGTAAAATGAAATATGTTTATGCTGCATTTTCCATAAATATTTTTTTGCAGTTTCACTTGCAGGAACCATAATTTTTGCAATTTACATGCTTTAACGCTATGGATCAATTAACTTTTGGTGGCCATTCTCACTATTCTTCTTCATTGATGGTGCGTACAGTCCATAATACCATCAATAGTCTTCGGTATTATGCTACAAGTGCTTTGGAATGCGGTGCCAATTTTATAGACGAGAATTAGACAAAACATTTCAGCTTGCTTAGTTTTAGTTAGTTGGACAGTTTTATGCAATAAAAAAAGTTCAAGATTGCGCTACGCGTCATTTTAAAAAGTATTGGAATTTCGACTATATGTTCACAATTACTCTAATTTATGAAAATTTGCCAGAACATTAAAACCACGATGGTTAGGACGTATAAGCAAAATAAACAAGAAATTATTATAAGTCGACAGAAAGCAAAATTAAAGCTATGTAAAAATATATAAATTAACTACTATATTCAAACAAGGAGAAAAGAAGCGTTTAATATGTAGAAATATACTCATAAAAATTTTCCAGTTATCGTTTCAATTCTCTCTTTTTCCAATATTTTGTTCTCCGTACTTGAACATTTTATTATTTGCTTTCACGCTACCTACTTCGTTTTTAGGACTAAATGTATAATTTAAAATGCGAAAAAGATAATTATAGCATTACTATTAAATTAACTTGCTTATTACGGTCCTGTCAATACTTAAAAGATACAGTGGGCGTTGATTTTTCAAGCGGTCACTTTAGCATTTATATATGAATGAAAAGTTAATGCTATTTCAAATACATTAGGCAGTTGATGAATCTGGGAAGACTAATATTCTTTAACCTTTACGTGAGAAAACTGCGTAAATTATAAATACATAGTGTGCTGCTAAATTGAGAGGAACATTAGGTAGAAGGCGGAAAAATTACTTTATCATTGTACAATTCAAAATAAAATTATTTTTTTTTTATATATTAAATATATCAGTAGTTACTTCGGTTTAGGTATTTTATTAACTATATTATTGAGAATAAGTAGCAATCGCCTCATTATATAGTAATTGTATATTGTATTATTAGAAAGACTTAAATATTTTGGTATATCAAACGATGTACATATCTACCAAGAGATTTACACATCGGTACCCGTTATAGAGTAATATGGTTTAGTATACTATAGTATAGTACAGTATGGTATATCATAGTATAGTATAGAATAGCATAGTATTGTATAGTATAGTATAGTACAGTAAAGTACAGTATAGTATAGTAAAGTAGAGTATAGTAAATTATAGTATAGTACAGTAAAATATAGTATAGTATAGTGTACAGTATATTATAGTAAAGTTTAGTATAGTACAGTATAGTATAGTGTAGTGTAGTGTAGTATAGTTTGTATAGTACAGTAGTGCATAGTATAGTATAGTATAGTATGTTATAGTATAGCATAGTATACAGTATATTACATTATATTAAGAGGAAACAAAATAGGTACAGAAAAAGAAACGAAATGCAACAGGAGAGACCAGGACGATGAATATTTTGAAAGAACTAAAATGACAAATCGAACACCTTCTAAAAGTGACCCGGAGAAAAATGAAGAGAGTTGATTGCAGCAAAAGCTTTGCTATCGCTACGATTAATTAAAAAGCCAAATATATAGCGCAAGAACACAATTTGTCAGACTTTCCTTTCGAAACTTTTGCAAATTTTATATAGCTCAAAAAACAGAAAACAATATTATGAAATCGTTTATGATTATGGTCATCAAAGTAGGTGGCACTTTTGTAGTTATCCATTTGAAGTGGGAAATAAGCAGGAGACATTCGCTGGCCGTTCTGTGTATGAATTCATATCAGTCCGAGTTTCTGACGACGCAGACGCAGATATGTAGAAATAACGGTATAATACTCTATTGATACCGATTCATACAGGGAAGGATACCGATTCATATATTATCTATATAGTATAAATAGCATAATAAGATAATAGCATAACTATATAGTATAAATCGAAAGCTTCAAACCACCGATATTTGTGAACTATAGTATCAAAATTGTTAAGGTCAGTTTCATTTATATAAAAAGGCAGCAAACCATTAATATAAATTGTATAAAGGCGGCCTATAGAAGAACATCGAAGATTCTAAATTTAAGAGAATATTTTGGACCAAAACATTCAAATTTTGTGTCATTGGTAAATGTACCAATGGTTTCTTCTGGAGTTAATAACATTTCTGATATGAATATCAAATGAACTATGGCACACTTCCTTGTGATATGACTGCTGTAGTTATACTTAGTAATTATACTAGAAATCAAGAGAAGCCTTTTTGATAAATATGACCTAAGTAGTATAAATTGGCAGTTTAATCTAAAAAACTTCAAATGCTGCTTAGGCTACCCTGTTCCAAAGTTTATTCCCTGTTGAAAGTAATTAGATCTATCTATTAGTTTGTTATTTAATTGGTTAATAACCAGAAATAAACTAAAACAACATAATCTTTAACAAATAAAACACCCTTTTTAACACCTTCTAATTGCTAATAACTGTAATCGTTTATCAAGAATTAAGCCCCGTGAAAAACTGACCAGCAAACCATGACACCCCATATCAGAATGCCCATCAACCCATGTAAAAGCTTAACAAGTGTAAATGCGATATAGCACGGTATTTTCTCTCATCTAGAGCAAATTTCCACGCATGGTTGAATAGTATTTCAGTATTAGATTCGAGAATTACTTAATATTAAATTTGAATTAAAAAAATATTCTAGAATGTAGATTTAATAAGTAGTATATAATCATCAGTGCCGGATTAAGGGGGGGCTATGGGACTATTAGCCCCCGGCGGTAAATTTTGAGAGGCGGTACGTCGCTCCCAGTACGTTTTAATTCTATATGTGGATATTTCAAATTTATGGCGTTGATTTTCTGAAATATCATGGTAATAAAACTTCGACTTGTTACCGATAAGATCCGTGCCTGCGGTAGCAGGTCGCACAAAAACTCGTTTCATGTGTCCGGGAAATCGGCTAGCGCCACTGCGCCTGACGGCAGCGTGTCCGGCTCCAACACGCCATGTCGTCAGTGCTCAGTCGTGTTAGCGCAGTTTTCGAGACTAGTCTCAAATTTTACTTATTTATTAGTGAAGTGTTTTCGTGACGTTTCGAAAAAATGAGCCGAAAGGAAGGAGGTGCATTTTGGAAACGACAAAAGTTAGATAAACAGCAAAAATTAAATGTAGTATTAAAAAAACCCAAGATTCCGCTTTTTTTTACCAAATCTGAAAATTTTTACATCCTGAAAAGAGTTCTCCTGAACGTCAAATTCTAGTCGAAAGTGGTGATAAGTTGATTTACAAGATCCAAAATGCTGTCCAAATTGTGTAGACGAAGTGCTGAAAGAATTCAAAACGCAGGATCTTAACTCTTTGAATCTTCAAAAAGAAAAATAGGAAAACAAAACAGGTACTGCACTAAATCATTATTCTATAAAGTTTTAAAGAATGGTGAAAAAATTCGGCGTGAGTGGTAGTGGAAATTGTACTTTTTCCTTTTTTACTGGATTTGACGACTGAAAAAAGGCTAAAGAAAAATGTGACAGTCACGAAAGGCCAGTCGTTCATTTAGAACATCTTAAAAATTTTATTTCAAGAAATTCATTGAGTATGAGGAAGATCGATGATTCTCTGTGGCAACAGATTAAATATGAGACCACATATTGGCGAAACATATTAAAAAGAGTCGTTATTGTTATAAAATTCGTAGCTAGTAGGGGACTACCTTTTAGAGGAACCGTAAATTTTGGTTCTACTAGCAGTGGCAACTACCTTGGATAACTAGAGTTGTTGGCGGAATATGATCCTCGTTTAAAAGAAAATATGCTTCAAAAGGCTGTGGTTCAGTATTTTATTTATCAAAAACGATTTTTTTTTGAATGTTTGCAGGTGCTTTCGAACCACATATTAGAAGAAATTGTAAAACAAATTCATTGTGGCAAATATTATTCAATCAGTGTTAACTCTACACCTAATATAACACGTACCGACATTCATTATTAGGTATTTCTCGGACACCGAAACACCTGTCGAGAGGTTCGTACAGTTTTTAGACAAAACTGGCCACAAAGCCAAAGATATTTCCATATCTTCGGCTAGCATTGTAAAAATTTTGTCCGACCTGAATATAAATATCGATGACTGCAGATGACAATGCGAATAACATGTCTGGCGTTTATAGCGGTCTTCAAGCCCGAATAAAATCTAGGAATAGTTTGTCAAAATACGTACCATGTGCTTCCACTAAATTTGATTATGCAACAGAATGCACTATGGAAAGTACTTTTTTTTTGTTGCTGAAGAAATTTGATTTTCTCAGCTTCAACTTACAGATAGAAATGACTCACTGATCTATTGAAAAATTGTAGCCATACAACATTTGTTCCAAAAAGAGATAATGTGACTCGATGGTCAGGACGATTTAATGCATTAAAAGCTCTTAATTTATGCTATCAAGATATAAAGCAAGCACTTTTAGAGTTATCCTCTAATGACGACAAGAAGATGCCAGTTGGCTGTCAAGCAAACAATTTACACGAAAAAATGGCTACGTTAGAATTTGGTATTTATGTTGCCTTTTGGTTCGAAATACTGGAAAGAACTGACCTAGCGAGTAAATATTTACAAAGCGCAAATTTGGACTTACATACATGTTTGTCTTTGTATAGCTCATTACAACATTTTTACGAGTCTCTTCATGATAAATATAATTTATTTGAACAAAAGGGACAGCTCTTATCACAACAAACGGAATACAGCAAAGAAATTAGAAGCCGCAAAAGAAAATTACAGTTTGACGAAGCAGATACAAAAGAGATCCTTACACCGCAAAATAGGATTAGAATTCAAGTTCTGTATAAAACAATTGATTATTTAGCAAATAATCTGAAATCTAGAGCAAAAGCTTATGAAGCTATCATAATCTTGCCATCACTTTCTCATTTTTATTTTCTCTACCCCTTTCAGAGGATAACGTGATTTCTTTCTCTTTCAGTGGCGGTATAGTATGACTTAGCCCCCGGCGGTCCATGAACTAAATCCGGCACTGATAATCATAGAAAAAAACCAACTCGGTTATGTTTTTATGTTTTTTTGTGGGGACATACATATCTGTATGTCCCGACCGACCGATGGACCGACTTTAGCATTAAAGTCGCCCATAATTATTGTTACCTCCTGCTTCTTTATGTTTTTTGTTAAAACTGGATATAGGAGACTAAAAACTGGATAATCGAAATAAATTGTATTACTTGCGTAATTAACTTTTGGCCAAAGCTTAATAATTTTTGAAGACGGGTATACAGTTATATAGTAAAAATGGTAGTTCTGTTCCCATGAGAAAATCTTATCACTTTAACTTAATTGTACCCCGAGCTAATCAAATCGTGAGAGATTATACTTATGATTAATACTTAAATAAAGTTTTTTGGACGAGAAAGCAAGTGTTAATGGGAAATATGGATACTTGTATGTATTCAGAAAAAAAAATTAATTTCTTAGACAGAGGGTTAAATTGAAAATGCAGTTACATTTGAATTTAGTCAGCACTTGCTTAAATTATATCCAAACCATATTTTATTAGGAATAACAAAAACTAACTGTCATCATAATTCCTTTTCAAACTATTAATTAAAAATTTATTAAAAATAGCCCTTCATATTTTCTATTAAACAGAAGTAATTAATGTTTTTCTATGCGACTATCAAAGTTTACTACATTCCCATTAAACGAAAGATTTATTTTCGTCCTGACCCAATCAACAAACGTAACAGTTGTTTATTTTTTAAGCACAACAAGGAAGTAGTTACCAATTAACAAGGTCTTTAAAATCTAATTTTTTTCTTTGTAATGAACGAGATGTAATCTTTAGTAATAATAAGGGAGCAGAAAATCATTTAAGAACCGCTATGTAGACTTTTACATTAACTATAAACGTTTATTAGAGTTCTAATTTATATTTCGTCCGTCACGAATTGCGAGAATGTCATCGAGAACACGTTGTTAACTAGGATAAGTACAAGAATATTTCTTTATGAGGTATCTATAACTATATATTTCTTTGAAACTGTTTATTTCTACCAAAACATAAACATACTTTTGTTTTACCGTTTCATATACCTATCAAATTTGTGTATTGTGTGTTGCTTATGTGTTGTGTATAATTTTAAATGATGTCTACGACCTCCTTCAATCCGTTATTATTAATATGTTCTTGTTATTGACTTCTGTTTTTAGTATTGGTAACCAAAGTCTGCTAAATTCTGCTGATGGGTTTGCTACACATTTTTCTTTATTAAGTAGGATGAGAGCTGCTTCTTTAATTTTTCTCGATTTCATGTGTGTTTCTTTCATGACCATTGATGCATCTTAATATTGTACTGTGTACTCGTTATCCCAGGCATGTTTGCATATTTGAGATTTGTCGAAGTCTCTGTTTTTATGTATATTTCATGCTCGTTTATCCTAACACTTAGTGGTCTTGCGGTTTCTCCCACATTAAAGGTGTTGCATTTAGAGTATTTTATAGATGCAGGTATTTGATCTTTCTTGTGTATTTTTGGATTTGGTTTTGGACAGGATAGATCTCAGTGTGTTAGTTGTTTGTAATGTTGTTGTGGTGTTATACTTATTTTCTATCTTTTTTAATTTTTAGTAAATTAGATCGATTCTTGTTGTTTGTTGATCCATCAGAATTTTACCCAATGCTTTTAGTCCGTGAAGCCAAATAGAGAACACATCATCAACATATCTTCTCTATATTGTAGGTTGTTTAAAATTTTATTTGAAATTCTCCAAAAATATATCTGCTAATAATATAGATAAGGATGAGCCCATGGTTAATCCGAAATAAGTGTTGTCAGTGCAAAGGGGTAGCTCCATGATAGCTATACATTCAGTTTGGATTTTGTTGTTAATGTGTCATCCCTCTCCTCTTATTTGCCTCTCATTATTTTTAAAGTTTTCTCCAATGGTACATTGGTGAAAAGACTGGTGATATTAAAACTGACTAGCATATTGTTAGAATTGTAATCTATTTCTGCTGGTTTTTTTAAAAATGCTGTAAGTTTTTGATAAAAGATATGTTGTGTGCTAAAGGCTGTACTATGTCTACACGGAACATTGACACTTTGCTGCAAGGGAAACCCATGCTGCTGCAAGTTGGTTCGGGGGGTAGATTCTCTTTGTGAATTTTTGGAACTCCGTACAGGTGTGATATTCTGCTGTGGTGTGGTATTAGTGTTCTCATTTGGTAGTGTGTCCGGTATTTCTTAAATTTGTGCAGTGTTTTATATATTTTGTTTTCCAGTGATTTAATTGGATCCGTTTTTAGTTTGATGTAAAGTACATTTGTGAACAATTGTTTAATTTTCTCCTGATGTTCACTTTTGTCCATAATTACAGTTGCGTTGCCGTTCTCGACTGGTAATAATATTATGAACTCATCTTCTTTTAGAGCTTTGAGTTCCTCTTTACTGACATTTGCTTCTGATCATGTGCTTTTCTTCAGTTCATTTTTGCATAGTACTCTATATTCGTAGGCTGGTAGTATTTAACAGACATTTTTAACTGCACTGAATATGTCAATTTACCATTAATTGTGGTTAAACCTTTTATTTTAACCTAAATATTTAACTTTTATTTTTCAGTTCTATGTTTATTTTATAATATTTCTAACATTTGCCGATAATACCATTTTTTTTATGTCTTTACAATTTTTACCAGATACCTACTAGGCTTCCCAAACCTAGCATTGATCATTGCTATTCTGAGCCTTAGAATAATATTTTCATTATAGAGAAAAGTCTTAATATTTATGAATATTGACCTTGATATCTCTTGCTAATGGATGTATTGTTTCGGTGACTCAGCTAGTAATTTACTTAATCTCTCCTATAGAATCTCTATTATGGTCGAAGAATTTATTGTGACAGTACCCGTGCTCCAAAGTTTACCTCAGTCCTGGTTATTTTACTATTTTTAATTACCTTTTGCACTTCTGAACATCAATTTTATCGTGCCCGTTGTTCCTGTTCGTTTTCCAGTCCTGTCCATCATAACTTCTTGTTGAAATATTAGAAAATACCGATCTTATATACATTTACCATTTTTGGAGATTTTGATATCTTCTATTATTAAAGCAAATTTTCGATGAAAATCCTGTAGATGCTTACTATTTGTTCCAGTAAATATTTGCAGTAATGTCGAATGAAACAAACTGAGACACCACAAAGAATTAATTTCTGATCAAATAAAAGCTTTTCAATCTACCAGGAGGATAAGAATAGTTAAAGTAAATAAGAAAAGACTATTGAAACACTTGGAGCTCAATATTAATTCAGCCAATAGAATTAATATTCTACAGATAAATATTGAAAAATTGTTAAGAAAACGAAAAATGGGACAGATCAAAAATAAAGTTGTATGAAGCAATTATGTAAGATAATGTAGATAAAAAATAAATGAATTAAAAATATGAGCAATCGATATAGAAAAATAGAAATCTAATAGATTACTATCGACCTAAAAGACGTAAATAGAAAAATAAAGATCTATCTGTATCTACACAGAAATTATTACTATGTTAATGAAATAATGCCTGGGGTAAAATTCAATTTTAAAAGCACAACTTATTTAAATATTAAAAGCCTTAAATAGTTCCTAGCAATCTAGAACAAAAATCCATAAATAATACGAATTGATTAATACATTCATTTGTCTGTCGCCTGGAAATAAAGAATAGTGGTCGCTTAGCTCTTCATAAACACCGAGATATTCCATTTTAGATAACAATCACAAGTGAGGCGAACAAAGAGGAAACAGATCGAAAGCAATCACAACATAATTGAAGTCATATTTTCACATTTCAACAGCATTGCTCGATTTATTACTTCATAATGTAATGAATGTCGGCGCAAAGGCGAGGTATTGCGGTAGTGAGCTGCTCACTTGTAACTACAATGGATTTTCTTTGTTACATTTTAATCTCTGGTGTGTCTTAAAGTCGTTAAATGCATTTCTCGATCTTGATGAGAAATTGGCTCAAAAATCGTGGTACCGTTCTTATGAGTTATGAGTTCATTTTCTAGTAAAATGTCAAATGGTCTTGCGAGTTTTAATATTAGATTTTCGTTTACACAGCATAGGATAATATAAAAGTTCATACACAAAATACCTTTGCCAGCGTTGAAACTGAAATGGTACAAGACGTTTGGCAGTCCTTTATCAATGTCGTATACGACGGTGTCTTGAACATGGTGGACAACATTTTGAACATTCAATAACATCAATATTATAATTTGTTTATTCTATCTGTCTTTCCGTAATGAAAACCCCAGCTATCCACAAAAACTACTACCACCCTTGGATAAACGAAATATACTTTATTTTTAAAAAATTACGAAGTATAACAAGTATGTTGGCGAGTATACACAATTTTTATAATAATATTCAATAGTCAGCCACGTCTTTTGCAATATAATTGTTGGTGTTTCTATAAAAAATTAAATAAATATTAAATATCTATATGAATAAAAAAATTGAGGATTATTTGTATACAAGATTTTAAATGTATTGGCTGAAAAATATATAATTTTTAATGTAATATACTATTGTTCTGAAGCTAATTAATTGCCATATCTCCTAAATCATAGTATACAGAATTGTTATATTTACCTATTTTACTTTGTAAATACTAATCTTGAATAAAGTATATATATATATATATATATATATATATATATATATATATATATATAATTTGCTTGTCTGTCTGTCCGTAATGAAAACTTCAGCACCGGCATTAAATCATATCCCATTGTTTTATTAGTACGATTCGAGTTTGTGATGCGTTAAATGAAAGGGGAGACAGCTCACCGTGAAATCCTTATGGACGGTCAGAATTGATAGAAGATCTTGAGAAAGAAGGAGCAATGAAAAACTGATAATTTTCTATATGGACATAGCATTAAGATTTCAATGGTTGTAAGACACGCGTAGAAGTTGGACAGAGATATAATACTCACAATATTCTTAAGTAGATCTTAAATGTGGAAAAAAAAAGGTCACATGTCTAAACAACATACCTTGTATCCATAATACAACCAAGTTGGCTCCTCCACCAAAAATCTTTGTTATGCATTTTTACCCTTTTAGACTATGACATATAAGCATTTTAAAATACGGTTGTGGTGCAGACAGGCTTTACAACGTTACTTACTTAGCAGCATTTAAATTTTAAAAGTTGTTTTAGAATTATTATTTAAATAATGTTAGAGAAACACTAATATTTTAGATGAAAACCAACGATCAAAAAGAAGAGACAGAGTATAACCAACCAAAAATCACCATGAATGACGTACCTTGCATACGCGTATACAAGTAGAAGAAGAACCTTTGTGTATCGCCGGCCGATACAATTTAAATCCGGTATTTCATTATACCGAAGGGCATTATGCTGTCTGACCCATCACGGACTCGTCCTGTTAGCGAACCTGATTTATTCCATTTCGGCCAGCATTGTCTCTATACCGAGTGTTTTACATTTGGCGGCGGGAAGCTCCATAATGGCCTTTCTTCCCAGCCTTTCTCGCTAGCCGACTCACACAAAAAATATACATTTTGATGCCGATTTTGCTGATTTTTATCTGTCGCTCTGGTAAATATTGACTAAATGTCCGATTTTTTCTAATATAAACAGCTGCAAAGGAAGCTATTTTTATATTCAGCATAATAAAGAAAAAACCATTACTAAACCAAATTATCGCACTGTTTTTTTTTATAAACATTGGAACTGAAAATATATCCATTAAGATAATAATTGAAATAAAAGTATATTTTGTTGCTCAGCAAATAAGTTGCTCAGGAAAATTCCCAGGACTTTAAATTATCAAGGTATTTGGCAAATGTTTTACTTATTATGTAAAGCAAAAAAACTTATTATGTCAAAAATAATAAAAATTATTTTTTTCAACTATAATATGAAAGGGCACAAAAATGCACTAGATGTAAAATTAGTTTGTTAAAAATATATGTTCTAATATTATATACTTACATAGTGAGTTTTAGAATTTAGAATTAGTTTTAGAATTAACTTTAATAACACGATACAAATAGACACAGAAAAGCTAAAAATCGATAAAGAAAAATATGCTAGCAAATTAAAAACCGCCCAAGCACTGAATCTAGAACAACTCAGCGTTAATAAAATTTACTCAGTTATAACAAAAGAACTATTGAATGCTAGCTCAGAAATAGCAACCCGCCATAACAACAAAAAATCAAAAATAAGTGCAGAATCGAAGAATATGCTGAAACAACGAAAAGAGCTCCTGTCACTAAACAAAAGAAATACCACAGAATACAAAGAACTTAATCGAGCCATACGAAAACAGATAAAAGACGATATTAAAAAACATCAACAAGAACATGTAGAAAGAGTGATAGAGAAAAATCAAAGTCTGAAATATACCAAACCGAAATTAGGAAAGAAAAATATTATAACTATAAAAAATCAACAAGGCCAACTAGAAACAAGCAAAGCTCAGATATCAAACATAGTTGAAAACTTCTATACTGAGTTATACCGCTCAAGAAACGATCCCCCCGACTCTTCAAAGCAAAATCTGAAAAGACAAATAACAAACGTAAATTCTGAAGTAATGCCCGAAATAAGCGAAGTAGAAATAGAACATGCAATTAAAGAATTGAAAAGAAATAAAGCACCGGGTAGTGATGGAATTCTGGCAGAAATGTTGAAAGAAGGAGGAGAAGAAGTCATCAGGTACCTAAAAATACTTTTTAATAAATGCCTATTTGAAGGAAACATACCAAGGGAATGGAATACTGCTAACACAATATTAATACACAAAAAAGGGGACAATACAGATCTGAAAAATTATCGTCCAATATCACTACTATCACAACTTTATAAAACATTCACAAAAATAATTACAAATAGATTGACAACAAAGTTCGATGTATATCAACCAGTAGAGCAAGCCGGATTTAGAAAAGGGTTCAGTACATGTGACCATCTTCACACACTAAAGGTCCTAATAGAAAAAGTTAACGAATACAATTTACCAATCTGTTTAGCATTTATAGACTACGAGAAAGCTTTTGACAGCATAGAATTATGGGCTATTGAGGAAGCACTGGTCAACAGCAGAATAGATTCTAGATATAGGATATTAATACATAATATATACCAACACGCTGAAATGGTAGTCACGATGGATAACGGAATGAAAACGAGACCAATAAAAATCAACCGAGGAGTAAGACAGGGAGACACCATATCTCCAAAACTATTTACTGCCGCACTTGAAGACATCTTTAAATCACTAAATTGGGAAACGAAGGGACTGTCGATAAACGGAAAGTATTTAAACCATCTAAGATATGCAGATGACGTAGTACTAATAGCCGACAGCTGGAAAGAACTGAAGACGATGATCGATGAGCTTCATACGGAATCCATAAAAAAAGGACTGAAAATGAATCTGAGTAAAACTAAGCTAATGTCGAATAAAGATGATCAACCGATGATAACCATCCAAGGAACAAAAGTGGAACATGTAGAAGAATACATATATCTGGGTCAGAATATCAAGGTAAACAAAGAAAACCAAACTACCGAAATAAGCAGACGAGTAAGAATGGGATGGGCCGCATTTGGAAAGCTCTCATACATACTGAAAGACAAAAAGATACCCCAAAACCTTCGAACCAAAGTGTTCGATTCTTGTATCCTTCCCGTTCTCACTTACGGAGCTCAAACCTGGACATTCACAAAAAAGAACATCGACAAGATTCGAAAAACTCAGCGAGCCATGGAACGACAGATGCTTGGTATCTCACTAATAGATCGGCAAACGAACGAAGCAATCCGGAACAAAACAAAAATAAAGGACGCCGCGAAACAAGCAGCTAAATTAAAATGGAAATGGGCTGGACACAACGAACGTCTCGAAGATGGTAGATGGAACAAAGAAGTCGGAAACTGGCGACCGTACGATGCGAAGAGACCAAGAGGAAGACCCCAAATGCGCTGGAGCGACGATATCAAAAGAGTCGCAGGACCAATGTGGAAACGCCTAGCACACAACAGGGATGAATGGCGAGAAATGGGAGAGGCCTTTATTCGACAATTCGGATAGAAAAAGGGCAAAAAAAAAAAAAAAAAAAAAAATAGTGAGTTTTACATACATACGGCTTTTTAGAAACCCAGTAAAGGCGATTACAGCAGATTCTCAAAACATTTTCCGTTCATTTCAAAGCAACAAGCCATGCGATATTTAAAACTTAAAGTGAAAATAACAGTAATAAAGTAATTACCTTATTACTTCAATGTTCACTTATTTAATTAAAAAAAAAATAACATTTCAATTCATCAAGACAATATTTTTACACCCAACACCTTTATGGTGCTATATTAAGTGTCAATTAACTGTAAATTTTCAATTAATTTTACTTCCTTTTCGACTTATTAGGTTGGCTTGTTTTGCCCGGTAAGCAAAGTAGCTTCCCTTTTAGAGCAGGGAAAAGTATGTTCCCTTTAAGCGAAATATTAGAACATCGACCTTGTGTCATTACTTTAATAAATATAACCATGATTGTCATATAATTTAAATGTTGTAAAACCTATGTCAGTAGTTAGTTTCAACTACTTTTTAAAATGTAAGTATTCTCCACATGTTTAGAAATTTAACAGTTAAAATTTTACCTATTTGTGTGTCATTTTAAAGTGGAAATATATTTTCAGGTTTCACTGATGTTAGTCTGACTGGACCGAAAACGGATCTACACAATGATTGTATTCCTTTTGAAAAAATTTTAAATATTTTTAAATAAAATAATATAACATTATACACTACAAGCTTTTACTTCTTTGTAAGTTTTTTAAACTATGGTATACAGACAACTACTCCTTAGTATTGTCCCCTTTTATCTTTTATTTTTTAAAGTTTATGAGATTTCCAGAAAAACAGAAGATCTGACAACATTATGAATACCATCATAATATCAGCTGCATCACAAGATGCTTACACGCCAAAATTTATAAAGAATCTGCAAGCCGTTTCCGAGACAACTGGGACATTCCATACAAACTCACTTTGTGTATTTTCTATATATATATATATATATATATATATATATATATATATATATATATATATATATATATATAAATATATATATATATATATATATATATATATATATATATATATATATATAAGAAATACTGGATATTATTGACTGTCGATATAATTATTAATATTAATATAATAATTAATAAACTGCCGTTTATTAGGGCTGCAGTCAGTAGGTTTGGCCGGGATGTTATAGAAACACTCTTTTGACTTTTGGTCGAGCTTTCGGAATTCTTTTATTCCTTCTTCAAGACACTGTAATTAGAAGAAAGTGTAAATATTGACAACATATCTCAAATTATCATTACAACTTACTAGTCGTTGAGATTATTTGTGTAAAGCTACGACACTCAACATTAAAAACACACATATAAAATATAACATGTAAAATAATGGACAAAATACATTTTAAAATTTAGTTGGAAAGTTAAAATTTTGTTAGTGACATCTTTTAATAGTGTGTTTTGACTGATCCATAGAGAACAGAAAAAAAACAAAAATAGTGTGATTAAAAGGTAATTAGGAGTTCTTGCTATTATATTAAACCTGTCTTGATAGTATGCAACATGTTTTGTATGCAGGTGTATTATGGTGTGTATATGTAAAAGTAAATCTTTATTTTAGTTTTGATGTTTTGTCAGTAAGTAACAATAAATGTTGCTCAATTTATCTATGTCTGACTTTTTATTTATACAAGACGTATTAGATTTTATGAAACACATTTCCAAGAAAACACGTTTTGAATGGTTTTTTTCCTTTGCCAAAATACAGGAATCTTCAAAATTAAATTCATGTTTTAAAGTTAATGCATGTTCTGTGAGCGCACATGCGTTTATCTTTTTGGTTTTTATGTCGCTGCGATGTGATATTAATCTATTGTGAAAATTACGAGATGATTCTCCGGTATACACGTTTTTACAATTGGCACACGGTATAGAATAAACAACATTCGATGACTCCTGCATTGTGAAAGGATCCTTTGTCTTTGTGTACAACTTCGATACCGTTTTCACATTCTTAGTTGCAATTTTTAAGCCACTAACATTTTTGAAAATGTTCAATAGCTTAGGTGTGAGAACTGGAATATAGGGTAGGCAACCATACGTTATTTTAGATTGTGGTAGCTCTGATGTGTTCTGTGTCAATGTCTGTGTCAGTTGTCGGACCTCATTCACCTCATTATTATGAAAATTTTGGTTGTCAGAAAATTGCAAAGGAAAAGGAGAACCAAAAATGAGCTTATTCAAAAGCCCTGTAGGATAGGAGTTCTCTTGTAGTATAGATCTCAACTTTTTTAGTCCCTTGTCAATGACTAAAAGACTAAAAAAGTTGAGATCTATACTACAAGAGAACTCCTATCTTACAGAGCTTTTGAATAAACTCATTTTTGGTTCTCCTTTTTCTTTGCAATTTTCTGACAGCCAAAATTATTATATCGTCAATAGAACAAAATCATTGCAGTTCCCGATAAAATCAAAATAAAAGCATTGTTCAAAACATAAATTAATTGTTACTTAAAATTTTAATAAAATAAGGTATAATGACTACAATTTGTCAACAAAAAAAAGCTTTTTGCATTCGTAGATCACACCTTACAAGTTAAACGTAATATTTTCAAATAAAAATTAAAATTCATGCTAATAATATTCTCAAATTAAAATATATAACTTTTAAATAATCAATATAAATGAGAACTAAGTCAAAAAATGAATTACATAAGTATTAATATCCTTAAAAAATATGTAACTTTTTAATAATCAAAATAACTGATATTTAAGTCGTGAAACAAATTACATAAATATAAGTATCTCTATTCAACCATAAAAGTGTAACATGTAATGTCTAAATCAAATATTTTCGCACTCACTACTTAAAATATACATAAAAGTGGGTGAACTGAAGCACTCAACTTAAGCCTCTATATGTTCTAACGGAAAAAAAGACAGGTACGTCCTATCTCAACAAGGTAGGGATTCCCTCTTATCAAGCAGAAGGATTGACGACGCTATAACGAAGGCGGCTCTTTAAATGGAGCGCCAGCGGTAAAAATCTAGAAAGACAAATTCTTTCTATAATTTATGATCAAACGAATGGGGACAAAAATAATAAACTTACCGAAAAATTCGAGTGTTCGTCACACAACCGTATTTAAAAAAACTAATTATTTAACGTCCGCAGCCATCGTAATACAAAACAGTCAAGCAGATATTAAACGTATACTTAATACAATCAAAATTTTAAGTGTCGTTATTACTAGAAAAATGAAACTACAGGGCAAGAGACTGGTTATATAGCGCATCAGACTATAGATACACACACTAGATAAATTAAAATTAGCTTAGAAAAGAGATACCAACACGATATCCAATGTATCACTAGAAAAGCTTGAATTCATACCGCCGTAAACAGAAAGATATAGAAAGAATTGGAAGAGGCCTATATCAAGGAGTGGATTATAAAGACCGAGTTTTCGATATAATCTTTAAATACTACTCTAAGAGAAGACTTTTACCCTATCAGGTATTTAATTTTAATAACTTAGATAAGGTCACTAATTAATTTATATAAATGTGATTTATACATTTACCACAATAAATTGAAATATTGGCATATATATATAAATTATTCTAAACCTTGGAATAGTTCTGTATCATATTTTTAACATTATTTTTAATATTAGTAAGATTTTTGCATAATTAATCAAAATAATCAATACTAGTGTTAATATAAGCACAATTAAATACATTATATTGGCTTTGTACGATGTTTTTCAAATTCAAACAGTAAAATCAGAACACGGAAGCTTTAGCTATATTTCTTTAGGAATTTTAATTGATGAAATATGATGAATAATGAGGCATACGGTTAGGCGATTAGGATTACACATAATTTTTAAATGGCAATGATTTATAGTGCCCACATTAATCAAATGTATACAAGATACAAGCATATTTTTGAAAAAAAAAGTCTTTGAGAAATATTTATTTCATATTTCAAATGCTTTCATTGTTTTTAACATCGCGAAAACTAATATTTTTTTATATTATACAGTTATAGCTGTTATTTAGAATTCGTCCAATAAGAAATAATTTCTTAGTTTTATACGAAACGCATTGTGCTCAATTGATTAATATAATGTTGAACGAAATGTATGAAAGTAACCGAAGGAGATGTCAAAACTACAACTTATATAACAAAGCATACTATTTCTCTGGTCAGGGCCTGTGTAGCACTTAAATCCTTTACGGGATCACGAATCTTTTGAATAATCGAACTCTATTAGATAATAAACTTCTTTGCTTCCTAATGCTGTCCTAATACAACCTGTCTGGATGTGGGTAATAGTCCGTAGGTTGTATTCGTTAACTTGATTATTTGTAGTTAGTATCAAATTGGAATTAACTTCCTGATTAAGAGTTCGATGTATATGTATACAAACCTGGTAGGAGTAAATAGAATTAATATTAATGATTCTATTCCCTCCTTATACCTTATCCCTTATAACGATGATGTAGCACCATCAATTTTTTATAATTTTTTTACAATTCCCTTCCATCCTTCTCTGCTCCGAGCTAGTTTTTAAGCTTTGTTTAACTCTCGGTTAATCAGTATTTTTGTTTAATCCACCCAACGGCTTCGTAATTTTCTCCTAGGTCTTTTTCCTTTAACTATGTCCTCAATTATCAGTTTGTCCCTGTTATATTTGTTTAAGTGTTTTATCCACGATATTCTTAACAAGCTGTGGTATACTCACATCTTGAAAGCCTTTATTTGATTTTTATCTGCTTTTTTCAGGGTTCATATTTGAGATGCTGATCAACTGCTTATATTCTTAATACTGACATACGGATGTGAATCTTAAACAACCAAGTGATAACAAATAAACTGAATGAAATTATAACACTAGCAGAAGAACAATAAGGTTTTAGGTCGGGAAGATCATGCACCGACGCTATATTTATAATGAGGCAAGTGCAAAAGAAATCATTAGAATACAACAAACCGGCATATCTATGTTTCGTGTACCTTAAGAAGGCATTTGACCGGGTTAAATTAAACGATGTTATCCACTTACTGTACGCAAGACAGATACCTCTAGGAATAATCAAAACGATCTAAAATATCTACCAAAACAACACAATAAAAGTAAAAGTAGAAGAAGAGCTAACCGACCCCATTGAAGCTGGCAATAAGATTAGATAGGGAGATTCCCTCAGTCCTCTATTGTTCAACCTGATTATGGATGAAATAATAAAAAAAGTATACCAAATGGGAGAAAAACAACTTAAAATAATCTGCTATGCAGACGACTTAATACTACTCTCTCAAATTGAAGATTATTTACAACGTATGCTGCACCAATTTAATATAACCGCCAGAAAATGTAACATGATAATTTGCCCAAAAAAGACAAAATGCATTTTTACAACAGCAAATTTACTAAAATGTAAATTGGAGCTGGAACATCAGATAATAGAACAAGTGATGGAGTTTAAATATCTAGGCATTATATTATCTAGCTACGGAAAGCTCTAAACTGAAGTGAAAGATCAAGTGAATAGAGTAAACTCCCCAAAATATCGGGAAAGAAACGAAAGGCGGATTTTTTAAAACAGTCATCCAAAAAGGATATTAGAAACAACAGAGATGAAAACAGAAAATTTGATGGTAAGACACTATGGGGCAGAGCTAGAAGTACAGATATACGACGTAGATACAAGGTAGAGAATATCAAGAACTGGATAAGAAATAGAAGAGTAGAATGAAACGATCATATAAGCCGAATGACAACAAATAGAGTAGTAAAGACGGCAAAAGACGGTTCCCCAATAGGAAGACGATCAGTAGGAAAACCACGAAAACGATGGAACGACAACTTACTGGAGGCACATTGAAAAACATACAGAGTTATGTCTATATAAAAAAAGAAGAAGAAGGATGTGAATCTTGGTTCCTATGACAAGTGGAAAGAAGAAAGATAGATGCCACTGAAATATTCTGTTGGAGAAGAATATTACTCCAAGATGGATCGATCAAATTACAGGCATATGCAAAAGACTTATGCATGATTTAAGAGAAATGACCAGAGACAGAGACCTTTGGAGATGGACAATAGACGACATCACGGAGACCACTACACTTCGTCTAGGGAGTCAGGATTAAAGAAAGGGAGATTTTGCTTTTTAAATTCTAAATTCTTTTAGAAAATCTATTGCAAGGCTGTCAGCTCTAGGACTGGCACTAGATTTTATTTAAAAATTTGTGGTGGCCTCAGTCTAGTTATAAAATTTCATTGATTGAATGAACAATGGGAAGCACAAGATTAGGGACGATACACGTTTGAGCTAGTGAAGTCCAGTTTTTTTGGTGTATTCATTTAACTGATGAGCTATGAAAATTGGATTTTCAACTGTTACATCATATATAGTTAATTTGGGTATTGCTGTTGATTTTTATTTGTAAATTTATTATTAATAATGTTATTAAGAGTTCTCCACAACTTCTTGTTCAAAAGCATGAATAAGTCACAGGTCTTGAAGCACTACTTTCATAATATTGTTACGGTTTTATTACAGGTCACTTCAGTATATCACATGGTTAACCACAAATTTGCCCTCTTCTTCTCCAAATGTGAATGTAAAAAAATTCGTCAAGTGCCAGAGTTTGATGAGATTACCAGACAGGCAGCAACTAATCAAACGAAATACTTCAACTGAATTGCTGACGAGATTCTAGCTAAACCAATCTTAGAGTCATAAGTGTTGCTGTCACCAGTGCCACGAACAAAAAGGAAAATGTTGCTTCACATTTTTGTTTACGTCAATTAGTTTTTTTTATAAAATCAATAATAATTTACTTATTGATTAAGTTGATTACTTAAAATAAAGATTTTGAAAATGGTAGTAGAATAACACTACTTCGACCGAAGAAACAACAAAAAACAAAATTGGTTTAATTTATTAATGTTTGTATTTATAAGAATTATAAAAATATATAAACGCATATTCACGCTTATCCATGATGTACACCTTCATCAGATGAAGGACAACAAAGTTCATTACACAGATTGTGTACTTAGTATAAGTAAAACTTATTCGTTTAAATTAGATACATTTTCTAATCTACTTAATTATCTACGCGTACACAAACACTTTTCCGTCTTAGCTGTTGAAAAGGAATTTTTAGATTATCTGTTTTAAATTCAGTACAACCATATTCATTATTTTAAGTTGTGTAGGCATTCATCATAAATATTAAATATAATTCGAGGTTGTTATCGAGACAATCAGCTTAATTGAAGTAATGCGTCCACTTTTCATCTTCTGCTTTGACAGGTGGATTTACGAGTGCGCAATGCTGATACTTCGACACATCGGACGATGGTACTTCGAACGGAAACAGCTCGCTTGCTGATAAATCAAGAGGGCGCGACAGTATATAGAAACGGCAACTGTCAATTTGTTAGTGCACTTTGAGAGTCATTTACTGATGCATTGCATTAGTTTTTACGATACGTATTACTCAAAAAGCGCTATAAGTGTGGCAAATTTAGTTTTTTGCACTACTTAGTAGTTAATGTATATCCATGGCCGACTCTCTTGTATTAATATACATTGTCTGTAAATTTTTTCTTTCAAAATGATTTTTTTCTTTGTTATTATTGTTCTTATTAAATACACTGCTTCTCAGTTTAAGTGAAACATTATATATTTTGTGCAATATGTTTAAATTAAAATCGGTATATCATTCAAATAAACTTTTGCGAAATTATAATTCAATAATTGTAATAAAAAAATTGTTGTATTATTAATAGTAATAATACTTATATTATAATTTAATCTAATATTAATAAATATTATCATCCAGATTTAGCCATACGGCTCACACTCCCTGTAAGGGGAACATCCCAGATACCTACGTTATCAAAAGGATTGAGCTCTGGTGGGGCTCTTTCCATGTTATCGAAACCTAGGTGACTTGGTACGTCGGTGTATTTCCCAAAAATTTTCGCACGCATCTGGACGTCGAAAGTAGAACAGCTTTCTGCATGATCTTATATATAAATGTTCATTTAGCCCAGCTTTTTATGTTTTCTAGGAGGTTCTTCGGGATGACTCAGTGCGGTCCCAGTATAGCTTGTAGTTGTCATTCTCAAGCATACTCTCAGGAACGTATTGATAATATGGGAGATCGTTTGTTTGTAGAAGTCCCAGCTTAAAAGCTATCTCTTGATGGAGGATTTTCCCTACTGAGTCATGCCGTTCCTTATATTCAGTTGCTGGCAGCCCCCGGTAAGATGTTGGATAGTTTCTTGGGCTTGACATCCATATCGGCATTTGTCGTTTTGGACCTGACGGTCTTTGACGATATATTTCAGATAATTTTTGGTTGGTATAACCTGATCCTGAATGGCGAGTAATGAACCTTCTGTTTCAGGGAACATCTTTTCTGATGTCAGCCAATAGTTCGACGCTACATTGTCGACGTAGTCTTGACTGACTTCATTCGGATGTCGCCCGTGCAGAGGTTTACCCATCCAGATGCGCATTTTTTCGTTCTTAGTAAGATGGTTTATGCGCATTTCTTGTTCCCTCGATTTGATCGGTGTATATATATATATATATATATATATATATATATATATATATATAATATTATCAATAATATTAACTTTTTTATTTAAGAACTTTTACAAGATACAGTCATGACATAAAGTGTTGTAATGTCATATATTTAGATGTCATTTAGGATGTCATATTAAATAAGTAATTATTGTATTATAAAAGAGTTGACAAAATATAAAAACCCAAGTTTATTATTAATACAACATGTTGCAGCTAAACATAAAATAAAATCACATTTGTTGTGCTATAAAGTTTCCCTATAAGTTGCAGTTAAATGGAACCTATAAAAATTAAAAATACAAAATAGAGGTGAGACTACCGAATGTTATGAAATTTGAGAGCAATATAGACGACTTCGGAATAATATCGGAATAATATCGGAATAATTTATTCCGATATTAACTTATGCGGCACAAACATGGACAATCACAAAAAAGAATATGAATATACTTAGAGTCACTCAACACGCGATGGAAAGAGCAATGCTAGGTATATCACTTAAGGACAAGAAAACAAACACATGGATCAAAGTCACCGATGTGGTGCAAAAATCATTAAAGTTGAAATGGGAATACGCTGGACATGTAGCTAGGAGCGATCTAAACAAATAGCACAGATCAATTTTAACCTGGAGACCATACCAACACAAAAGACCCAGAGGCAGACCTCCTATGAGATGGACAGATGATCTGAAAAGGACTGCCGGGAAAAATTGGCTACAAGTAGCGTACAATAAAAAACAATGGAAAGGAAGACTTGAAGAGGCTTATGTTCAGATGTGGACGTGAATGGCTAGACGAAGAAGATATAGACGACTTCGACAGTGGCTCTATAAGTTATAGCTGGGGTATCACCAATATACTTGCAGGTAAAAGAGAGAGCCAAAACATACGGTAAGAGTAATCATGAAAAGGCAAGAGAAAAAATAAAAACCATCACAAAATGGCAGGGAGAATGGGTAAACGAGTGGAGGGTTGTATGGACAAAAACTCTTCTTCACGTAATTCCTTACGGGACACAGGTCATTTAGAGCATACCTTGAGAGGATAGGCAAGGCAATAGACGCTAGCTGTATGGATTTCAGAAGAAGCGATACAGCAGAATACTGTGTATTTAAAAGCAGTAACTTCAATGACGAAAGAGGGGAGCTAGATGCAAAAGTGGGTATCTTAGGAACACAATTTTATGACCGTAGTAAGAAATTTACCTGGTACGGTCTTTAGAAGATTTCCATTCTTACACGAAGAATGATAGCCGAACATTTCAGAACATTTATGCAAAGCTTGGAAAATTACTTGGTTGCTTCTAAAGAGGACACAAAGCCAGACAAAATGAAAGTTGCTATCCTGTTAAATTTAATAGGTGAAGCAGGAGTTGAGGTTAAAAACACTTTGAAGCTTACAGATGCACAAAAGGGTAATTTTTAAACAGTTGTAAATATACTGTATACCAGAAATAACTGAAATTTTTGGAAAATTTGTTTTTTATACCCGCAATCAGAAAGAGGAAAAAGCCTTTAATCATTTTTATATAGATTTAAAAAAATTAGCCGACTTGTAAATTTGAATCCCAATTAGATAAAGCTTTACTTGACAGAATTGTCATAATCACGGTTATAAAAAGTCAGACAGAAACACTCAACAAAGTATAAGTTAAAGTGGTATTGGTTATCAAGAAATGCTCAATTTTAAAAGCTGCGGAACTTATCATGGATTAAGGCAGTGCCCTGTATAGAGTCAAAAATGCATCAGGTGTTAGCGTTATGGACTTGAGGATAGAATGTGCCGCAATATGTCAAATATATTTAGCAGTAGTAGTTCAAGGACAGTCAGAGAGGTAATAGAAACTGGTAATAATAATAATAATATAAATGCAGATGACATGTCAGTTGTAACAATATTTGTTAATGTAATTAAGGATGGTAAAGAATGGATGGAAAGTATTAAAATAGGAGTGAAAATATTGATTTTAAAATAGGCATAGTTTGATAGTATAATATATGAGACAAAAGAGGATTTTGTTAAAAATAATATTGATGTGATATACTAAAAAAATATATATCCTACTGACTGCGCCTTATTGTATTATTAACAAACGTAGGTTTTTTATATTTTATTAACTCTTTTATTAAAGAACTTTTACGTAATACAGTCGTGAGACGAAGTGTCATACTTAATATGACATCTAATATAAAAAATAAAACTAATTGAATAATACTTACAGCTAGATATATGAAAAAAATTATCGTGCATACATTTTTATTAAAAAAGAATTTTTTTTCATAATTTCTTTAATTTTAATCTAATA